>NC_091821.1:515843959-516147709 GCF_038994185.2 Dermacentor albipictus
GCTGCTGCACTTTTCGTCGAAATAAAATATGCTTGCGCTTTCTTTCGCTCTATTTCGATGCGATATTCAAATTCAGAGGGTTGAAAACCACAACGTACTGCTCTTCAGAATTTTTTTTCTGGGAAAGCTTTCAGCTTCCCTTTAAAGATGCATTATTATGCCGAACAAAACTAAATTTTCTTCTGAATAGCCGCTGGCTGCCACGTTCCAAAAGAAATAAAAGATGGCGGCCGCCGATCGCTCACGAACTGGCTACTCGCACATGCCGGAGAGCATAGGTTTACTTGAGTACAATAAAACTTTTTGCTTGATCGTGTAACGTTTTCGAGCACTTTCGGCACCTTTACAACCTCGTTCTGAGAAATCTTCGCAGCTGAGGATACGTTTCAGTTCCATTCTTAAGCTTCCGTTGCATGCCGCGCGATTTTCGACCAGCCACTTCCGGCCAGTTAGGCGAAAGCGGACCAATCGCAGACGCCGGCACCATCGATTTTCAGTGCAGTGGCTCGGGCCCATCGAATCCCTCTCCACTTGAGCGTGCTCCTCGTCTCTTGTCAGGCAATCAGATAAGACAAGCCGCTCAGTGTAGGCTATATTACTCGTTCTTTAGGCGCACAAATGTGAGCTCCTGTGAACAAGGAGAGCGTTTGATTGGGCTGTTCAGACCACCTTGCGCGTGACGGCCCGATGCTTGTGTTGGCGGTTACGCAAATTTGACGTCAGCAGATTGGAATAAAAAGATGCTGGAATGGTTTTATATTATAGGGCCTAATATAGGGCCTAATATTTTTGCACTTTGGTTTAAAAGTAAGAAATTTTATATTTGCGACCGCTGAATTATTTAATAGCTACTGTTTGCCCCTGGCATATTGATTTATGACTGAATACGCCAACTTTTATAAGATGAGCAGAATTCGTGCTTAATGGAGAATGGCAATTTGGACATGCGAGGCGGGCTCGGATATTTTGGTATTTTTGCCCAGACCTGGAAGGCTTATTGTCCTCAGTTCACGTTCCGAGTGGGTCATCACGAGCACGTTATAACACAGTGCCTGGACCAGCAGTTGCGTGCACTGGTGTGTCGAGCACTATGTTTGTGGGGCGAGAGGGACCCTCGACCACATAATATGGGAATGTCCGTACTCCCCCGGGGGAACGCACGAAATAGATAGTAGAGACGCCTGGGAGACCCTGCTGCGCAGCTCGGACTCTGAGCTCCAGCTCCGGCTCGTCCAACTGGCTCAAGAGGCTGCTGGGACCCAAGACCTCCCAGCCTGCATCTGAGGCGGCGGCACTCGCCCCCTGACCTGCGTGTCGGGGGGTGCGTAGATCGCCTTTTCTGTTGGACATTAAAGTTTATTCTATCTATCTCCCGGATGCCAACATAATGGCTCACGCAAAACTTTAGCGAAACTTGCCAGATCAACAGTGGATGTCGATTGGCGTTCTGCACGTAGGTGCCGTTTGGTGAGCAGACTTCTGTCCACGAAAGAGCTCGGGCCAAGCGGGTCTCCCAGAAGCGTTTCCGCCATCACAGATCAGTGGTCGGTGAGGTGGCTGACGGGACTAGTCTATCACAAACGTGAGCAGCGCAAAAGCAACACGTCAGCGCTCATCTCGTTTTGGGTTCACGCTTGGCCTGGGTAGCGTGGCTCACGAGGCCGCAGGGCGTCTGTTGTGCCGCCTGCCATTGTTGGAAAACCACCTCTTTCTTCCCAACAAGAGCGGAGGTCATCGCCAATGAAGCACACACGAGCGATGGCCGCACAAGGCGTGGGCCGGGAGTGCCGCTTTTCAACGGAAGCGCGCAGAACTGAGTCGAAAGCAGCGGTCGTCTCCGGAAGGAATCCCGCAAGGCCACCGCCGCAGGGGCCGCGGTTGCGGCAAGCGCGGCGAGGGAGAGGGCGCCAAGGTCGCCGCTTTCTGTTCGGCCCGGCGCGTATGCAAATTGGAGCGCGGCTTCGCCCGAGGTCCTTGGCGAAAGCGAAAGCGCCTCGATTGCGCCAGGAAGACGCCGCGGCAACAAAAAGGGGGCCGCGGCGGCACTTTGTTTGTGGCGCCGTCGCGTTCGCCCAGTTTGTTGAACGGGCTGATCGTTCTCAAGCTCCCTGCAAGCATGGCCCGTGGTAGGTAGCACCGTGCTTGTTCTTCGGGTGGATTATTCCAAGAGACGGACATTACTAGCACGAGAAAAATACAGACATATTAGAGTAATTAACAAAAATTCACCAAACAATTTCTTAATTATTTACTTTACGACATATATTGCAATTTGCGAATTGTTCTCGGTGTGTTTGCGACACTTTATTCTCCGGGATGACGCAGGTTTCCAACAATTATTTCCCAAAGTCTGGGACGAAATACGTGGGCGCTTCACTTACTTTTCAGCTTCAATGCATAATGGAGCGTTTTGTCAACAAAGTAAGTTGAGCAACAGTGCATCTTTACGGCGAGCTTGATGGCGTATATATTCAAACTTGTGTCATTTTAGAAATTCATTCCTTCTGCATACGCCTTGCAAACTCACCGGCTAGAAGTCATATATTGCGAAATGTGCCGTAAAGTAATTAATTGCGAAGGGAATTTGTGAACTTTTCCAATTAGTTGAATACCTCTTTCGATTCCTCGTGAGAGTAATGTCTGCCTCTCTGAATAACCTAGCTCGATAGTGGGAACTATGTTATCTCCTACATGCGATTTTTAAAAATTCAGGGAAGCTTAGAAATTATTACCCCGTACAGTTATAGTGTACCAAGTATTGGAGCTTGTCTTACGATAGCTAATAATATATTGGGTAATGGCATCAGTGAAGAAAAAATTACTACGCTTTTGCTACGATCGTCTTCAAAAGGAGTGGTGCAGTGAATATGCGCAATGATATGAACTCGCGCTAAATTCACGTATTCTACCGTAGTCATTGAAGCATTGCCGCTTTGTCTTTTATTTATTTTTGCATGGCACGCGATATAACCGGCATCAATAGGTTGTCATGACCCTCATGGTAGCAACATGGTCGTCGACAGTGCTTCGTGCTTACGACACGTTCTTTATGTGCATCCTCCAGGGTGCTCGAATCGGGGAGTCTCGTGCTGCAAAAACAAGCTTTTTGCAGTCGTGTATCGGTTCTGCGTACATTTACGTCGCGGAACAGGACGTCGTGTTGTACTTTAGGCTCAAAAAGTCGGTGAAAGTTGGAGACAAGGCGGATTCCCCGACCAGCAATAGCCGGAGTGCGGCCGCGTTGATGAACGTGAGGCACAGCTGTGAGTCTAAAAAAGGAACGTGCTTTGCCTAAGATGCCACGTGTTATGGTATTTCGCATAAGACATTAAAACAAAGATGTAGTCAGCAAACATCGAGTGAAGTTCCTGCGTGTCTCATCACTTCGAGGTGCCTCTCCGAGTCGACGCATTACACGAGCGAGTCGCGCTCAAGCGCCGATCGAAAACGGGAGCCGTGCCGCAAGCAGCGCACTTGACCGTCGCCACCGAAGCGCACAATAGTCGGCGCCGTCCCTGAGAGCGCCGCAACCTGGATGCATGCGCGATTCCGGCGTGCGCTTTCCATGTGGGGCGGCCATGAGATAAGCCGTTTCCTGGCCTCCAGCAACCCGTGCTCGGCCTACCGTTTTCACTCCCAGTTTCGGCCGCTGTGCCACAGAGGCGGTCGCTCGGCAAGGTTGCGCGCAATGACAAAGCCCGCGATACTTAGCTGATCTAGCACCATAGCTGATCTAGCACCACTTGAGCTCAGAACTAAATACGACAGATTAAAATTCCTCTTCGAAGTTATTCACAATCAAGTTGACATTAAACCAGATGATTATTTTGAGCTTCCTATGAACGCGTCAACGAGGCATCGTCATAGCATGTACATTTCCCCTCCACTCGCCCGCAATGATTGTTTCAAGTTCAGTTTCTTTCCTAGGGCTATAAGAGACTGGAATTTGTTACCCGACTTACTTGTAACCTCGATGTCCTCAACTACCTTTCTGGAAAGTCTTAAAAGCACCATTTTTTGTAATAACACATAGTGAGTTACCGAATATGTATGCATTTACTTTTACATGTGTGACTCCTACTATGTCTATGACGATGCGGTGCCAAATTGTGAATGGTTCTTTATTACTTTCCCTTGTATGTTGTAGTTCATACTTTTCCATTTTTAGGCAAGCTTTGTGAGCCAAAGCTTGTTGCTCGGTCGCATTGTATGTATCTATTTGTTGTTTTTATTCTCCATTCCTGTAATAGCCCGATGAGGGCTGACAGTATCAATAAATGAAATGAAACAACGCAGCATGCTGGCTGCGAGAAAGTTAAACATTAAACGATATTCAAGTACAGCGCAGCTTTCACGAAGCGGTTCAATAGCTCCTTTGATATTAGGAAAAATGCCTACAATTGTTTTTATTTTAATCGCATGCAACAGGTAATTTCTTGCAATATTCGCATTTACGCGTCACACCTTTCGCGAGCTTTGCTTAAATGCACACACCGAATCAGGCACGGTGTGAGGTGTCCTCGCGGTGAGGTCGCGGGGCTGAACGGCGTGTGCGGGCGAAAGATGGTGGTGACAGACGACACATGAGTACGAGGCATTTGCGAATATACTTGAGCATTCTACACCTCTTGTGTCCAAGTGGCACGCATCCTTTCGCACAGAGTTCGGAAAGACTGAGCCAAGCCACGACGTCGTCCTTCCCTGCGCTGGTGCGGCAGCCACAACCTGCCCACGCCACCACCCTTTTTCGGCTACGTGTTTGTCGAGCGACCCTATTCCACAAGGGTGAAATCAAAGGAATGCTGTTGAATAATACGCTCTTGTCGGGAGCTGTCATTGTATGGCAATTCTTCTTTTATTGCTCAGAACGGAGGTACGTTGACAGCTTCACTGTTAAGCCCGTGTGCTGCTGAGACGCAGGGACACGCGCGCCCATGCACACACGTGTTGGCTGTTAACACTTTTCACGAGGTACACTTCTCGAAAAAAAGAAAAAAAAACTCCCATATCTAAGGTCGCGCTGCTTTAGCAGAAATAAGCTATGTGGTTGGGCGCACATTTACAGCAAGAAAACTTGCAACCACAATTTCGCTAGAACTAAAATATGATATAACTGTTTGATGACGAAAATTAGGCGACGTGCTGTAATTACGAATTCGAAGCCGAGAGACAGTCAAGTCATAACTGCTCGGCATAAATCATAATACATGGGCGTTCCAGTCAACAGAGTCCCAAAAGCGCGCCTTTGAGATGATCTCAACTAGAGTCATTTTGTAAGCACATTTCACGGACGAATATCCCGCAAGCGCTTCGAGTTTCACAGTTTTTGCCAAGCAGACTTGACTTCACTACTCCTCGGCTTCAATTTTGCATTTATAACAGGCCTAATTTTAGTAAATCAATTTTTTTGCCATCTATTAGTGTTTTCTGTAAAATATTTCAAGTTTTTTCTGAATGTCCACCCAGCCACAGCCTATCTGCCAATATGGCAGTCGCTTAGGTGTGGAAGTGTGTAAACATAAAAATAGTGTTCACGTAAAAAAAATGGCTGTGGCTTAGGTAAGGTTAAGCCCAGGATGCGAAGCATACTAGCCTTTATTTTAGTTGTTGAACCACTGTTTAGCCTGGTGAACTGCTGTTGCTTGGCTATATTTGGTTCGGCTAGACGAAGAAACAACTCATGCATTACTTCTTCGCCTTCAAGAGTGGAACGCGACAGCGTTCCCGTCGACCCGCCAAGGGGTGTAAGACAATGGGCTACAGGGCAGCGACTACGCGCCCCGCATTGGACGCGGTGAGCGTCGAGCAAAGCAGCGTTCGGCGCGGCAACGAAATGTGCGCCTGAGCAAGAGACGCACGCCTTAGAAACAGCGCGTTTCTAAGGCAACACCGCATTCACTAGAGGCGCTTTTGTACCGCTTTGAAGCGTTGTACTCGTGGCTCAGTGGTAGCGTCTCCGTCCCACACTCCGGAGACCCTGGTTCGATTCCCACCCAGCCCGTCTTGCAAGAGTTGAGCCAAAGCCACTTCTCCTCTGTCGTGACGTCACGGTGTCACGTGATTTCATGGTCACCGCCGCGCCTGAGGAGCTGGGTTGAGCCCTCGTAATATGCTTCGCATAAAAAAGGTCTCCTGTATATGTAGCTCCAACTATACCAAGTGACAGAATATGGAGCCACAGAAAGTATTGGGGAGGTGAATTAATACTGCACATTGTGCCTGTTGGGTAATGGTGAACGCTTTCAATGCTTTCGAGCCTACTTCGTCAGTGGGGTGGCAATGAGCGCAAGCCACTCCGCCAGCTCCACTACCGTACTTGGACGACCGCCGAAGACCAACGCGGACATCGGAGGCGAGCACCCCATCGGTTGTGGGCAGCCATTGTGGCGAAGCTGGTCACGTGTACCGGAGTCGTGCCTCTACCGACGATTCTGACTGCGCCGTTTTTCCATAAATTTGCCCCGATGGGGGTTCGGATTCCCGAGATCGCAGAATTTCTCGACCAGCAGCGCAGGTGGGACATCTGAGAGCCGCAGTCACGCTCACCCTTACGGCGCTGACATCTCCCGTCACGCGATAGCGCCTCCAGGACGGCGCACTACGCCTGCAAAACTGAGGTCAGCGACCTTCCGTGGCGAGGCCGTTCATGCTCGACGCGCTAACGGCCGACGCGACGAAATCACAACGACGACGCCAGAACGTTCCGCAAACAAGATTTCGCTGGACGTACCTGGGTTGATCGATGGCGGAAAAAAAAAAAATGGGTGCACTTGTAGATGCCGGCACAGAATACTCGATTTGCGAGTGCTCTGCAAAAAAGTTGGTACTTGCCACGTGGTCACACCGCGTAGCCTATGCACCACTAGATGCCACCCTCCTTGCCGCTCGTACATAGCCATTCTCGGCATGCACGATAATGTGGCGCCACTGTTCACCCAAGTCGGCTCATTAAAGAGAACTGCTGCAGGGGTGCGCGTTTCGCAGCATCACGATAGCGCCACTCGCGAGTGTTCAGGTCACGTGCGACGAGCTCGGTCATCGCAGGTCTAAGGCGTTTGTGTAGCGCGAAGCCTCGTTGAACTTCGTGATACACCGGTCCTCCTTGCCACCTCGAGGCATCGGCACATATTTCGGGGCACTGCTTTCGCCGAACATTGTCGAGTGTTGCGCTTCACAAGTGGACACAGACGACAGTTCGCGCTGAGACACTCATGTAAACTTCGAGGAAGACTAGAAGAGAACTCTTGAGCGAGTTCCAGGCGTGCTTCGCTCGGTCTGCTAGGTGAGTCAAACACCAGTCACGCTGCATCGAATAACATAGGACAACGCACACGACCACAGAACGTGAAGCAATGCAAGCCCATGCCATGAAGATGCTAGATGATGGCGTCATTCAGCTTTACCGCAGTCTGTGCTCTTCCGCGGTTGTTCTTGTGAAGAATAAAGACGAAACGCTCCGTTTCTCTGTTAATTATAGGCGCCTCAACGATATTGCCAGGAAGGGCGTCAACCCTCTAACACCTATGGGCGATTCTTTAGACAGGTTGCGGTGTGCTATGTATTTTTTGTTTCTAAATCTAAAAAGCGGTTATTGGGAAGTCGGGTTAGATTAAGGAGACCGCGAGAAAGCAGCTTTTTTTACTTCAGATCGCCTTTTCGAATTCAGATCACTTTCTTTCGGCCTCTGTTCTGCGCCAGCAACTTTCCAACGAATGATGCATACCGTTCTCACTGGTCTGAAGTGGCAAAGCTTCCTCGTCTACTACGACGATGTGGCTGTTTTTCGGCAACATTTATGGAACACCTGAAACGACTGCGGCAAGTCCTCGAAGCCATGCTATCCGCTAACTTCACCCTTAAGCCTCAGAGGTGTCGCTTCGGCTACAAGGAGCTGAAGTTCCTAGGGCGCGTGGTCAACGCGTCCATATTTTCCTTTTTTTTTCTTCGCTGAGGATGTGTTTCGAAAGCCAAGCTAATCTTTTGGTTACTAATATGACACTCAGCTTGTTCCTCATCTACGGCGGCCACCTTCCGATGGGGGCGATATGCAAAAACACCGGTGCACTTAGCTTTCTTGGGTGCACGTCAAGGAACCCCAGGTGACCCAAATTTCATCACATCCAAATCACATCGAGGTTTTGGCACGTATAACACCATAACTTTTTTTAAAATTTGTTCCGCTAAACTACAGTTCTGAGAAAAGAGCCAACACGTGTAGTGAATGGAGTAATAGCTAATGAGGGGCTTTTTCTGGCAGCATAGCCTTTCCACTAAGGGAAAAGTTGAGATTAGTCGACACTGTATAACATAATGTATTATAACGATACGCAATCGCTTTCTTTTTAGTGCTATTCTCATGTATACTCTCTTTTCAAAATTAATGCCCATATGCCGTTGGTTGCCACTCTCTTCAGCCACCGTATTGAAATCCCTATTTAGCCTGAGTTGCTCGTGATTTGTTGTCTTGGTGCAGCGCGCAGTCGTCAGCGCAGAGCTTAGCGTGAATAATTTTAACGTTTATATAATTAAAATAGAGACAGGAGTGGACCGAGGATGGATTGCTGCGGAACGCCAGAGTAGTCATCAGAAATCAAGTATGAGGGCGTCCTATTCACAATAATGAATCGACTGCAGTTCAGAAGACGGGCTTTCAATCATACCTAACATCTTATCATGTATTAGTACAAAACTCAAGCTACGAAGCAAATTTTTTATGAGAGACCTTATCAAATGATTCGCTAAGGTCCATCAACGTCACGTCTGTTAGCTTTGTTTATTATGCTTGCAAAGTAATACAGTTTCAACCAACTGAATAGTTCTCAAAAGCCCCATCTAAGGCCATCTTATAGATATTGTTACGTGTAGACAGACACAGACAAAATAGGCTATTTACAGACTATTTACACTAGACTGGAGCCAGAGCACCAGGCCGACATTCACTCGCGCCAAGGGCACAGACTCACTTCGTCGTCGTTCTCACGGCGGCTCGTCTCTCGGGTATCTACCGATAATATCGTAATACTACCCCCCGGCGGCAACAGCGCCGTCACGGTGCTGTTAAATATCCAAGGCACGTGGAGAGTTGTAGGGCTTGAGTCGGGCGACGTGGACAATGTCACTGGTTGTCACAGCAGAGGACGTAGTGGGCGTGGCGAGAATGATTTCGTAGGTGACATCTGCCACTTGGCGAAGCACGCGATATGGGCCCGTGTAGCAGGAAAGCAGTTTTTCACAAAGGCCAACTTTACGCGATGATGACCAAAGCAACACGAGTGTGTCGGGGACAAAATTGACATCACGGTGACGGAGGTCGTAGCGCTGCTTTTGTTTGTCTTGAGAGACTTGTAGACCAGCGCGCGCAAGTTGGCGAACATGGTCAGCATGGGCGATAGCATCACGGGCATAAGCGCTAGTTGATGCTGTGGTGGACGGAAGCACAGTGTCCAGTGGTAGCGTCAGTTCACGGCCATACAATAGGTAAAAAGGAGAAAAGCCAGCAGTGTCGAGACGGGAATAGTTATACGCAAAGGTGATGTAAGGTAGAGCCTGGTCCCAGTCACGGTGGTCGTCTGAAACGTATTTGGATAGCATGTCTGTAAGGGTGCGGTTCAAACGCTCAGTGAGGCCGTTCGTTTGAGGGTGGTAGGAAGTGGTAAACTTAGGCTGTATTGATCAGGCACGCATGATGTCGTCAATGACTTTGGCTAAGAACGTACGGCCACGGTCTGTTAGCAATTGACGCGGAGCACCATGCATCAAAATGATATCATGCAGGAGGAAGTCCGCAACATCAGTTGCGCAACTGCTCGGAAGAGCGCGCGTTACGGCATAGCGGGTCGCGTAGTCCGCCGCGACTGCAACCCACTTGTTTCCTGATGTAGATTCCGGAAATGGGCCGAGAAGGTCTAAGCCGACACGATGGAAGGGCTCGGCAGGGATGTCGAGCGGCTGCAGGTAACCAGCGGGGAGCTGGAAAGGCTTCTTGCGTATTTGGCAAAGTTCACAGGCGGCGACGTAACGTCGTACGGAACGGGCAAGGCCCGGCCAGAAAAATCGGCGACGTTCACGGTCATAGGTTCGAGATACGCCGAGGTGTCCGGCCGTTGGTGCATCGTGAAGCTCTTCTGAAACGGTTGGGCGGAGGTGTTTAATTATGACAAGTAGGAACTCAGAGCCGTCCGGATGAAGGTTACTACGGTACAGAGTTGAGTTGAGACTGGAGCCAGAGCGCCAGGCCGACATTCACTCGCGCCAAGGGCACAGACCCACTTAATCGTCGTTCTCACGGCGGCTCGTCTCTCGGGTATCTACCGATAATATCGTAATAATATGATAGAATGGTGTGTTCCCCATGAAGAACAATAACATGTTTATTAATTATATGCTACGAAAACTTGCATAAAGTTGGTGGCGAGGAAACTAGGCTGTAGCTCTTAATCCATGTTTTGACTCCGCTTTTCTGTAGAGGTTTTATCCTAGCTGTCCGCCAGTCATCTTATAATGTTCCTCCGCTGATGGACCTTCTGAATAGGATTCACACGTGTTGGCACACCACTTCATATAATATTTTAAGAAAGCGTTCGGGTGACCTCTTAATGTCAAGCTTTAACAATAACGGTGTGTTCAATGGGGCTAGTTGGTTGATCTGTACCATAAAAACAGGAACAGTGCAACAGAGGACGAGCCACCAAGCTGGACGGAGCGCTGACTAGCGACGAAATGATTTATTTTCTGAAGCAGCATATAAAGACATAATTGAATGTGACACCAAGGACCGAAAAAGAAGGATAAGAACAATAAGCGTCAGCCACGGAGTTAATACAGTTCTTTTGTTGATAGCGTGAGGGACGCTGAACTGACGCACGCGCCGCCACTTTTGAATCTGCAAAATGGCTCAAAGATTTCCCGCGCGCACTTTTCACTATGTCTTCCAATTATTTTGCACCTCCTAAAGATCGGGGTGCTACCACACGTGTTGCGGTCAGATGACTGTGCGGGTGGGTGCATTAATGATCGGCTCCGCGAGCATGCCGCAGCACTAAAAGGAAACCCGCACAGTCATCTGACTGCTCACTGTAACACGTGTGGTAGCACCCCGATCTTTAGGAAGTGCAAAATAATTGGAAGACATAGTGAAAAGTGCGCGCGGGAAATATTTGAGCCATTTTGCAGATTCAAAAGTGGCGGCGCGTGCGTCAGTTCAGCGTCCCTCACGCTATCAACAAAAGAACTGGATCATTTCCGCCTTTATCTCTCCTACATTTTTATTTATAGGTGTTTTAGACAAACTATCAATGACGATTTGCGTGTCTTCACGTTTGCTTGTTTGCCGCGTTTTTTATTGGTTTAAAATTGCGCTGCATTTGTAAACTCTCCCAGGTATTTGGTATGCTAATTGCGCCGTCCGGATTTCCTTCTTTTTCATGCTACTTTGGGAACGAAGCGTTCAACACAGTCAAAGACAATGCCTTAAAAAGTGCAGCCAGAAATTATTTACAGTGAAAGCATTGCTCCTAAAGTCGTTTTAATTAGAGGTTTAATTAATATACTCCTCCTTAGCACATGTAGCATTGGGAAAGGATTGAATCGTATTACCTTGTTTAAGCGAAACAGTTTAGCGGCAGCAGGCCGGTTTTGTGGTATGAAATCCCAGTTGTTACGGCACAAGCAATCTCTTCTTTTATAGTGTCACTTATAAGGAGCAGATTAAGAATACACCTTGAAATATTTAGCATTATTGTGAATTGCTGGTGGCAGTCACAACTTGTAGTAGGTCGAAGCTAGACGCTAATTAATAATCCTAATAATTATCATCATGCCTGCTTTCTGACATACGTTAAAACCTGCAGCAGTAATAGTGCTGCTACTTTTAATGTGACCACAAACTCACAGCGCACTACGAACGTATTGAAGAAACGAGCCAACATGGCTGAGTCGCAAGTGCACGACATCCAGGAATAATGGCTGCCCGAGCCGAAACATTTAACATTTTTGTTCAGTTTCAATTCGGGCAAAACTAACTGTTTTTATTGTTTTCGATTCAGTTCAGCTACTATACCCGCCGTCGTTGCTCGGTGCCTCTGGTGTTAGGCTGCTGAGCACGAGGTCGTGGGATCAAATCCCGGCCACGGCGGCCGCATTTCGATGGGGGCGAAATGCGAAGACACCCGTGTACTTAGATTTAGGTGCACGTTAACGAACCCTAGGTGGTCGAAATTTCCGGAGTTCTCCACTAGGGCGTGCCTCATAATCAGAAAGTGGTTTTGGCACGTAAAACCCTATAATTAGTTCAGCTACTATATCTTGCTTCCAACGCGTCTGCGTATGACTGGCTGACGTGGCGCTCCTCTTTGCCT
Organism: Dermacentor albipictus; assembly: GCF_038994185.2. Classification (NCBI taxonomy): domain Eukaryota; kingdom Metazoa; phylum Arthropoda; class Arachnida; order Ixodida; family Ixodidae; genus Dermacentor; species Dermacentor albipictus. The sequence goes on from NC_091821.1 coordinate 515,856,316, forward strand.
GCGCGCTCTCATGGAAGTTCGCGCCATAAGCGCGTACAGCTCATACTGCTCCATGCATCGGGGAAGCTTTGTAATCATGCCAATTTCTTGGAAAAAGGAAGTGTCTGCTGAATAATCCAGTTAGGTATACATGGTGCTTGGTTGCTAACTGCTTACATACAGACTTTTCATTAGGCAAAGAGCAAAATATAAAAGAAAATTTAGAAAAAACATAATAATAATAATAATAATAATATTTGGGGTTTTACGTGCCAAAACCACTTTCTGATTGTTAGGCACGCCGTAGTGGAGAACTCCGGAAATTTTGACCACCTGGGGTTCTTTAACGTGCACCTAAATCTAAGCACACGGGTGTTTTCGCATTTCGCCCCCATCGAAATGCGGCCGCCGTGGCCGCATTTGGTGACAAAAATGGTGACAAACACTGTGGAAGATTTAGGTGCTTTTGCGCTAGGTGTAGAAACATGTCCATCCCTGTTGCATTGGTATAGGTTGTCCCAGCTAACCTTAGCCGAGCTGTGCAAAAAACAAAAAAAACAAAGAAAGGATACAAGAATCAAGGTAAAATATGCTATTGTAGAAGCTGCTATGCTTGGTCACCAGATCTCTTACTACCAAACGCCGTAAGCCTTATAATGGTATCTTGCAGCCTGATTGTTCATCATATCTCTATTTGAACAGCTTGGCTAGCGTTAGGTTGGACGCACGGCATGCACTTGCCAATAATTGTCGCAATAGTGGAAGCAGCCATGCTTGTCGTTCATTTTCCATACTAAGAAGAATGGGACAAATGATCGAGCATGATCGCTCACCCTGCATTTTATGACCGTTTCTAAACCAAGCTTGACGTGCTATTAACTTTGTACTCAGTGCATAAATGCCAAACAAGACCACAAAGGAAAATGAGCAGCGCGTCCTCCCACACGGCGATTTCCTGTTTTCTCATAAAGACTACCCCGTGTGAATTTCACACCGCAAACGATTAGAAATATGTTAATATTAGGGGGGGAAAGCACATGGCGGCCTGCAGTGCTGGCAAAGTAACGAAAGACAGGCCACGTGCGAGACGCTCCTTCACTCGCTCCGTGTTCTCGCACAACCGAAACGACCGTTTTGTAGGCGAAATGCACGCACATTTTGTTCTTTTTTTATCGCGGAAGGCCTCCCAGCACGTGTGCGACAAAAACCACGGCACCAACAGTGGCCACGCAAAGCATCTGACCCGGCCGAGCTTGCAGCAGCGAGCGCCACTGAGGCGGCGCAAATGAGCGCGGCTTACGCAACGCGGCGCGGCGCTAAGCGTGTCAAGGCTGAGGCGTGCGTGAGCAGCCGCCGCCAGGGGACGCGAATCCATCTTGCGTCGGCCATTCACTCGGCCGCACACAAGATGGCGGGCGGCAGCATGCGCTGGATGGACACGCCCGCTGCTGCTGTTCGGGAGCGTGCCGTTGAGCAGCGACGGCTCTTTTCCTGTTTGCCGTGGAAAACGAGGAGAGCCATGTCTGTACTCCAGTTCGACGCCGTCGCAGCTGGTTGGTGCATGGCATGTGGGGTTCGCTGCGCTTTCTTCACGTAGGGATCGAAACAAACAATTTTCGTACCCGTGCACTCAGTGAAGGAGAACCAGCGAAGCTGTATTGGGATGCCTATATTGACTGCTATATTGATTTATATAGTCATTGCTGTATTGACTGAATGAAGACACGTAAGTTCGTGGTTGTTGTCGTCTTTGTCTCATTCGTTCCCGCAGTAACTACACCTTTGTAGTCGCAGCGGCACACCACGATCGGTTGTGCTGCTAACCTTCTCGCCGAAGGTTAAATCCATACACGACCCGTCGCGCATCGTCGGCACATTGACGTCCCTGTAGCAGTCAATTCCTAAAGAGTTCCAACAGGATACAATCCACTTGCCGTCGGAGCGCGCTAGGCCAACGTTAAAGTCTACAATTGGTGGCTACACCCCAGGGGTGAATCCCCGCATGGCTGCCATTGGCTGTTTCAATGCAGACGCTTTTGCGACGCTAGCACCTAGGTCCTCTTCCGTTACGGCTCTAGCAGGAAGGCGGTATTTTGGCAAAATGGCAGCGCACTCGATTGTTTACGTTGTCATGGGAACACGAGCAGCAGCCGCGCGGCGTCTCCTCACCCTTCCGCTCTTCGTATTTTTGTTTTGTTTTATGTTCATTACCACTACCCGCTCCGCTCCCTTTCCACCCTTCTCCATTCCCCGCGCATGGTTACTCTTGCTTTCTTTTTGCCTGTGCGCGGCGCGTATCCTTTCTTTCTTTTATAGCGCGCGCGATACGCCAGGCATTGGTATTGTTTGTCAACTGGTAGGGTGTGCGCTGTGGGTTCATTTTTGCATGCCCGCTGTCTTGGCCGTAAATTGACTATGCCAGCACTTGCCAGAACATAATGTAGCGAAGTGTCGCAGCCGTTCGATATCTGACGCATCAGCTCACCAGGGAGACGAAGATGAAGGGGGTGAGCTCTTGCAGGGGCAAGTCTAAATCAGCAGGTACGACGACGAGAGGTAGCATTCCAACAACTAGGTTTATTCACTTGGTATTTTACCTTAAGTTTACACTGTACAAAAATATCTACAAACAGAACGATGTCATACCCGTCGTCGGCCTGCTTGAGCGGCCTGGTCTCCCCCGGTGAAGTTGTGCCGTCTGCTGTTGTCTACTTGCTCACACAAGAACTACCCAAACTATTCTTTAAATAAGTTTCCGCAGCATTCAAGGGACAGCATTCTTCGCCAATGGGCGATGTCGTTACTCCGACCAATCAGGCAGGACGACATCATCCAATAAGGGTAATAGTTTAAGGGGCCAAGAAAAGGTCACGTCAACACTCCATATACAAAAGCCCTCTGACCATAACTAATCAGCTTTTGACAGCCGAGCGTGGGAAGAGGACGCGTCATGTGCACGTAGTGACGTCACAGGTGCGGCGGCCGCGCGGGAGCACATGCCCGCGGCGCTGTCGCTATTATTTCGTTACAAAGGCTTCCCGAGGAGCCCACAAAATTCGCGGAAGGAAAGCAAAGAGGCTCGCGGTATACTCATTACGCGACAATATATAAGTTCCACTTCCAACACAACAGGCCTTTGGCCTCGCTTAATTGACTTCCGCTTTCGAAAACAAATATTTTCGCATAACTTTGTACGATACACGTTACGAAAATGAACAAAAGTGAAAAATGAATGACATTTACGTGACTACTAAACAACACAAAAGTTCACACACAGTGCAAGAACAAAAAAGAAAGAAATCCTAAAGAAAACGCGAAGGCCGTTCCATGTACACACATATAAAATATTTTTATTTAATGCCGTAAAGGCCAAAGTCTACAAAAGCTTCTAATATGCGCACTGAGAGCTCCTGATATACTCACTGAGATATTGCACAAAACTGGACGTCGTGTATGACAGAATGATGACAACTAAGGAAAGAGAAAATTCACTGGTAATGGATGGATGGATGCAAAACTTTAATGAAGGTCCTGTACGCGGCTCAGCGCGCTGCGGGCCGCTCCCACGTTGGGAGAGTCAGGCCATGCCCGACCGCCGCATCGTGGGCCCATATTTGCGCCCCGGCATCGGGGCTCGGTAGCGGAGAGCCACTTGTCCTCATTGATTTGTTCTGTGCCTCGTAACGAGGGGCAACGCCAGCGCATATGGTCTAGGCTAGCGAAGTCATTGCAGTGCTTGCACGAACTAGTGGCATAAGTGTCGGGACAAGGCTTGCGGAATAAGCTGGGCTGGGATATGAGCCTGTTTGCAATAATCTGAGTGTCAATGCCTGCGCTCTATTTAACTTCTTGTGAGGAAGGGCAAAGTCTCTCCTGCCAAGATAAAAGTGCTGCGCAATTTCATTGTGTGTGATCGGTTGATCTCTGTTCTCCACCACTGCGGGCCGGCGTTAGAGTTCTCCATGGTCGCGGAAAGCGAGACCTCGCGCCTTGGAGTGGGCCAGCTCGTTGAGGTTTGTGGGGCTTCCCATGATGGATCCCATGTGAGCGGGGCACCACGTGAGAGTCTGGATGGCGATGCTTTTGCCGTCGAGGATGCGACCGGCTTGACAAAAATAATGACACGCAAAATACCTACAAGATAGAATAAAATGCATTGCTTTATTGACAGCTATTACCAAACAAAACAAGAACTTACTTATATACCTGCATAAATGTATATGAAATGTGTGATATGACCAATACTACTAGGCACAATGAAAAAGACATGGCAGAACAAAAATAACATTGTACTAAAAACGGAAATACACATTATCTCATTATTTGGCGCTTGGCCACAACTTGAGTAACGGTGGCAACGGTGGCAACGGTGAGCAGAAGGCAGTCAGCTTTTGAAGCTCCACATAGAAAACATTCGCAGAAAGGCCTATTCTTAAAGACCAGGTGAAATAAGCCAACAACGCGACTTTTCTGTCAACACGAATGCAATGCTTAGGAGTAAAATTACGTTACTTAAGGCAATAACTCATAACTTCTGCGCACTCCTTTGTGTAAGAAACACAAACTGCAAAAATCTGTATAGGACACTTGCAGTGTTCATGCTTTCCAGAAAGAAAAGCGTATCATGTCGTCACATGAAGGTTGTTGCACGCTTTTCCCATCGAAAATTACTGGGATAATACATAAACACGAACAGTATTTTATCAACTGTTAGTGCGTTTGTAGAACCGTGACACACAGAAAAAGCGCTGAGGGTGGAAGGAAAAGCTATGTGAGTTATTGGAAGTTGCAGAATGAGACTTAGCACAGGAGAACACAAGTCATAGACACAGTCACGGTCAGAGTCATAAAAACACAAGTCACAAACCACGTGACAATAAGGAGGAACATCTATTTGTCAGCGTTCTCTACCGGTAAGAGTGTAGCACTTATCAAGGAGACTCGTGGACCGTGTACATGCGCCTTCTGCTGTCCTTTGGCCTGCGTGCTCACCTGTTGTCTTTGGGCACCGGAAGAACCTTGCCTGGGCTTGTTTGTAACGTATTAGTGTGCCACTGCACGATGCACAAGCGGTGCGGGTCGTGAAACGGGCGAAACGTGGCGGAGAACAGGCACACAGCTATCGAAGACCACGAAATTGCCCACGCCGGTCAACGAACAGCAGCGCATGCTTTTAGACAACAGCAGATAACGAAACATGAAATTTCATGCAGCGTGCTAAACTGGCGCAGGGCCGGCGGGCACGTGCGGCTGCAGTCGAAGGTGAGGGAGTTGGGAGGGAGGGCAAGGAGAGAGGAGCTCGTAGGAGGGGCCAAAGGAAACTGCTTCCTAAAAACCCTTAAACTTCGTAAAGTAGCGACACTTTCCTCCTCTACCTTCACTCCCCTACAACTGGCTCAGCTTTCTGTCGATCTAAGCTTCACTCCTCCTCGTTTCTCATCTCTGTCACGCTACTTGCTCGACCATGGCGCCACCTACACCGCTCGAGTGTAGCGGGCGACCTTTCGCAGAGTGCATGCACGCAAAGAACGGCGGTGCGCAAGCGTTGCCTTTCTAGCTCCGAGTGAGTGCGTGTACAGCGCAGAATTTCCACACGGACGGTTATCAAATTCAGTGACGGCTGTTTTTTTTTGTGTGTGTGTGTGTTTTGATAAGAATGTTTTAAGGTATCTGAACTAGCGCGAACGCTGTGCCATGACGAATCCGAATTATCGCGTTCGCTACAATACAGTGCGAACCATTTGTCAAGTGCGTGTCGCAAGACATAGTTGCGAATGGTTGTAAATAACACATTTACGATCGAATGCCAACATCCTGACCTCGAGGAAGTCCTCAGTAGCCTAAATATTCCGCGCCGTCCTTACCATGTCAATTCTCGGTGCATATCGACTATGATGTATAAAGGCCGAAAGAGGGCACGAACGCTCTGAAGGTTCGAAAGAGTGTCGCAAGCTACAGCGCCGCCAACGTGCGTGCTTGCCAATCCTCTAAGCACGCGCAAAAGCTCAGAGGTGGGCGCTGGTGCTATTATGTTTTCCGTGTCTCAACGTCGACAGAAATACGCGTTGCCGATCATCGAGTCAGGATTCTGCGTATATCGAAAATGAAATTAGTTTTTTTATTATTCGTTCGCGAAGGGAGAATGCGGTAAGAGCGCTTCGTTCAGGTTCACGCAGACAGACAGACAGACAACGAACTTTATTTAGTCCTGAGGAGCTACTTTCAGGACCTCCTAACGGGAGGCCATTGTAGCCGCTGGCCGCGCCCACGTAAAGGACAGAACGCCGTGACGCTCCGCTCTTTCCTGGGCCCTCTGGATAGCCTGGGCTTGCTTTCGGAGTACCGTGCTTCTGATGGCCTCCTCCCACTCGGCTTCGCTGGAGAGGAAGTCGTTAGGCAACGCGGGACATCGCCAGAGCATGTGAGCCATTGAGCAAAAGGTTTCAGTGCAGTCAGGACAACTAGGGTCCACATCCGAGTAGATCCTACTGAGGAATCCCCGCGACGGGAAAGATCCCGTCTGCAGCATTCTAAGTGTAGCTGACTGACCTCTACTGAGCTTCGGGTGAGGCAGAGGATAAATTCTCCGACCAAGTTGGTAATGTTTAGTGATTTCATTAAATGTGAGGAGTGGATCGTTCTGCTGAGGCCCTTCCTGCCCCTCCGGAGCCTCCAGACCGTCGCGGCGCGTTAGTTCTCGCGCACGGTCATGGGCAAGCTCGTTGAGGTTTGGGAATCCCTCGAGAACGTTCGTCCCCATGTGTGCGGGGAACCACGTGATATAATGAAAACCGGAGCAAGCCCTTTTCTCTAAAATGGAGGCCGCTTCTCGTGCGAGGTTACCCGACTCGAAAGCTCTGATTGCGTCTCTCGAGTCGGTGTAAATGTAGGTACGCTCTGGATCACACAAGGCCAGCGCAACCGCAATTTGCTCTGCTATACTCGCGGTGGCCGCTCTGACCGAGGCCGAGGACCGAAGAACCCCCCGCCCGTCTACAACCGACAGCGCGAACACTCTCCTGTTCCCGTACTGCGCCGCATCGACAAAGACCGCGGAATCTCTGTCTTCCCTAACTTTCTTCAATATGGCTCGTGCACGGGCTTTACGTCTACCCTCGTTATGCTGCGGATGTACGTTCCGCGGGAAGGGCCTCACCAGGTATGTCGCCCGCGTTTCTCGTGTCAATGTTATACGCCGGTCCTCCATTATCCTAGGAGCCATGCCAACCTCGTCGAGAATTCGCCTGCCAGCTTGGGTCGACGATAGCCTAACCACCTGAGCAGTGACCTGTGCCTCTATGATCTCGTCTATGCTATTGTGCATACCGAGTTGATCTAGCCTGTCGGAGCTCGTGGCAATAGGCAAGCCTAGCACTTTCTTGATGCTCTTGCGCATGAGTGTATTTAATTTGGTCTTTTCCGTTTTTGTCCACACTAGAGCTGACGCCACATAGTTAATATGGCTCATGAGGAACGCGTTGTACATCCGAAGGAGGTTGTCTTCACCTAACCCCTTCTTTCGGTTGGACACCCTAGAAATTAGCCGCAACATATTCTCTGTTTTAGCTGTAACGTGGGTAATTGTTCTGGCATTACAGCCCCTCGCGTCTATGAGCAGGCCTAGGATCTTAACTGAGTCGACTCTGGGAATTTTCTGCCCATTATTCGCGTATAATGCCACGGGTAGCTGGTTGAGGGGTGTCAGACCCCGAACCCCTTGCCTTGCGGGTCTGTAAAGCAACAGCTCCGATTTACTCGTAGACAGCTTGAGACCCGTGTCCGCGAGGTAAGCCTCCGTCTCGTCCAAGGCCGCTTGTAGAGCTTGCTCCATTTCAGCGAGGGAGCCCCCTGGGCACCAGATCGTGATGTCATCTGCGTAAAGTGCGTGACCTATGCCCTGGAGGCCGCCCAGCCTATCTGATAGACCCTTCATGACGATATTGAAGAGCAGTGGCGAGATGACTGATCCCTGAGGGGTACCCCGAGCTCCCAATTCGTACACGCTCGACCGAATCTGCCCCACCTGAATAGTAGCAGTTCTATTCATGAGAAAGGACCTGACGAAGGCCTGGAATTTGACTCCCAGGCCTATCCCGGCCGTGGCTTGCAGAATGTATCTATGAAACACTGTGTCGAACGCCTTAGTGAGATCCAGGGTGAGAATCCCTCTCACGTCCCGGGTGCCGCTATCAAAGATTTGCTTCCTTAGCATTAGCATAACCTCCTGCGTCGATAGGCCGGGCCGAAAACCAACCATATTATGTGGGAAGAGGTTTTGGCGCTCTATGTACCCGGAAACCCGGTTCAAGATCGCGTGCTCCGCTACCTTGCCTATGCACGAGGTTAGTGATATTGGCCTCATGTTGTCCAAATGAAGAGGTTTTCCTGGTTTAGGGATGAGTGTCACTATAGCCGACCTCCATCTGTCAGGCACCTGTCCTGTCTCCCATACCCTGTTGACCTCCTTAGTAAGTAGTTCCACTGCTTTATCGTCCAGGTTTCGTAATAGCCTGTTAGAAACTTTATCCGGACCCGGAGCCGATCTGCTGTTTAAATTGTAGATCACCGCCCTGACCTCTGATTCTGTGAAAGGCACGTCCAGTTCCTCTACCGTCGCGCACTCGATCTGCGGATAATCCTCTTCCTGCGTCGGCCCTATAGGAAGGTATCTATCCGCGATCGCATTCAAAAGTGACTCTTCACTGCCGCCCTCCTGTTTGTGCCGGTGTATGACTTTACTAAGTGTTTGCCTTTGATTATGCTTTGTCTGCGCGTCACCCAGGAGGTGCTTGAGGAGGTTCCACTTCCCTCCTGAGCGCATGGACCCGTCTACTGCCGTGCAGACCTCGTCCCATTGTAGCCTATTGAGCTCCGCACAATATCTCTCAATCTCTGTATTAAGCTCCGCAACCTTTTTCCTCAGCCTACGATTTAACCATTGTGTTTTCCACCTCATCAGAATTGACGATTTTGCCTCCAACAGATGCGCTAGGTGCGGATCCACTCTTGGGACCTCCGCTTCTGTTTGTACTACCTTAGTAGCCCTCTCGACGTCCTCTGTTAGCGATTCGATAGCCTCGTCAAACGAGGAAAATGTGCTCGTTCGCTCCTTCCTAAGTTTCCTGAATTCGTCCCAATCCGTGACCCGAAATACCCTGGCCGGTCGGGCTTCCACCGTCAATGTTACCGCTACTATGAAGTGGTCACTGCCCAGGTTCTCCTGCTTATTGGCCCCCGTTACGTTACCTACGTTCCTTACACAGGCCAAATCAGGCGTTGTGTCTCGCGCGACTGACGTGCCCAGCCTAGTGGGGAACCCTGGGTCCGTTATTACCGAAAACGCAAGATCATCCAGGATCCTTGCCAGGTTCTCTCCTTTTACAGTCCGTCTGACGTAGCCCCATGCATTATGAGGGGCGTTAAAGTCCCCAGCAACTATCAGAGGAGAGTGTTTGGCTATCGAAGTCGCCTTCCTAAGCAGGGAGTTAAACGTCTGTCTCTGGTCCGACGGCGGGCTATAGACATTAAGCACAAAGACGCTCTGCTTGAGACGCCCGTGCGGTATAACCTCCACGAAAAGGGCCTCCATCTTACCCCGTCCAGAGTGGATTGGATGTTCAATAAAGGCTAGATTTTTTTTAATCATAGTAGCTAGTCCTCTGCCTCCCTCGTTCCTGACCGACACAGTGTTGAAGCCAGAGAGGGTAGGGTCGTCACATAGTGTTTCCTGTAATAACAAAATCTGCGGTTTTTCCACCTCATTCGCCAATAGTTGCCGTAGCGGAGCCTTGCGCCTTTGAAAACTAGCGCAGTTCCACTGCCATATTACCAGCTCTTTGTGATCGGCCGCCATGATGCTACAACAACATACCTTGCTCCACAGCCGGAGCAACCTCGGAGTGATTCACTGCCTTGCTTTGCGTTCGGACCTTGGCTTTGGCCTTAATCGCCGCCTTTTTTCTAGTACGGTCGCTCTTTGGACCAAAAGCTTTACGCTTTCCTGATTTTCTCTACTTATCCTAAGTAGTTCCTCCAACATCTTTCTTTGCTGGACCTCTCCCTCAGACGTTTCCGAGTCGCTCTCGTCGTTAGGAAGGGGGGCCTTACGTTTTGCTTTAGTGAGCCCTACGCGGGGTATATGTTCGACTACCTGTGGCGTCTGGTCGCACGCCTCTATTTCAAAGGACTCTGGGTTTGCCTTGGCGGCTTTGAGTCGGCGTACCTCCTCTCTAAGCTCCTTAACTTCCTTAAGTAATGCGTCCACGTGCGACCTACTACCATGCTCTGGCGAAGCCGACCGCGTTACCTCCGTGGGTCTCTGTAGCTCCTTCTTCTTCTTCCCTTTGACACGATCCGCCCAGGTAGGCTCCTCCTGGATCCGCACGCTGGACACCGAGCGCCCTCTTGATCTGGAGCGCTGCCTGATTGCACCGCGCTTCCGCGCAGCTGGCGTGCGAGAGCGGCTTCTTTCGGTGCTGCGCTCCTGCACAGCTGGCGTGCGCGAGCGGCTCCTGCCGCCCGCCGTGATGGCGTCGGTGCCCAGCTTCAGCTGCTCGGCGCGTCGACGCCGCTGCCGCCGTCTTCTTCTGACGATATATGGTACTTGAAATTTGTCCCTACACTCTTTGGCCGCTGTGGGGTGCGGGCCACCGCACAACGTGCATTGCGGATCACACTGGTGATCTTCCGCCGGCGATCGTTTGCCGCAGGTGCGACACCACTTGCTTCCAGGGTTGGGACACACGTCAGCCCGGTGTCCCAGTCCTCCGCAACCGTAGCAGACTTCCGTGTGGCGTCGGTAGAGTGTGCAGCGAAACATGCTCGCGCCGCATGCCACGTAGTTGGGCACCCTCATTCCCTCGAAAAGTACCACCACCGCTGTAGTGTTCTTGATCCGCCTGGCCTCCAAAGCACCCGGATTCCGATTATTTACAATTCTCGCTCTGAGTTGAGCCTCGCTGACTTCCACGTCGACTCCTCTTATGACTCCTCTACACGTATTCTCGGGTGGAGCCAGGTACGCCGCCACCCTAAACGTGCCTTCACCGAGCCTGATTTGCTGCACTCGAGCGTACGCGTCCGCGTTTTTCTCGTGAGGAGTACACACGACAAAAATGTTCTGAACTCCGTTGGGGCACATCGTGTCCTCTTCGATTGCGGCCGGAGCCAAGGATGCTGCCATGGCCAAGGCTTGCTCAAAGCGTATTTTACTGACCTTGTTGACATTCAGGCCGTCGCGTGGTCTGACAATAATGCGAAAAGTGTCCCTCGGCAGCCGAGGCAGCCTCGAAGCAGCGGTGACGCGTCGTATCGCGTCGCGTGGTCCGGCGGTGCGGCCGCCGTCCCTCCGTCTGCTACTTGTATTTGCACCGTCTTGACCCGAAGAATATTCTTACCTGCGCCTGCCGGGCCGGCGGCCGTACGCCACCTTCCATCCCGCGTCGCATGCCTCTTCTGGAGTAATCTCTTTCCCTTCGACAACGTCCATCCTGGATTCAAAGTCCCACATGCGCGGGAGTAGGCCTAAGCCTACCCTCGCCGTGTTTCAAACACTCGCAGAACGGCAAAATGTCCTCCTACCGACGAAAATCCGGTATCGGCAGAGTCCTCTTGACGTGCCACGTCGATTAAAGCATAACTCGCCCGGTTTCGCAGGGAGACCCACTCGAAAACATTGATGAAAGCTGGAGCCGATGTCAAAGCGCCCGCACTAGTCGACTTCTTCTTCTTCCTGAACCCAGGTTCACGCAAGTGCATAATTTTTTCAGGTTAGTGACTTATCACCAATAACATTTCAGCGCGCGTTAGCTCGTCCGTTCACGAAGTGACGTACCTGCCGCGAACCGAGTTGCACTAAGGTGCATACATTGAGGACGGTTGCGCTCGCTGCGAAATGACATTTGCGAGGTATGACTTTGGTGAAGTGATGACCGCGCCAAGAATTCACGCGCTATGACGCAGCTGTTGAGTGCAGCAGTTTGTTTTAAAAAATATCAGGCGTAACCTAAAAAAACGCCTGTTCCACATATAAGGAAAGATTTATAAAAGAACGTGTTTATCTGAAGAAATAATATTCCTTGAACATTACAAACCTTCTGTGGGCTCATTGCAATTTCGACTGCTGCGTTTATTTGTAATTGGATATCGTATCAGGAACTTTTCGCGTGATCAGAAGTTGTGACAACGGTGGCGTTTTAATTTATAAAATGAAATCTACATGCGGCAGCGCCTTGAAGTTTCCTCACGCGGTGGGAATAAGCAGCAAAGTTAACAACAGATGGTAGCGCCGGCGCTTGCACATGAAGCGGATACCTCCTCTGGCCCGCGCTACGCTATTGGTGATATTCGGCCGTTTCCCAGCTAGCCGAGTTGGGCGGGGTCACTTGCGTTTCGCGAGATAGCGATCACGTGGCCTCACCGCCACTGGTAGGTCGCGTGTGTTGTCTCAAGGTAGAAAAGAAACGCGTAGGCGCCAACATACAGTGACTCATTCTGTTTCCCGCACCGTACCTAACGATGCAGACGACGGCTTGCACGCAGCAGACAACGGAAGCGAGAAGCGTTTTCGACGGAATAGTCGTACTGTTTGAGCTGGCTCCTTTCTTTTTTTTTACTGAGGAGGAAAGCTGTTTTGCTTTATCAAGAACGTTAGGTTCGGTGCCTTCCTTTCAGTTTCTTAGGCAGCACATCGTCTGCGTCACGTTAATAAAGCAAAATCAGCCCCACTACATACGCGTCGTGCCTACTTCCCGGTTCGAAGAAAATAGTAGAATGTCTAGAATAGAGCCCCTAGCGTGCTTTAGCTAATCAAGTAATCTACGGCTATTTATCAGTCGAACATTTTGCCTCTGTCTCCGTAATCTTTTCTCTCTTCCTTGAAACCTTTATATCGACCTTGTATAAATAGTTTGCACAGACGTCATCACGGCCGCCATTTTTAGGTACTAGCAAGTCGTGAAGGAGTGTAATCGAGAAACGTGACAGCATCACGGAACGATAGGCCCATCTTGTGTCAAACGACAAAGCGATAACAGTGATAAACCGGTGTAAAACAGTCACCGTCAATAAGCAAAACACAGTGCGCGTCTTAATGCAGCGCACTGATGTCATCATGGCCGCTAGCTTTGGGTTCTAGCGCAGTGAGAGCTGCATCCATGACGTCATATGAAAACTATCCATAATTACCTATGCGGCTAACGGATCCGGTCGTATGAATTTATGTTCTGCTTTTTTTTTTCTTTCCGCGCGTGCAACGCCACCACCGGAAATGTTCGAAGCAGCCAAAAAAGAAGCAAAGGAAAAGAGGGGGCGCCACATCAGCTTGGCGGGTTTCAGGTGCGAAAAAAGAAACAGGGGAAGGGAACTGCGGACGCTACGCAAGTATACCTGGCAGCTAAGCTTCCATAGAAGCCCATACGTTAAAAACATGGCGGATCATCGGCTTTTCAAGGGGCTTGGCCCCATCTGTACGAGGAGGGACCGCTTCCGGTGGAAGCAGAAACAATTTGACGCCCCATCCGTTAAAAAGAGAAGTGACGTCAGTTTGCGCTCGAAGGCGTGAAATTTGTTTTGGTGGTTTGCCATAAGAGCTGTATAATTAAATGCCCCACCATTCGACTTGATGGACGTTTCGAGTTTTCAGCGCGGAAAGTGACGCACAAAAAGGTCAGCCCTATGGGTGTCGATATCGCGCTGTTGAGCAGAACGTACTTTCTGTGAAGGCCGACGAAAGCTATAGGCGTAGAGTGCTGGTTCTATTGTCGGACGCCAAGCCAGTTGGACTGCGCAGTGCCAGAAAACAGCTAAAGTAAGCAATTATCTGGCGGTCATAAGTCACTGCTTTTGACTGAACAGGTTGAGTAACGACGAAGCTTCCGGCGTCACCAAATTCAGACAAACGCCGACGAGCAAAAGGGCAAAACATGTGAGGGGGCGTATTGTAGCAGGTGAACTTTGCGAGCGCGCCTTTCTGAACACTTCAAGAGCTGCATTGCATTGCAAACGATGGCGACGTCTTACGATGGGTGCTGAAGAAAGGCATTAATTAATATTGATAAAATACAGTAGAGTTGCCTTTTCATCACTCGCAACGCATATATAAAATTGACAAGGAATTTTATTTTTGTTGAATGTATCTGTGTCTCCCTTTAATTAATAAAACGCTTTTTTTTCTTTCCCAGTGTTTGTTCCTTCCAAACTTACTCGCTCTTCAATCGCTGCTCCCATAACCAGCTGCCTTGCTGATGTTGCTGACAATTTGTTCTGATCCGCTTTTTGCGTGAAGCTTCCCGACCTGTTTAGATCGACCTTGCGCTATACTCGAGGAAGAGTGTGTTGGCGCTCGCCTGCTGGCGGTATAGTAACGGGAAAGTGAATTTCTTCTATCACCTTCAGTTATAAACCGACTTGAAAAATTGTTTCTGCCAAGCTATCCCTTTACAAATTCTAGTGTAAAACTAAAGTGAGCAATACGGCCTGATGAGGGAGCTTTTAATATAATTTATGCACTCGAAAACAACATATTTTATTGTGGTAGCAATTATATGCACACGCTAAGCGATTTTCTGCAGTAGCCATGATATCATCATCATCATCATGATCATCATCATCAGCCTATTTTATGTCCACTGCAGGACGAAAGCCTCTCCCTGCGGTCTCGAATTGCCCCTCGCCAGTCGATTCCAACTAGCACCCGCGAATTTCCTAATTTCTTCACACCACCTTGTCTTCTGCCGTCTGCTACTGCCTTTCCCTACTCTTGGTACCCATTATGTAACCCTAATTGTGCAACGGTTATCTAACCTGAGCGTTACATGTCCTGCCCAGTGCCATTTCTTTCTCTTAATGTGAATTAGAATATCGGCTATACCCGTTTGCTCCCAGATCTAAACAGCTCTCTTTCTGTCTCTCGAGGCTCTGTTTAGCATTCTGCGTTAGGATGGATAGCTGGGAGTGTTGGTTAAGCATGATCTGACGTGAAGGCGAGACAACGATGGTGGACGAAGAGGGAAAACACCACACACACACACAGGGCGCCACTTCCAACAATGCTTAATGAGGAAAAACGGCACAATTTTATACAGGGAGCGCAATCGCAGTTTCTCAGTGCGCATTCGCGTTCCGGTAAAGCGCTTCTTTGCGTGATAGCGATATTAATGCAACGCTTACGCACTTATCACCTGCCTGAATGATCCTTTGGGCCTCAGTTATTATTCGAACACATTTGTCATTGCTTCTGGCCACCACAGCGCAGGCGTAGAAGTCTGGCTTACATTTGCAATTTCTACAATGGGCTCCCTGTATAAAATATTGGCGTTTTTGCCTGATTAAACATTGTTGGAAATGGCGCCGAGGTAAATATACCTGGTAGCGAAGCTTCCATAGGAGCCCATAAGTTCAAAACATGGCGGTCCATCGCCGGTTCATGGGGCTTAGCGCCATCTGTATGTGGTGGGAACACTTCCGGCGGAAGAAAAAATAATGTGACGCCATGTCCGTTAAAAGCAGAAGTTACGTCATTTGGTTTTCGAAGGCGCGAAATTTGTTTTGTTGTTCTTCCTTTCGAGCTATATATTCAAATGCCCCGCCATTCGACTTGATGGGCGTTTCGAGCTTTCAGCGTGGAAAGCGATGCAGGAAAAGGCCAGCCGTGCGGTTGTCAAAATCGCATTCCTGCACAGAACATACTTTTTTTGGAGGCCGACGAAAGCTTTAGGTGTAGAATGCTGATCCTATTGTCGGATGCCAAGCCCATCGGCCAGCGCAGTCGCACGAAAACAACACAATTATCTGGCGGTCGTAACTCACTACTTTTCCTGCGAAATACATCACTACTTTTGACTGAACAGATTAAGAAGCAATGAAGCTACCCGCGTCACCAAATTCAGACAAACTTCGACAAGCAAGAAAGCACAAATTGTGAGGGGGGCGTATTTCAACAGGTGATACGAGTGCGTCTTTCTGCCCATTTCAAGACGTGCATTGCACTGCGAGTGGTAGTGGCGTCAACGCCCCCTGTAGCGGTGGGCGCTGAAAAGAAGCGCATTCATTAATAATAATAAAATTTAACGTATTTTCTTAACTCATCACGAATATATAAAATTGACTAGGAATTTTATTTTCGTTGAATGAATCTGTGTCTCGTTTGAATTAAAGAAACGCGTTTTTCTTTCCCAACGTTTGTTCCCTCCAAACATAGTCGCGCTTCAATCGCTGCTCCCATAAACCCCCATGCTGATGTCGGTGACAATCTGTACTGAACCGCTTTTCGCCCGAAGCTTCGCGACCTATTTGAATCGACCTTGGTGGCACCCTTTGTGTGTTTACTCTTCGTAGACCGTCGTTGTCGCGCCTTCTCTTCAGATTGGCCTTCTGCGTTCCATCGCTCTTTGTGCGGTCCTTGTTCCCATGCTTCTTTGTCATTCTCCCAGTCTCTGCTCCATATCTCAGCACCGGTGATGTTTCGCATCGATTCGATAACATCGCGGCCGCGCGCCGTATGCTGCGGGTGAGCCGAGAAGTACGGTGGCCCGATCTGGCGCGCGTAAGTGAGGAAGGGAAGCGCGCCATCTTTCATGGCGCGCAAAGAAGCAGGGGGCTGGGAGCGGGTGAGTTTTCTGCCCGGGCAGCTGCTTCATGTGGTGGGGCTGAGTGTGTCCACGCGGGCCCTATCTTGAAAGCGATCTGTGGTAGGCACAGAGTCTAGGCACGGAGAGCTGATGGCTTCGGGAGCGCTGTGTTCTCGATGCATGGTTGGCTTCACCTATTTACTGACCGTATTGTACTTACTTACTATAGCTGCTTAATAATTTGCCATCTGAAGTGGTGATTCGCATTTTCGAACGAAGTTGGGACATTCATGCTTGCTCCATGCCGTCAAATAGAATCGAATTCTAACCATCGCCAATAAAATGGTCCCGCTTTATTTTTGCTTCATGATCGCAAGTAATGGATGGACTTCAGTATCTCAGCAAGACGTTTGTATGCTATACGAGAACAGCACGTATACTACAAAATTGGCGAGCAAGATCTCTTTTACTTGCGTCGCTCCGTAATACAGCTAAACAGGGCTGGCATATTAAGACCCACGTAATAGGTTTATGATGATGATGAAGTCACTTGATATGTTACTAACTCATCTGAAGAATCTGTATATCAGAGTATTCTCAGAGGAAAGTTGGAAGAAATAAAAGAACCTACGAAACCTTCCATAACGGCAAATTAAAAAGAAAATGTTTTCCGACTTTTACAAAAACGAGACACCCAGAACTCTTGCGAGTAGCAAATAAACTGCAGACTGAGCAACTCTTAGGTAATGATTACGCGGAGCAGCTCACTCTAGTGTATTGCTTCACATTACCTAGCAATCCAGTCATAGAATTAAAAAGAAAACGTTTGCATAAGCAAACTTCAATGTTGGTCTTTATTTGAACACGGTGCCTTGTGCACTGCTCAATAACTGCTGTCAGAGTTTTTCCCCTGAAAACAGGCCAATTTAAGTAGCCGTTGAGGGCAACGCTGCCACAATGAAGTTTTTAGTCCTCATGTTCACCAGACGCATGAGCCAAGAACCACTCTTTCTCAACAACGGAACGTAGAGGAGAGAATGGGATGGCCACTGAAAGAGAAAAAAAAAAACCCAGAAGAAACCGACAGAAACCATCAAAAGATAACTTTTCATTCCAGCGAGAGCTCGGTTATGAGAGAGGGGTAATATGTCGAGTCATGTGTGACGCAAGCATTTGTGTTAAATAACAAGAAGACAGCGGCTACAATGGATTGACAACGATGGTTTGAAGACAACGTCTTGACGATGACGGCGGGACAACAAAGGCTTGACGACGACAGCGAGGCTGGCGGTGCACAACAAGAGCGGCAGGACGAAGGCGCACCAGTGGGGACGACGGCGTAATGGCGACGCATTGAAGGCGGCATGAGCGAGGCGCGAATGGAATGCGCACAGCTTAACTACGATGGCGCTACGGCCAAGTGGTAGCACGGCTACAACGTAATGATGACTGTGCGGTGGCAGCCTGCGTGTGACGCATGAGACAGGAGGCTTGGAGGGGCAAGCAGCCGTTGTGTTACCGGTATACCACGATACCGAACTCGCAACTTAAAAAATGGACTCTGGAGTTTCGCACACTAAGACGATGGTCTGGTTATGAGGCACGCCATAGCGGGAGAATCCTGAATACTTTTCGCTACCTCGCTTTGACACGGCATTTTTTTTTCATATGATAACTATAGAAATGGGGGTGCCACGGCCAATATCGAACCCAGGGCCTCGAACTGAGCAGCGCCACTGCACCAGCATGTCTCGTAACGCTGTAAGAGCAATTAGACAAGCTGGAACCTGATATCGAGTGCGCAATAACTTTTACCCAAACAAGTTGCTTTCTCGATTTTGATGCTCCAAGGAAACCTGTGAAATAGTAAGCGATCTTCCGAAATCAAACCAAGCTGATCGTCAGTCATTGTTTACGCCGTAGAGACAGCATTGCACGACAAATTGAATCCGTTTTTTTTTCTCAAGAAACAAACACTTGGAAGCCTAATATGGATCCTAAACAAGGGAAGAAGGGGATCTAGGGGCTGGAGTTTGTTAATTATAGCCAGATAAAATTAACAGACAATGAAGCCTAGGAAAGCATCAGTCAAATTAGCTCGCATTGAAATTGGAACGTAGAAAATAATCACGAGAACTGAGAGCAGGCGATAACTCGTCACCGGTGGGAGCCGAACCCAGAGCTCTCTCATTAGGCGTTGTGCGACGGTGACGACTATCAGTTCGTCCACTAACTTCGGTATTGGTGGTTAGCAGATAGGAGCCAGCGCCTCCCAGAGCAACGGTGGGCGCATGCGGAACATCCTTCTTGCGCGATGGCGTCACGTAACACTTAATCATAGGGCAGACACGTGGCTAATAAACCTGCGTATACTACCTAACGACATCAATGCTGCCATACTCGAGACGCTCGGTATGAATAACCGAGAGAATAAGGGGAACTGAGGCGCTCGCGTAATGCGGAGATCGTGTGTTTGGCTTTCACCGGCGACAAGCTATCCTTTCTCCACTTTTATTTCCCTTCTGTTTATTATTCTCGGCATTCCAATTTCAGCCACAGCTAATTTTCATGGTGTTTTCCATGAATTTATTGTCTGTTGGCTTTATCTGGTTATAACATAGAGCCTCTAACTTATCTAAATGCCGGAAATGCGTGCTCAATCTTCAAGCGCTTTGTAGCAAGAGCTGATTAAATAACGCGATTTCTTTCCTTTCTGGCCCTTAAAAAGGCACTAAAGGCGAATGTTAATTCAAGCTAAAGTGATAGATTAGTGCTCGAGAATCGCTAAGGCGTCGATATTATCGCGAACAGAGCCTTAATAATCGAGACATTGAGGTAAATGGACGACTTGATTAGAGATACTCCCGGGAAACTTCAGTACTTGCTCGATGATTAAAGCACTCCTCAGTTAAATTCCGTCACTAGTAGTCAACCACTCATTGCAAGAAACATCCTCGTAATCTAAGAGGAAATAAAATGCCACTTGTTAAGTTCTGTTGCTTTCTTTTGAAAAAAGAACTAATTGAAATTGCTCTTGACAACGACCGCGCGGTCGAACGGTTTCTCTCGACTCCGCGCGACCCACGCTTTCGCGTTTCAGTAGTTATCGCGTAGTGCTGCGCTCGTTTTTCTGGCTGGCTAACCTCACGCAAGCGGCAAGTAGCAGAGAACTCAACATCCATGTGATCTCGCGATCTGCCCAACAGTCTACACCACTTGCCCTCTAAAAACAGCTGCACCCTTTGGGGTGTATATTTGACACACTACGATAATCGTCATCTGCCTTGTCCGCATTTCCTTTCTTTAAGGTGGCGAGCCCGGTACTTTCCAGTAACGAACGGCATGCGTGTTATCAGCATGGCATAGCATTCCCGACATGGTAAGTAACGAGCGCAGTGTTTTCAAGAAAGGAAGTGCGGGCAAGACAGTTGACTATTTTCGTTGTGTGGCAAGTGTACACTCCGAAGGGTGTCAACTTTTCTTATAGACTCTAAGAACAGTTTACACCCTTTGGACTGCCCCTTCTGCAACTCAACGATAATCGTCATCTGCCTTGATGCGTTTCCTTTCTTTAACGCTGCGAGCTTGGTACTTTCCAGTAACGAACGGCACGTGCGTTATCAGCTTGATAGCATTGCCGACAGCCCAAAGGGTGTAAACTGTTCTTAGAGTGTAGAGCGTGGCCAAAAAGTAGCTAGACTCTCCACTGCAGCTGTTGCTACTACTGCAGTTAGAGCAGCGGAGAATCCACTGCTCTGATTTTATCTGTCTTGGCTCGGTACCGCCGTCTGTCGGACGCCGTTTTATTCACCAACGCCAGTGTAGGGCGGGGATGGCGTACGCTACGTCACTACTCCCCTGGGTGGGTGGCGGAAGATTTGAATTTTGAGAAATGTATTCAGACCCTTCAGATACGATTTTCTCGTACAGTAAGTATTTTCTTGGCATGAAAGAAGCGTTGGAAGGTTTCGGAATGGTATTTAAGGAGTCCACGTCGACTTAGTATTAGCCTTTAGTGTCCCTTTAAGGGCTCAAAAGCATATTAAGCACTGTGTATTTTAATTTGAAACAGTTACATAAAGGAAGAAGCTGGTAAATGCGTCAGGTGGCCGTATTTGGTGCAGCATGAAACAGAGCTGTCGTGTCATTCGAGGTATCTGTAGACGCGTGATACTATTGAATCCTACGATGTCGTGGATGATGGTGTGTGCCGTGCGTGGCTAACGCGCCCGTCATTTGAAATGAATCCTAGCTTCACGCCCCTCCTGTCGTATGTGTTCTGCTCGTCCTTAGCCCTGCTGACCAGACGACAGATACGATCGCTTGGCGCGAACAAGCAAGGATGGAAGGGTGCGTTCTTCCGCTCATTTTTTTCGTGTACCGGCGTGGACGGCCACGTTCGGCAGTGTTTTAAGGACACGGTCGAGATGAACCAACTCGCCCAACTCAATGAGTTGCTGAGTTCTGATTGTGACTTTTTCGGAAAACTTGGATTTGCATTGGATTCGAGAATTCTTCATTGAAAATTGCCATATATTTGATTCCACATAATGTTAGTAGGGGGAGGAAGAAAAACAACGCGAGTGCGTGATACCGAGCCATGGCGCTGTAGGAGAGCAGCGGACGCTGCACACCACTTCCAGAGCGGGGCGGGTAACTTGAGATGTTTTTGGGACCATAAGACCTTTGAGGCTGCCTACTTGCTGTTTTGATGTAGTGTTTGGTCACTCTTCCCGCATGCTTGCGTCTCTTCGAAACAATGTGCAGCCGCTTAATATCACAACATGCACGAGTGTGCATCTGCTGACGTGTTGTTTTCTAGTTTCATTACCAACATTGTTTTGTTGCCCAGATTACTGAGAGCGTTGTTATTCATTCATAGACGCCTCGGTTTAGGTCCAAGTTTGAACGGTATTTCACACACAAGGCAAATAAATACCTATAAGCCTAAATTTACCATCGAATGATCTCCGAGCAGAACTTGATAATTTGGACTACTGGACGAGACCACGTTCTTGCTCGTGCGCTGTCGCAATTACGTAATGTTGCACCAGCAAGCCCCATTTACTCTGAACTTCATTTCATGTATATCGTCGCATTTTAACTGTTCTCTCCCGTACACATCCGTCATCATCAACCACGTGGCCACAGCTTCAAGCCGGTCAAGAAAGTTTTCCTTCTGCATTCGTGGCAGCCAACGCACTGGTTCTCTTCGGAGGCGTCAAGCCATCATATGCCGACGGTTTCACAGCGATGAGAACAACTCGCAGTCAGTGGCGTAGCCAGACACGCACCTACCGGATGAACCTGACGGCAGAGGTTCAACCAGCGTACTCCTTAACCGCAAAAAGACAGCAGGTTGAGTGCCTACGCCTGGCAGACCAAACAACCGAATTTTTCTGGAGCGAACAGCTGATCCAGCTGAGGCAATTGAAGAGATATCAGAGGGCGCCTGAGCACTTCTTATGAGTTGTGAATACGAAAGCATTAACGCCCAAATGAGCGCTGCTAAGTGTCATTCGAGTTTTGCGCTGGGGATAATGTTTCCGAGATTTCCTGCGCGTTATGTTATCGAGTTTTGCAATTAAAGTGGTGCAGGTTATTTTTCTTTACCGTTTGCACGTTCGCACCGTAGTAAGTGGTCGAGTGCATTAAGCGCATTGTATTCGAACACATTGGCCATACACACGATCTGTTAAAACTGAATGCGCCACCTGATTGATAAGGCTTGCATGTGCGGGCTGCACATGCAAGCCTCGGCGAAGCAGAGCGAGTAAAACGGAACCTGCTGCAGCGATAGCGTGCCGGGTGCTGCGCGAGGGGCGAAAGCATCGCCGTGACGTGCCGGTGCCTCTTCGCACGTTTTCCTGCGTTCTCTTCGTCGGCGCCGTACTGGCTCGAACGGCCACGTTTCGCTGCTTCCGATGTTGCTGTCGCCGACGATGTAGATGCTTCAGATCCTAGAGCGGTGCGTGCGGCCCGAGCCAGCGAACTCTAGCAGCCTGCGGCGCCGTGTGCCACCGATGTCCTGCGCGACGAGAGACTGAGGAAGCACCAGCGGCCACCAAGGCTGGCAGGCGCGCTAAGCTCAGTGGGGGTGAGAGGGAGGGGCATGTCTCGGCTATGCCCTATTTGTGCGACAGATTAGTTGTGGTTCTTTATTTTTCTAATTATTTCACACAGAACGACCATGCATACAATGCTTTACCCAACCTGGTAGTTTCATCCCGATATTCTGAGTGGCCTTGTTTGATTGTTTGAGTGGCCTAGATTGAGTGTACTTCGCTGTGTAATTCCTCATGGTATTGTACACAGTATCTCTATACGGTGTCGAGAAAACAACTGTATAAATTTTTGATATGGATCATTTGCCCACGTCCCCTTTACCGTTCTGTACTCTCCAGTCTGCCAGGACATTACATACTTCAGAGAGTCCGCATGATGGCTTTATCTCATGTGGCATTTTTGTTTAAATTGCGCATTAAAACATAATCTCGGAAAATTCGGTTGCACAATAACGCATCTAGTATGAATTGTCGCCTTTGTAATCTGCACAAAACAGTAGAGCATTTCCTCATACGTTGTAAATCGGCAAATATATTTCGGAATGTGATGCAAAGGAATTTTAAGAAATCCTTAATTTTGGTTCAGCATACCATGCGATACTTGATTGCACCCCATGAAGAAAACGTGCAATTTCATACGCTTTCCTCATTGCGCTACATTGTATAGAGTACAGTCACGCTGTGGACGGAAACGCTGAACCCATCGGTTCATCAAAATTTCAGTATGCTCAAATGATTGTTCGCTTGGCTTACATGTATGACTTAACGGACCCATTGAGCGAGAAAGCGAGCGTATGTGGCTTTCTCGCTCAATAGGCCATTGGATGCTTTCGCATCAAAGGGGGCTAAGTACCTTTGCAGAATTCACACAACAACGAACATGGCGTTCCAGAAAACACATCAAGCGGATCTTCTCGCTAGAACCCAACTTCGCAGTGGCACTGAAGAAATCCTTACCAGAACGTTTCGCCATGATGCGTCAGGTAACCAATGTGGCACCTGAAAATGAAAAAGACTGGTGTGTTCCTGAAGGAATGATTATTCTGGGCCGATCTGTGCCAGCCAATTCCAATCACACTGTAAAGAAGACTTCCCGGAATTCATCGCATGTAAAGTATCCTGTGGCAAGCTCTGTATAACAGCGAATAATCTATATCTACAACCTTCAAATCGGATTTCAGTACAAGCGCTAGTGCATATCTTCAAAATAGCTCATTCTAATGTATTTATATGTGGCGACTTGAATGCGCACAACACCATCTGGGGCAGTGATCATTGTGATGCACGGGGTAACGTTATTGAGTGCGCCACAGATAAATGCCCCCGCAGGGGCGTCTGCGTCAGCAGGCGTTTGGTGTGTTGCGACACCACGGACCCGAGCACACGAGGGTTGGACCCTCCCGCGTGTAGTCGTGCGCGGCTTAGCCGTGTCCGGGGAAAGGGGGATCCTGGAGGTTGAGCCGATGCCGGGTGATCGGACCTTTAAGGCCCCCCGGCGGAGGCAACACACCTCTTTGGCCTCTGCTTCACGTAGACGGCACCCCCGGACTGACCCACCCGGGGGAAATCGGCAGTCGCCTTTTCCTGTCCCCCTCTTCAACCTTTTTCTTTCCTATCTTCTTTCTTGTACTGTCCTATCATCTCTTCTCTTCCGTCACTTCCTAATTTTTCTAGGCGGCTAGGGTTAACCTTGTGTATATGCCCTCCCTTGGGTATGTTATATTAGGTTATAGCAGCAATGCACGGCTGGCGTCTGCAGCCTTACACGTTAAGTGCTACAGCGTCCCCCTGTTGGGCTCCATGGTGGGTGGCCGCCATTGCCGCCGAAAATGTCCGAAATATTATGGGAACACCTGCTTTTCCACGTCTGCTTGATCGTCACCCTCAAAAGAGGGGACGCACCGATGAAATTCTAAGCCTATTCAAACCAAAGGAAATTTTCCCCCGATTCCAAGTCGTTCACAGCGAAAAAACAGAAAAACCAGCTAGAACCGTATCTCCTTTCCTTGTTGCTAAGGGCTTGACTGATGCACTTGGCCCAGGCTATAAGGTCACCAAAATGTCGAGCGGGGATCTCCTCCTTGAAATCCATGATAAAGAACAGCACAGCAAACTAAATAAACTTGTGGCATTTGGAGATATACCTGTTACCGTTTCACCCCATCGGTCTATGAACACAGCACGCGGTGTAGTATCTGATGCAGATCTCATTGACTTGTCCGAAACAGAGCTGTTGGAAGGCTGGAAAGAGCAAAATGTAATTAACGTACAAAGAATCATTATCCGAAGAGAAAATAAAGAAATTCCTACAAAGCACCTGATCCTCACCTTTGCCACTTGCGATCTGCCACAAACAATAGAAACTGGATACACGAAGATAGCTGTCAGACCATACATCCCTAATCCAAGAAGATGCTTCCAATGTCAGAGATTTGGCCACGGGTCGCAGAGCTGCCGTGGTAAACTTACATGTGCGAAATGTGGAGCCCAAGGCCACGCCTCAGATAAATGTGACGCAACACCTCGCTGTGTAAACTGTGAAGGTGAACATCCAGCATACTCCCGATCTTGTCCCAACTGGAAAAAAGAAAAAGAAATAATCACCTTAAAAGTACACGAAAATATCTCCTTCAAGGAAGCACGAAAAAGGTGCTCCCCATTCCACACCAAAACGTACGCCGATGCGACGCGTCAGGGGGCAGCGCCGCACCGGCCTGCGCCACCTGCCCGGCCCGCGCACAGCGAGTCGTTGGCTGTGGCATCCCCCGCCCCCGAGGTGGAAGCAGTTAAACCTGCGCCACCTACCAAGACACAGAGGCCGGCTACCCCGGGTACGTCGGGCCTCAAGACCACGCCTCGCCAGGCGAGGTCTGACAAACAAACGAGAAGCCCGCACGCGCGGGCGTCCAGTGCCTCCCAGGAGGCAATGGACACAACACCGGCACGTTTGGTGCCGAAACACCGGCATGGCTCTCTCGAGCTCGCCAAAACAAACAAAAAACCCATAACAGGGCCAGACGACGGTCCTGTTACCTAAAATACACCACTACACACCTGAACACAGAACATTTCTCATCCTCATAAAATGGATGTACAAATTATTGATTGGAATGCCCGTGGTATTCTAAACAACTTAGATGATATCAAAGAAATAATACAAGAATTTAATCCTAGGCTGTTCTGCGTTCAGGAAACACACTTGAAAACATCAAATACAAATTTCTTAACACAACACACATTATTCCGGAAAGATCGCGATGATGGCCATGCCGCGTCTGGTGGCGTGGCTATTATAGCCCAGAAGTCAGTTGCTTGCCAACACCTCCACCTTCAAACTAATTTTGAGGCAGTAGCGGTTAGGGCGATTCTTTTCGACAGGTTGGTTACGGTCTGTTCCCTCTACATACCACCCGAACATCGCTTGCAACTAAGGGATCTTGAAACACTAGTCAATCAGCTTCCGGAACCATTCATTTTAACAGGTGATGTGAACGCACATAATACGCTATGGGGCGACTCGCGCTGTGATGCAAGAGGGCGTACTATAGAAGACTTTCTTTTATGTACCGGTGCAGTTCTTCTCAATAAAAAAGAACCCACGTTTTATAGCACCACACATAGGTCATACTCATCAATAGACCTAACCATAACCTCTCCATCTATAATGACGTACCTTGATTGGAAGGTCCTAAAAAACCCTTACGGAAGTGACCACTTCCCTATTCTTTTAACTCTAACAAAACGAGCTGATCCCGCACCACAGATTCCCAGATGGAAAATCGACTCTCCGGATTGGAAAATGTTTGAAGAGATCACATATTTACAGTACGATGATTTGAGTTCTTTAAACATAGATGATGCTGTGGCATATTTAACAGGTTTTATTTTTGACGCCGCTGAAAAATGCGTAAAACAAACTAACGGACTTGCCAATAAGCGTCGTTTGCCTTGGTGGAATGACGAGTGCAAAGAGGCACGGAAAAAACAAAATAAAGCTTGGGGCCTGCTTCGTGACTCTCCAACTACGGAGAACCTCATTAATTTCAAGAAGGCGAAATCACAGGGCAGAAGAATACGACGAGGTGCTAAGCGAGAAAGCTGGGAAAGATACATATGTAGTATCAACTCTTACAAAGATGAGGGTAAGGTATGGAACAGGGTGAACAGATTAAAGGGCAGGGAAGCACAACCGCTTCCTTTAGTAAACGCTCAAGGCAACACCATGAAAGATCAGGCAGACTTCCTGGGTACGCATTTTGAAAATATTTCTAGTGCATCACACTATTCGCCAAGTTTCCTAAAGTTCAAGGAACGCATAGAGCGAGAGCGCCTTGAACGAAAATGCGCAGCAGATGAACCTTACAACTGTCCCTTTAGTCTCGCTGAACTGAAGGCTGCTCTCATTTCCTGCAGCAACTCAGCACCAGGTAGTGACCGCATAATGTATGCAATGATCAAGAATATGCATCCAGAAACATTGAACACACTTCTGTCCCTCTACAACACCATGTGGGTATCTGGGCATATTCCATCCTCATGGAAAGAAGCGATTGTCATCCCAATTCATAAGCAAGGCAAAGACCCCGCATTAGCCAGTAGCTATAGGCCAATAGCACTAACAAGCTGCATGTGTAAGTTATATGAAAAAATGGTAAATCGGCGTCTAATCTATTTCCTGGAAAGCAACCGTCTACTTGATCCCCTTCAGTGTGGTTTCAGGGAGGGTAGGTCAACAATAGACCACCTAGTTCGCATTGAGGCAAATATTAGGGAGGCTTATATACACAAACAATTTTTTCTCTCTGTATTCCTGGACTTGGAGAAAGCCTATGACACAACATGGCGATTTGGAATCCTCCGAGACCTCTCTGTGATGGGCATACGCGGCAACATGCTAAATATGATAGAAAACTACTTGACGAACCACACGTTCCGTGTTAGAGTGGGCAATGCCCTGTCCAGGTTATTCACTCAAGAGACTGGTGTGCCGCAAGGAGGCGTGCTTAGCTGCACCCTCTTCATTGTGAAAATGAATTCCCTCCACAAAGTCATTCCATCCTCAATGTTTTATTCGATATATGTAGACGATGTGCAATTAGGATTTAAGTCTTGTAATCTTGCTGTCTGCGAGCGCCAAGTCCAACTCGGACTGAACAAGGTCTCACAATGGGCAAATGAAAATGGCTTCAAGCTAAACCCCCTCAAAAGCTCCTGTGTACTTTTTTCTAGAAAGAGAGGTTTGATACAAGATCCTGATATTATGCTGCATGGACAACACATACCACTCAACACTGAACATAAATTTTTAGGCATAATACTCGACTCAAAACTAACCTTCATTCCCCATATCAAGTATTTGAAAGCTAAATGCCTTAAAACAATGAACCTCCTGAAAATACTGTCACATACAACATGGGGAAGCGACAGGAAATGCCTCATGAACCTCTACCGGAGCCTTGTACGATCGCGGTTAGACTACGGTGCGGTTGTGTATCACTCAGCTACACCCAGTGCTCTGAAGATGCTGGACCCTGTGCATCATCTTGGTATCCGCCTCGCCACCGGCGCCTTTAGGACGAGTCCGATTCAAAGCCTCTATGTCGAATCGAATGAATGGTCGCTCGATCTGCAGCGGTCATATTCTACATTTAATTATTTTCTGAAAGTACATGCTAACAAAAGCCATCCTTGTCATCCCACCATAAACGATATGACCTCTGCAACACTCTTTCTTAACAAACCTACAGCCAGAGAGCCATTCTCAATCCGTGTGACAAAGCTGAGCGAGGAGATGGATGTTCCTATCCGTGAAAATAGTCTAATGGCTTCTGCCAAGCCGTTTCCACCGTGGTTGTGGCGAATCATTGACTGTGACACGTCATTTGTGGAGGTAACGAAGCACGCTCCAGAGGCGCACATTCATATGCATTTTCTTTCATTTTCTTTCATTTGCTTTCATGCACTTTCAGAGGTATTGAAGGTAACGTCCTGGCAGACCGAATTGCTACCTCCTTAGACACAAAAGCTTCCAACATGTCCGCAGCCGTTCCGGTCTCAGACCTAAAGCCATACTTACGGAAAGAGCTCAGAACTTACTGGCAGCATAAATGGGACTCTGAAACCCATAATAAACTCCACACAGTTAAGCCACATTTAGGATACTGGCCATCACTTACCAAGTCCAGACGAAGTGATGCCCTATTCTGTCGTCTCAGAATAGGGCACACTTACGGTACACATAACTTTCTGTTGAGTGGCGCTGAACGTCCAATATGTAGTAGATGCGGGGAGACACTCAGTGTTCAGTATGTCTTCCTAGAATGCCGCGAAACACTAGTCGAGATGAAAAAACACTTCCCTTTAGCATACAGTCAGTGTATACCACTTCACCTTGCACTATTTCTAGGCAGAGAACCACTATTTCACATGCAATCTACCATAGCCTATTTAAACGACGTTGACACGCTGCACGTTTTCTGTGCCAGAAATTCGTAACACGGCCTCTTGCGAGAAGCCACTGTTGCGATGTGAACCTTTGCTCTAGCACATGCCTCCAGGCCCTTGTACTCAAGGGATCAGCGGAGGCTGTTGTGCTATTCGTCAACAACAATCACCTTTCCATTTTTATTCATGTAACACTATTACACCATTCTTGTACATCCTATACTTATAGCATACCCTACTTCAGCCATTCTCATACTTTTATTCCTTGTGTATTTTATGCAACTTATTGCTCTCAGTTTTAGGCCTCTCTACAGCCACATCACATCAGCCATTAGTCCATTCAGTGCTCATCAAGCCATTAGTCCATTCAGTGCTCATAACCATTGTCTTGGCGCTCTTTGGTCACACTTGGCCCTTGCGCCATTAAACACTACATATCATCATCATCACAGATAAATGCTACTTGACTGCTTTCAACGATGGGTCGCCAACGTTCCTTCGTGGATATAATTACTCAAGCTGCATAGATGTTACCCTGTGTTCACATGATCTAGTGAATGGTGTGGGATGGACAACAGATATGGAAACGCGCGGAAGTGATAATTTTCCCATCCTTGCTTACCACCCTAGCATGCACTGTGATATCAGGCGTTACAGCAGATTAACCAACTGGCAAGCTTTTCGGTACCGCCTAAAGGATCAAATTAATCCACATGCAACAGTGGAAAAATTTACAGAATTTTTACAGGACAATATGAACATATGCACAAAGAAGGTCCCAATTCCAGAAGATTATGCTGCAGTTGACGGAGAATATGAACACCTAAGAGCCGTACGACGTCGATCGGAAAGAGCTTACCGACGGAGCAGAAGATTAAAAGCATGCAGAAACGCTCAGAAAATACACAATGTAATGCGCAGACGAATGGAAAATTTAGGCAAACGGCGCTGGTGCGATTTCTGCGGCACGCTGTCTCCTCACACGGCTGTCCCACGAATCTTTCTAGTAATTTACTTTTATTTATTCTCTATATTAATGACATTGTAAACATTCCATTAACTCCTAATATCCTGATGTATGCCGACGATACTAATCTCTTTTTTTCCGGCTCCAGTCTCCAAGTGCTTGAACACCAATGTAATACCTGGCTTGAGGAGTTAGCGGTTTGGCTCTATGTTAATCAACTTCAATTAAACGTAAACAAAACAAAGTTTATGCTCTTCCATCCAAAAAACCAACCATTAGATCATCACATCAAACTATTTTTTAATGACTCAAACATCGAGCAAGTTCATAGTTGCCGGTTCCTTGGAGTGTTTTTTCGTAGCGATTTGGGTTGGAGTGATCATATAAACTACATTAGACTAAAAATGGCCAGATCTATTTATGTTATTTATCGTGTTAGACATCTCCTCCCACTACAAATTAAAAAACAGTTATATTTTGCCCTTGTTCAGTCTCACCTGGTGTATTGCAACCTAGTGTGGGGTACATGCAACAAAACTGATTCACACAAACTGCTTTCTCTCCAGAAAAGAGCTCTACGTTCATTAAGTTCAAGTTCATCTGTTGAAGCTAATCTTTTCGAAACATTTCATGTTCGCAATTTCTTTCACTTATACAATTTTAGTTTGGCTCTTCACATTTTTTATAAAGTCAAACATGACTTTAACTCTTTTTCTAATACTTATAATTCGAGAAACGTTGCGTATGGTCTACGTTCCGTTGCCCTATCTACTGCAAGACCCAGAACAAATTATGGTAAACAAACAACCGATTATCAAATTATAACATTATGTAATGCTTACCAGTCTCTTACTCAGATTGCTTTAGAAAGTTATAGTGTGTCTGTATTTAAGAAAAAACTGACGACTCTTTTCCCCCCCGGTTAAATTTCAGCTAATTCTGTATACTTAGTTTTCTTTTTTTGATTGTGCATATTATGAAATGTTTTGTTTATTGTTAATGGATATTTATTATTGTCTATCATTAGCTATTTTCTATTGTGATCATGTTTGCTCATTGTTTTTTTTTTCCTCTGTGTCCATTCGGCCCCCGTTTCCATGATGTGTGATCGGGGTTTAGGCCTTGTCAGGAGGTATGCTTTGTCTACCTCCTTTAGCCTCACCTCGAGGGCATATTGTATTGTATATAATATGGCCGAATAAACATACTACTACTACTACTACTACTACTAATTCGTTCTTTAAGCGGACCTGTAACACAGAGCTTCCCATTTCGTGCTCTCGCTGTAGCTCGGGACACGTGTGAAATAATAGTTGCAGATGAATTTTGTGAGCTTATTTCCAGACCTGCTTTTTCATCGCAATGTGCGGAATTTGAGATTTCAGTAGTGTTGGCTAAGCGAAAAATTACTGCTTGCTACTGGGCCCAACATCCTCAATTAGATCATACTTTAACATTAAGCGAGCTTCAATGTGCAATTGCATCATGTCGCCAAAAGTCTGCTGCTGGGCCGGACGGCATTACGTACAATATGCTAAGAAACCTCGGACCGACAGGTACAAATGCTCTCTTAAACATCTATAATAACTTATGGATAGAGGAAACTGTACCTGACTCTTGGAAAGTTGCTCGAATCATACCAATTTTAAAACCTGGTAAGACGCCCTTGTGCCTTGAATCCTTCCGCCCTGTTAGTTTGACATGTTGTATATGCAAAGTAATGGAGAAAATGATTGACGCGCGACTTCAATGGTGGTGCAATGAAACGGATGTGCTGTCCAACTACTTAGTAGGTTTTCGAAAACATAGATGCACAATGGATGCAATATTAGATATAGTAACCTGTGTGGAGCACGAGCGTGCACGTGGGAACATGACTATAACAGTATTCTTAGACATCAAGAGGGCATTTGACACTGTTAGTCACGTTCATGTTTTGCTAAGCATGTTGGAACTTGGTCTGTCTGGCAGGTGCTTGCGATGGATGTCTGAATTTCTATCAGGTCGCAAAATATTTGTTCAGACGGGTGAAGGAAAGAGTGCTGAACATGTCAAACAGGGAGTACCACAGGGAAGCGTGCTCAGCCCCTCCCTTTTTAACTGCGTCATGGCTGATTTAACAAGAAGGCTGCCATCACAGTTAAAGTTTTCACTGTATGCAGATGATGTGTGTATTTGGACATCTGGGTCTAATGCTCAACTACTTCAAATGGCATTGCAAGACGGCATAAATATAATCAACAAATTTTTGAGAGAGAGAGGAATGGTACTATCACACGCAAAGACAGCTGTATTGCCCTTCACTCGATTCACTCGATGATTGTCACACAGCATCGATTTCTACGCATAATACTTGAGAGGCAGCTATCCTGGGCACCCCACATAAAAAAACTCGAAAACGAGGTCAATGCCATAGTGACTGTACTTCGAAGACTTGCAGGCACATCATGGGGTGGATCAGTATCGTCCATGCTGGCTGTTCACAATGCATTAATACGACAAAAAGTTGCGCATTCCGCGCCCATCTTACACGGCCTTTACCACACGTCAGAGTAGCGACTTCAAAGACATTTAGCTAGAGGACTACGCCTATGCCTAGGAGTTCCACGAGCGACTTCTAGTTCTCTTGTAATAGCTGAGGCTCGCCAATCACCATTTCCAGTTATGCGAAGTACAGAAACTCGCCGGCATTATTTCCGTCTTCAAACCCAGCATAAGAACCACCCTTTGGCTCTAGACATAATGAAATGAGATAGAAGTTATGTTCATGTAGAAATTCAAGAAAATCTTCACATATTGCCAAGAAATGAATTTTGGAACTCAGACATCGAATATCCTCCATAGCTGCTTACAGTTCCAAAAATCGAATTGTCAGTAGATGGGATATTCAGCAAAAGAGACATGTTCATTCGAGCTGCTCAAGAACTAGCGCTGTACCAGAGATATATGCGGTATTCAGGATACAAACACGTCTATACAGATGGCTCCAGTACAGCAACCACTTCAACTTCATCATTCATTATACCGCACCTCAACAAACAAGAATCATTTCAGTGATCTCGTGCGACTTCGTCCACAACGGCTGAACTGTTCGCAATCTTATGTGCGATGAAATTTATATTGTCAGTAAGAGATGCGCAAAAATGGGTAATTTTCAGCGAGTCAAGGGCGGCTCTAACATCACTCTGCAACACAAAGGGGAAAACATTCAGTGACAGTATAATATATGAAACACTTAAAAACCTCACAAAGGCAAGCGAAGCGAAATATTCAATAGCGTTCCAGTGGATACCAGGGCATTGCGACATTCCTGGCAACACAGCAGCCGATGAAGCAGCACCACAAGCGTACCTCAAAGATGATACGGCTCCGCTCCCAGTATCAAAGGATGAATTACGCTGCATTAAACAGACAACGCCCCTCAAAATGTCTAGAAACACTTGGTTTGACCAGAATTCTAAGAGCTCGGACTTATATCATATTGATCCATTTATTGGATTCAAATTTTCATTGTCATTAGATAGAACTATGGAAACCCTTATTCTTCGATTAAGGGTAGGCACTGCCTACACAAAGCATTTCTTACACAGAATTGGCCGTGCGGAAACCCCCGAATGTGATTGTGGATTTGTAGACGAAGATATATATCACCTCTTTCTAGATTGCCCACATCACGACACACCAAGAAGGCGACTTAAATCAGCGCTAAATAAATTAGACCGCAGACCTTTCAGTTTAAGGAAACTTTTGGGCCCTTGGCCAACAACGGCCTTACAGAAGAGTGCATTAAAAGCACAAAGACTTTTCTTGAAGACAGCGGCATTGCTGGACGTTATTAGCGCTTTCATTGTTCCCTTCATTTCATTGTCAATGTATATATCCATCTCTTTGTGAATTATGTTTACTGTTCTGTTCTGACTGCATGTTGTAATGCATTTACACGATTTATGTACCACCCGCTGACTAGACAATGTGTTATTAGGCGACAATATCTTTTGTACTTTTGAGACTTTCATCTACATAAGTGTGGAGACATTTACATTGTATATTGTATGTGCCATGTGTTCCTCACGTCATAGTCTTTCCGTGGAAACGTTGCGTGGTAAGTCCTGGTGCTTGTGTGAAAAGACTATTTGATATGCAACCTTGAACCCTGTACGATGTATGACGGAACCGCTCAAGAGATGAGGAGTAGCCGGTGCCTTAAACTGTGCGCCAACATCTCCTTATATCATATCAATAATAAAAAAAGGTGCTGTTTTTGCGTAACAATCCTTGTGCGTTCGCGTGTCTGATAATGAAAGGGGGTTATAACTCTATTTATTTATTTATTTCATCATTCATCATTAGTACAAAGGAGGTCCCGGAGTTACAAGAACTGTCAGGAGGACCTCCTATTAGTAATTTAACATTGCATGAATTTATAAATCTTGGCAACATAGCAGCGACAGACATCAGAAAACACGAAGTTAATGAAAAATAAACAAATACAAAAAGTTGCTTACAATAATTGAAGTTGAAAACACAAGCAAATGAAACCGATACAGCGTATGAATAAATAAATATGTAGTAATGGACACGTTATGGAAACATAGGAATGACATATGTCGAAGAACACGGGGTTAATGTACCAGATAGGAGATGTAACAGATAACAGACATCAAAAATGATGTTTTTTAAGGAAAACACAAACAGAACTTTTTGTACTCTTTTCGAAAGCCACGCTGGTACGTCGTTCTCAAAACTGTGGTCGGAAGAAAAGTAGTGTAAATATTTGAACGTGACCAGTCTGGCAGGGGCCATATGTATCAGTATAAAACAGACAACCTTGGGGTTTTCATTAGTGCGAAGATAAGCAAACCAGAATGACCTTAAAGAGACATAGTTTCTGAGAATGATTCCTGGCATAAGCCACTGTCACAATTTTTAAAAGAAAATGTAAACCGACTTCCTTGAAATGATCATTTTACACTAAGAAATCTGAAGTTGCAGAATTCGCACGAGCACTTTCGTCACGTAGAAGTAATGCTTTTGCAATAGACGTGCACGACCTTTACTATTCGCTTCCACAATACAGTTTATTGGTGTGAGTAGAATCGTCCATTGATAAGTTCGGTAGCGTGGCTATTCAAAGTGAATCAGGGGTTCACGTTAGCCAGTGTCTTGAGCTTTTAGCGTTTTACCTCAGGCCAACATGTACAGAATAGAATTGGGAAGGCTATCTGCCAAAGCAGAATGTGCGCGTATAGGCTCGGTCATTGCCGGTTTTTTGTGACCTGTCGTAAGCCAACTTCGACAAAGCATTCTGCAGCTTCCTCGTGCCTAGTTCTCTCTTGAAAGGTTTGACGATTCTATATCTTTTTTTATTGTGAACTAATTTTGCTTGATCCTGAAGCTGCTGAGATCATAATAACGGCACGTGAATAAGTGATAAGCTCCGTTGTCAGGGAAGTCACGTTTTCTCGACATTTTGGTTTGAGTCGCAAGATAACCACAGTTGCTAGCTGTATGAGCGTGAAGCCAGCAAAACGTTGTTACCATTTAATTCCACACACTCCAAGTTGTTGAAAGGGGTGTGGCGAATATTTGTTTTAAGAATGCTCCGTAGAAATCATGGTCGCTATTATTGGTACAAGCTACACACCGTCAGTCGGAACGATTATCGAAAGCAGGTTATCTTGAACACGTACAGGTTACGGAAATGCTCCAGAAAAACTGACGAAACAGCCGGAATCGCTCACAGACTCCAGTAACGAGAAAGCTATTTTAGCATATATTCACGCAGTGTGTCATGATCTAGAGATAAAAGCACTAAAGTCACGAGTATCAGTTGTTTTCTCGGCCTCCAAAAAACTGTCTTCACTATACAGGCTCAATACGCCCTACAATGACTGTAATGTCGAAAAAGAATGTTCCAGGAAGCACAGAAATACTTTTATGATTGCGTTGAAGGTGCAATCTACGTGAGGCCTTTACCTTATGTTAAGCAATATGTCGACCAGACTACCCGATGTGTTAATGAAATATTCCGAGAGCAGATTAACAAGATAAGAAAGGGTGAGGAAGGCTTTCTTTCATTACACTGTGACAATTGCGCTTGCAGCCACTCTTCTACGCAGCCCAAGTTATCTTAAAGCAAGCGCGTGCGTGAAGCCGAAATGAATCACAGAATAAGCGAGCAGTGTGTTATTATCAAATAAAGAACCGCTTAAGCTTCAGATGCTGATGATAATGGCTGCAGACATGCGGAACTTAGATGTGGTTCATGAGTACGGGTAAATTTAGTGCGCTTCCCAGTAGGTTCAGCACCATGGTGCATTCTTTCTTTGGTCCGCGTTCTTGCTTGTGTGCTGTTTTATTTTGATAATTTGCTTCATTTGCAAATGAGAAATGTTTCGTATTCAATATGACGTCGGGAGGCCTTTTTTCCCGAATGTCTGTATTGGACGCAAATCCAAAGTATTGCTATGTCAACATGGCAAGTTCAATCCTGGTGATGGTGACTGTATTTATTCAATGGGGGCAAACTGTAAAAATGCTCCTGCAATTCGACAGTGGTGCACATTAAAGAACACCGAGGGCTCATAATTAATTCGAATGCGCCCACTATGGCGTGCCTCATAATTGGATCGTAGTTTTCTCAAATGAAATTCCAGAACTTAATTATTTTATCAATGCAAATTTGGAACATCCTTGAAAGACTCACATATTTTTCTTTTTCATACCTTTTTTTTACATAAATACGAATATACATGAATGCTGTGCACCCTGCCTTGTGCCCACATCTTTGATTTATTGCTTTACCGAGAATAGGAAAAGAAAAACACAACGTCAGCATTTCAGCCACTTCGCAAAAGCGCGACTTTCTGTTGCCATCCATGCATTCGGCCGAGAACCTGATTTCGTCCAGTCGTTTGCATCCACGAGAGGAGTTTCGACCATTTCTCTCCACAAGAGCCGCCGCGTTCTTTGATCCCTCAGCGGACAGCTGCTCTCTCGAACAGCCTTGAACCTAACGCGGGGCTACCCCTGTCAAACCAGCTCCTACAAGCTGACATTTCGCGGAATGCGCCAGCTACTCGCTTCACAACGTATGCATCATTCTGAGCTTCAATTCTTTAAAGCGACGCGTTCTTCCTCTGCCATTCCTTGGTTCAGCCTGCGTCGGTCGTTCGGGTTTTGGCTCAGTAGATTCGCGTTCACTTTGCAGCGGCGCGACATTCGCGTATGCTGCCGCGCATGGCTACGAGGATGACGATGGGCCGAGCATGGGCTCTCCAGGCCAGCGCGCTCGAACGACGGCATGCTGCTCCGCTGGCCAGCCGTCATAGTTTGTCCCTGCCGCTCGCAATGAAAGTAGGCGGCGTCTAGATACCGCTCACCTGCAACTTAAATCAAGTGGGACCGGAGGTGTGATTGGAGCCCCAGCGCTCACAGCGCAGTAGTCCGACGCTATAACCACTATGCCGCCACTTTTTTTTCTTACATAGTATTGCATAGTTTATAATGCTACATGCGAAAAACGTGCAAGCCTAGCCAACACATCTCATATTGATTACCTACAAAGGATATATAAATCATGCTGTGCACATTATGCACCACATAAAAACTACAAGTACTCTTGAATTTAAAAAGTGACAACGGCAGGCAACTGATCATGAGGTGGTACCAGTCCGCCTAAAACTTCGTTAAGTCATACATGTCCTTCGAGCGAACAATCATTTGAGCATACTGAAATTTTGATGAAACGATGGGTTCAGCGTTTCGGCCGACAATATGCCTTACTCCATACGCTATGTAGCACAATGAGGAAAGCGTATGAAATGACACGTTTTCTGGGTGAGGTGGAATCAAGTATCGGATGGTAGGATGATCCAAAATGAAGTCTTTCTTAAAAGCAGTTTGTAGAGCATCCCAAAATATTATTACCTACTTACAACGTATGAGGAAATGCTCCACAGTTTTGTGTTGATCACAAAAGGGAAACTTCACTGTAGATTCTTTTTTGTGCAACCGACTTTCCGGAGGTAATATTTCACTGTGTAATTAAAAATATTTTTTCTTGATGAGATCATGCGGACTCTTAAATACGTCATGTCCTGGCAGAGTGGAAAATATCGAACGGTAAAGGGGAGGTGGGAAAATTATCGATATCAAATATTTACGCAGTTGTTTTCTCTACATTGTGCGGAAAACCATGAGGACTTAAACAGCGAACTACATTTCATAGATAAAACCCCACAGACAAGGCCACTCAGATTATCGTGATGAAACTACCAAGTTGGGTAAAGCATCGTATGCATGGTCGTACTATTGTATTTGAAATAATTCGCAAAAATGAGAAACTACAACGAATCTGCCGCACACATAGATGCAACAGACTGACAAGGAGTAGCCGGTGCCACCATAAAGGCCCAACCTCTCCTAACATTCACTTCAATAATAAAAAAAGTCCACCAGCGCATACGAATCTAAAGGTATTATCTCGCCTCATAGGCTCACAGGCAGAAGGCCACACAAAAGTAGCGAATATTGTATGAAAACATTCAATGTAGGTCTGGGCACACTGACGTATCTGCAGCTTATAAAATATTTTGTCGCTAGAAATAAGTTACAAACAGGTGCCTACCAAATATAGTAATGCAGTATGGCCTAAACGCATGTCGTTAAAGCGCAGGCACACTTTATCGTCAGAAATGTGCTTATATGCATCAAAGGGGACACCAAGGTATTTGGGAACTATGATTGTGAAAGTATTTATAACAATATTACAAGGCCAACAGTGTAATATTCAGGATGTCAGGCTAAAATCCTTCTGGACGCTTGATCAGTCCTATGCACTTGGTAGAGCAATGGTAACGAGACACAAAAATGAATAAAAGAATCCCGGAAATGAAGCAATGCGAGGTTTACAAATGAGTTATAAGACGTAAGTGACAGCGAAAAAATATTGTAGGAAAAATATGTTACAACTTTTTATATAGTGACACCTAAGTATAAGAGCTAGAAAATCAATTAATTCTGGATTTTTAAATATCAACGTCTATTTCTTTTTTTAGAATTTCATAAATGTGTATCTAAAACATCTGCGCGCTTGTAGTGACGCCTGTCACCGGCAAAATAAGCCAAGAGCGAGTGGGGCTCTACTAATCCAGGTACAACCAAATTAGGAAGGCCCAATAAGCTTCAACAATACACTCCCTCACCAGAAGAGGAATTGCCCTCCCTGGTTCAGTATTCGGCCACTCCCTCCCAAATGACGCACTCAATTACCCAATGGCCTTCGGTCTCCAGCAGCTGTGGAGCACCTGCTCAAGGCAGCGGTAAGACCTGTAACACAGCAGAAGGTGCTAAGAATCTCTGGGTCTGGACAGGCTACCAGTGGAAAATGACCCTTGCTGCGTTTAACACCCGAACCTTCTGGAGTGAGGTTAGCTTAGCAGGACTATTTGAGGAAAACATTGTTTGAAAGTGTACAAAGAGGATTTCTTCGATGCTTCCATTTAATTCTACAATCAATGGAAAACAAAGTAAATGAACTATACTCTGTGTTTAACCAAATGAAAGGTTGTTTTTATGTAGTTATGGTAACAGAAACCTGGCAATCGGATATTTCAGACGAATTTGAACTACCTAATATGAAAATGTTCTCTGTTTTTAGGCTTGTCCATATCTGAGTTTCCTTCTCCGAGATAATCTCCTTCATATCCCTTGGGTTCGTCAGTGCCGTAGCATTTGGTTCTTACTTCATCGAGGAGCTGCTCGTCTGTTCCCTGATACTGGTGCACTCGCCTTTGAATTGCTTTGCCGCTTTCTGCTTTAGTCTTGGTGGGATCCAATAGAGCCTTAAGAATACGCCATGTTTTAGCCGTGCTAAGTGTCCCATTCAGCGAGGTGCTGAACTGTTGCCACCCTTGCCTGGCTAGGTGTGTTGCGTACTCTTCTGCTTGGAATGTTACCGCAGCTATCTTCTTCTGTAACTTCTTATTAAATTTCTGCCTTTTCCACCTGCTGGTGAGACCGCGTCTTGCCTCCCATAGCTTGAGTAGCCGCTTGTCTACCTCTGCTGTTTCTTCGGTTCGATCTACCTCCTTGGTATACATTTCCAGTATTTGTTTAAGTTGTTGACACCACACCCTTATCCAGGTGATGTTGCCCTCCAGCTCCCGGCAGTGGTGTCTAAAGCCGTCCCAATACATGAGGCGAGGTGGGCCGATCTTCCTCTTGACATTTTCTGCCACGGTGCTTATTCTTATAATGTGATGGTCACTGCCCAGGTTTTCTAGCAGGTTCTCCCATTCCACTTGCATTGCTCCTAAGGTTAGGTCGGGACACGTGTCTGGGCTAACGCTGCTGCCCCGTCTAGTTGGTTGATTCTCATCCGCAAGGAGCTCGCACCTGATGCTCTCTGCAGCTACACAGATATGTTGCCCCTTCTTTTCGTCCTTGAGGTAGCTCCAACTCGGCCTCTTAGCGTTAAAATCTCCCGCTATAGTTAGGGTGTTCGGCCCGGCCAGCTTGCTCGCCCCGGCAAAGAGCTTAATGAAATCTGCCTTCTTCTGCCTTGGGGGGCTGTATAGGTTTACTATGAAGGTGCTCCTGGCTTTCCTTTGATTCTTAGGTATAACCTCTGTTATTACAAATTCAATCTGTGTATCCTCAATCTCGTCATTGGCTATGGCTATAATTTTGTTGCTAACGAGGGTTGCGGTCTCTTGGCACTTGTACCCTCGCAGCATGGGTGTGTAATTAGTTTCTTGAAGCATAATTAGCATAATTATATCAGGTGGTGTGCCTTTGGTATAAATAAATTGCTGCAGGAGTCCCTGCTTGCGCCTGAAACCCCTGCAGTTCCATTGCCATATCTCTAATTGGTTTTGTCCTGCCATGTTGCGGAGTTACTAGCATTTGTCCCTTGGGCTTCTGATCCAAATCTTCTTTCGTTATATAGCCTATCTTTGGCATCGTTAATGGTTTTCTGGGTATTTTGACTCTTCACGTAATTACGGAAGCTCTGATCTTGCAGCGCTACCTTCTGCTGTATTTGTTGAACTTGGTTCTGCATAGCTGCCATGAAATTGTGCACTTCATCTTTGAAGCTCTGCTCTTCTGATTGTTGCTGTTGTGCGGGCTGCTCAGCCGGCGGCGGCGGCGACCTGACGGGCGAACACCCTGCCTGCCTTAGCCATTGCATCTCCCTTATTAGGTCATCATTTCTTTTCTTAAGCTGGCGCGTCTCTTCATGGCTGAGTTCTAGCTCTCGCTTTAGCGCCTTGTTTTCCTCTATGATTCTATCGTAGTTTGCCTATCACCAGAGAGGAAGTCACCGCGGCAATGAGAGCCATCACGTAAAACACAGCGGCAGGAATAGATCGAATTACAAACTCTCTCAAAAGGAACCTAAGCGATGAGGCAGTAGATCAGCTCAACGCCTACCTCAACAAGCTTTGGAAAGAAGGAAAGATACCAGGTCACTGGAAAAATGCTGTAGTAGTCATGATTCCCAAACCAGGGAAGAAGCTGCAGATCGAGAATCTCAGACCAATCTCCCTCTCTTCTTGCCTGGGAAAACTTTACGAGAGGATCATCACGAAATGCATCCAGCAACACCTAGAAAACAAGAGCCTCTGCCCAGACACCATGTTCAGCTTCAGGGCGAACCTCTGGATGCTGGACGTGCTTCTGCAACTTAAAGAAGAGGTCCTGGAGACAATACCCAAGAATGGGGAAAACGTAGCCATGATACTTGATATAAAAGGTGCTTTTGACAACGCCAGCCGAGCCGCTATAATGGAGAGGCTAAATAACACTAACTGCGGGAAAAGAATCCATGACTATGACAAAGACTTCCTGATCAACAGAACGGCCACAGTGAGACTAGGGGAGTTGAGGAGTGATGTCTTCGCCACCCCAAGCAAAGGCACGCCCCAAGGCTTGGTCATCTCGCCCGTAATCTTTAATGTGGTGATGATCGGCCTAGCAGAAAGATTAAGCAGAATCCAGGGCATCCAGCACGCGATGTACGCAGACGACATCACGGTCTGGGTGAATCATGGATCCCTGGGAGAGAAAGAGGAGAAGCTACAACAAGTAGCAAACTGCGTAGAAAGATACGTGAAGGAAAGAGGACTAGCCTGCTCTACAGAGAAGTCTGAGCTACTGAGGGTAGGAAGACACCTCACTGATGCACCACTGGAGGTGAAACTGGAGGGGCAATACACCCCGGAGAGGAACATAAGAGTCCTGGGAATATGGCTACAAGAAAGCAGGAAATGCAACCACACACTCAGCCTGCTCATAAAGTCGGCTGAACAGGTAGGCAGAATGATAACCATAGTCTCCCACCGAAGGCATGGGATGGAAGAATACGACATGCTAACGCTCGTCAGAAGCCTCATAGTCAGCAAGGTAATCTACTCGCTGCCATACCACCCCATGATCTAGAGCGAAACAGAACAAGCAGAGACAATCCTGTGGAAGGCCTACAAGACGGCACTTCACCTACCAAGAAACACACCGAACGACAAGCTGCTACAGCTAGGGATTAGCAACACCTTCGCCGAACTGGCACACCTTGGAACACAGTTTCACTGACTCAGAGACACGGCTACGGGAAGGGTGCTGCTGACAAGGTTAGGTCACGACCCAAGGAGGCATCACGACCGATCCGCCGATATACCCGACGAGATCCGTAAGACCCTGTAGGTCAATCGCATTCCGAAAAACATGGATCCAAATCTCCACGCGGCCAGAAGGCAGGCGCGGGCAGATTATGTGGAAAGGCATTTAGCCAAGCTAGAAAACACGGTTTTCATGGATGCAACGCTGTATCTATGGAATAGACATACAAATTACGTTAAGGCAGCTTCGGTAGAGGTTGACAACGCAGGCAAGCTAATCACCTGCGCAACTACGCGTAGCGCCAGGATAGTGGAAGCGGAGGAAGTCGCTGTTGCGCTGGCAGCGGCTGAGGGCTATCGAAAAGACAAATCAATGGTCATTTTAACGGATTGAAAAGAGACATGCAGGAACTACAAAAAAGGGTAGAATCTCCAGGGCTGCCTTAGCTATCCTCCGCAAGGCAGAACACCTCAGACACACAGCAACCAACAAACTAATCTGGATTCCGGCACACACGGGGATAGAAGGAAATGAAAGGGCAGTCAGCTTGGCTCGCGAGATCACGTACCGAGTCGAGCGGCCACATGCCCTGGGACAGCACTTCACCGTGGAGATCAGCTATTCAGAGTTACTGAACTACCACACAGGCAAGAGAATTAGATACTCCCCGCCACACAAAGCCTTAACACAGCAAGAAGCAGCTAGTTGGCGGAGGCTGCAAACGGGAAGCTTCTCTAACTTATACTAAGCAAGATGTATCCTACACAATTTAGGAACACTTGCCTATGGTGCGGGGCAACCCCCACGCTTTACCATATAACCTGGGAGTGTAAACGTAACTACACATTCCCCCAACACAAAACCCCGAGTGCGGAGCAGTGGGAGAGCCGGCTCAGCAGCTGCGAGCTCGCCGCCCAAAGGGCAATGGTGCAGCAGGCAAGCGAAGCAGCGCGGCTCAGTGGAGCGCTGGATAGGGGCCCAATCCTGCTAAGAAGGACAAGCGTATGCAGCTATGAAGACGAAGACCGAACGCTAAACCCTTAAT
Organism: Dermacentor albipictus; assembly: GCF_038994185.2. NCBI lineage: Eukaryota > Metazoa > Arthropoda > Arachnida > Ixodida > Ixodidae > Dermacentor > Dermacentor albipictus. Next base: position 515,900,005 of record NC_091821.1, read on the forward strand.
TGACCAAATAGCTTTCTCTCTCTCTCTCTCTGTTTTTAGGCGAAGTCGTCGAGGGGGTGGTGTCACTATGTTACTATGTTATTATCATCGTGCCGCAAATTCCGAGTGTATGTCCTTTGATTGGGCTCCCTACTCCCATCGTAATTGTGGGTGATTTCAGCACAGACATGTCTCGGCATACTGAAAGTGGTTCATGAACTTTTTTCTTGGGAGGGTTTGGCATTCACTGTTACACAAACCTCGGTGTGCCTGCGACGAGTCATTGGTCGTCTATAGGCCTCACATTGACCTACAACCTTTCCAGTGTCGCTACAGAGCCTTTGGCCATATACCATAGCGATCGGAAAGCGGTGGTAGCCTTCGTGACCGACTAATAAATAAAAAAGCCAAACAAATGAAGGTTAAAAATATAAAAAAGCATTGAGTACGCAATATTTTACAGCAAATTTCTCAAAAAACTAAATTATTTTCAATCAACATTTTTATTATGAAGATATTTATGGCCATACATGCATTTACAGAGTGCAATGACTGATTTTTTTTCTTTTGAATTTATATTGGTTGGCGTAGTGCCCCGGGTTTTGTCTACCTTTCGTCAACGAAAATTCTAAGTGTGGTTGCAGTATTGTAGTACTGGAGTAACTGAGATGTCATGCAGCATTTGCGATGTGGCACGTGTGCTAAAAGATGGTGACGTCATTTTTGCTTCGCTATATACCAGCGGTGTAATTCGTTGCTGAGGGTGAAATCGTGATATTCGGCTTGCGTACTTATTGCCACTTTGTTCACGTTTATTTTCTCGCGGCCATGTCTGCGTGGATTCCTCTTGTTCGCGTCAACGAGGAGTGGTGAAGTGACGTCGATCTGCCTATTTTCCGATCCATAACTTGCTTTTCCTTTGGCGAGTAAGCAGCTACCTTCTTCCAGAGCGCATTATTCCTGTTTAAAATAACCGTTAGCAACACGTCGCACAGGCGTTGCCTGTCGTGCGAGTGGACCACAACAAGAGGGGCTTGCGTCCTTGACTCGCTCCATTGGCACCCCAAAGGGCCAACATTGTGCGGCTAACGGGAACTTGCTGCGGCGGCGAGGCGCCCCGCGGCCACGCCGGAAGTTGCCCATGCCAGAAAAAGGACGCGGCTCTCCACCGGATACGCTTAGCGTATGTTAACACAGTGAACGGCTTTTTAGCGTCAGCCGATGGATGTGATAGCTGCTAAATAGCTGCAGCCCATTAACTGACCAGTGTTAGAAGGTGTCGTGCTCCAGGGCTAGTACCAAATGACCCAACCCCTTGTTTCCATTCGTCTCCTGCCATGGATCCCTGCTCCTTTCTCCTGGTACGCTAATTTTGGTGTGCACGTGCACCCGATTTTCAAATGATCGCCACAGAAACGCGAAATAAATGCATCGGACCGAACAGGTACCCTTCGTATAGACAGTGAGCAGATCGTAGTGCCGCGTGTACTTATCTTTTTCGGGTGACCGATCTTTTTCACCGTGTAACAAATGTTACCGCTCGCTGCGGGATGCGCCCGCACGTATCGAAAGCTTCTCGAATGTTATCGATGGTTCTTTCTGCTGTCTGTTGTCACCGGAGCTTTTGTAATCTAATTGCGTGTGCAACGTGAATTGTTTACAGCTTTCTAGAAGACACGCGGGCGCCAGCGATTACTCTGGAACCTTCGATGGCTCATGTATAAAAGCCGATGCGCTTTACCAACAGATCAGATTTTTCGACGATTACCGACTGTGTTCGCCGCTGTCGCCATTCTTTAGGTGTAGGCTGTTTTTGGGGCACAAGTTCACCCAATAAAACGCTAGTTTCGTCGATCCCAGTTTTGCTGCTTTCTTCACCGTCACTGCGACGTGACAATAGCAACAGCCCTAAAGAGCGTGCATAGAATCTACGAATCTATATTATTACGAGGATTGCAATCGATCTTTGTAGAATGAGTTCGCACAATGGCAGCCGTCGGAGATTGATTTGTGGGGTTTAGTATATCGGTGCCATGAAATACCGCAGAGAATTGCTCTGGAATAGTTTTGACCCACGGTGTTTGAAAAGGTGGCATTTCTATTCACACTTGAACTATATATGCGCGGCAATTCTAGATGCACTTGAACCATATATGCGCGGCACTTCTGCCTGCACTTGAACACAGACACGGGAGGTTCTCTTCCGCTACATTGTAATGAGTGTGATTGCACTCCTATCTTCGACAACGTATCAGTCGTGGGGATGGCTGAGACTCAGCAGGAAAGAGAGTTGATTGAAGCTTATCCCATCCGTAAACTTGGTCCCGAGAAGGGTGCAAGCACGGTGTGGGTGATAACTAAGAGCTTGAATTTCTTCATTAATGTGGCCGTTTATAGTAAAGTGCTTATCTTGTGTATGATATCATGTACTTTGCGCATGTTGAGTATGAACTGGGGGACCACATTTTCGTGAATACACTACAGTTGTTAGTCCAGCCACCTTCCTGTCGCGTTGTCTATGTGTAGCTCCCGATCTTTTTTTTTTCAATTTTCAAATTTGATGGCATTCTTCTATAATAGGCATTACCGGCAAGTGGCACCGTAAAGCTGCGCAGTATTTTGAAATTCACAACCGGTACACTATTGAAACGATACACTTGTCAGAGCACATGTCGTTTTTTTTTTAATTTTACACCACCAAGAATTTGTTACTGCGCCTCACGAGAATGCATACAGCAAGCGTGCATTGATGCCTTATAATGCAGTGCGCTTGCGCCACTTTTAAGCAATCTCCTATCGAACGATCCAAGCCAATAAAATAAGTTACGTTGAATTCAAATGAACAGCCTTCACAACAACAAAAAGATATACGGAACATACATAATAGTGAAGCGAGAAAGAAAAAAAAAATTGACCAGAGTGATTTCGTTTCCGTTGGCGTCATCGGTAAAAAGAAAACCTTAAATATTGCCTGGTTTATAGCAATATACTCACGAATGGCCGGCGATTTCTACGTGCCAGCAAATATTGAGATACCGTTCTGTTTGACAGGTCGATATACAGGAGTTTGTCAGAACTGCTAAACAATGTGGCAATGCTTGTAGCGTTGAACGGACGTTGTTAACCGATGTTTAGAGAGGTACAGCCAATGAAGGAACTTGAACGGCCGAGCAGGCCAGGGATAACCAGTTGTGTCCCCTGGCGTTGCCGTTAATGGCCATTCACCGGCAAGGCAGGGTCAGCGCTTGATGCGTGCTGTCAGTGCTTTGGTGTCAGTGCTTTGTAATGTCAGTGCTTTGACAGCACTGACATTACGAAGGCAACAGTGGGCTTTGCAGGCCCTGCAATTGCCGTCAAAAAACGATAATTGCCCCTTGTTGGACCCATGTAATGTGCTGGCTGCGTAGCCAGGGCCCGCGTGTGCACGACCAGCCCCTCCAAAAAAGTATATTTTTTTACTTACAGATTGCACCGTATGTGCCAACCTCACTTTGTTGGGGTCCAACCAGAGTGTATAATCAATAAAAGGCCGAAATATTTGTTTCACCCATGGCAAAATCAGAGATCTGGCCCGTTGCCTGTGCTGTTATTTTTCCGCTGGTGGAGACGAAGTGCTTTCTTTGTGGAACACATCTCGCCCATGTCTGTGCTTTTCTTTATTTCTCACTGCACTTGTAGGGTCTACCGCCCCCTACATCGCGGTGATGAATGTACAGCGCCCCGAGCACCCTCACGGTGCCTGTTCATCCACGGTCATCGGTTCGAGAAAGCGAGGAAGTACATCGAGTGATAGCGAGGACACAGAGCTGTACTCCGCATCAGGTGACGAGTCCTCTGAAGAGAGCTTTCGACTTGTCTAGTACCGCAAGGCCAAACGAAGAATTCTCAACGGATCTTCGATGTCCAGCTCGAACACCGTGAAAACTGCACCTCAGCGATGGCTTCACTTCATCCTGTTTGTGCCACAGAACGCTACTGGCAACGTACGCCTCCTCAACAGGCAAGCACTCTCCGTATATCTAGAGAACACTGTGCCGAACGAGATCAAGGATATGAGGATAAACATTAGGCGAAGCATCCTGACAATCAATGTGATGAACCCAAGCGCGCTGAACATACTGCAGCATGTAACGCAGCTGGGTAACATCAAGGTCCGCTCCATCGTGCCAGCGAATTGTGCCACAATAAGAGGAGTCATCTATGGCAGTGATAATGTAATACCTAACGCAGACCTCCCAGTTCTCATAAAACCAGCAAGTGAACACAACCTCATTGTGCATGTTGGTCGCCTCGGTAACACACGTTGTGTGAGGATAACGTTCAAAGGTGACTGCCTTCCATCCTACGTGAAGGCTGGCCACTTTCGCAACCAGGTTCGACCACTTATTCCAAGACCAATGCAATGCTTCAATTCTCAGAAGATTGGCCATGTGAGAGTGTTTTCAGATATTCCGCCGTGTGCCCTCGATGCGCTGAACCCCACTCAGAAGACAACTGCAGCGCAACCGCGCTGAAGTGCCCGAACTGTCAGGGTGATCACTGCGCCTCTTCCAAAAGCTGTCACCAGATCAAGAAAGCGATCCCCGTCTTAAACAAATGCTGAGAGACACCTCTACCCACGAAGAGGCCATGGTGAAAGTGGGGTGAAGAAGACGTCACCGTCGAAAGACTTCACGAAGAAGAATATAAACTTTTCAAGAAAAGTTAACTCGTCAAGCAGCACCATCAGCTGAAGTTTATAGCACCCGAAAATCCTATTTCAGAAGGGAGAAAACTGCCAGATCTCTCTCCACAATGGAATGGCCACCATTTCCTCGTACACGACCGCCAGAAGAGCCGCAGAAGCCGCCCCCGACACAGCAACGTGCTGTATCCCAGGGGTCGCGGAAAACAGATGAGCAACTGGTAGCTCTTATTAGGCCTTTAATGAATGCCATTCCCGTGTTGCTAAACAACATGCACACGCCATCTGGCTGAAGTGCGTTTCAAGTACTGGACGCTCTGCGTTCGGTGCAGGCAACATTTGAGTAGATCATGGCTCCGCAGCCTCTGCCTTTCAGGGATGAGGTCCGACAAGCAGCTATTGTTCAGTGGAATGCCCATGGAATAAGAGCGCGCATTTCGGATTTGCGTCGCTTCGTGTATGCCAATATGTTTCCCATTATTGTCATTTACGAACCGAACTTCTCGAACCCTATCAGGCTTTCTAGATATTAATCATTTCTGTCCTCAACTGTTGGTGAAAACAGAAACGTTTTGGTGTTCATACGCCGTGACCTCACTTAAATTCATCATCATGTGCCAACTAACGACGATAATCAATATATATGCCGAACAAAATGAAAAAAGAATTTTACCTTTACTTTTGTGGGTGCCTACCTACGTCCGTCAATTCGATTTGGTCACAAAAGACTACAAAACATCCTATCCTCAACTCCGAATCCCTGGGTCAATATTGGAGATTTCAACGCCCATCATACACTATGGGGAAGTTCGAAGGTCAACGCGAGAGGCAGAGCTCTGGTATCTTGGTAGCTCTGCTATCTCCAGTAATGAACTTTGGCTGAATGATGGAAGCCCCACGTATTTACGTATCTCCACATACAGCAGCTGCTTTGACTTGGCTTGACTTGGTCTCACGAAGCCTTATCAGACGTACTGGGCGGTTTGCGGACTTCGAGACGCACGGAAGCAACCATATCTCCACGTACGTCAAGATCAGAGGATTGTCCTTCTCCAAAATACGAGATACGATCCAGAGTGGACTGGACTAAATTTCAGTCTGTGATCACTGCGACGCCAATCCATCTTTCGACTTGGAAGAGGCAATCAAGAGCGCAGTGCAAGACACTATGCGCACTCTCACATGCTCCTCGACACTAAAGGAATTTGATATGGAACTAGAACGACTTCGAGCAATCCGACGACGTGCTGAACGAAGATACCGACGTACGCAGACAATGGACGATTTACGGACCACCAGACGCACGAAAAAGAAAATCCAGCGCCGGTTAGAGAAGCTCGAATCGCAACGTCGGACTACCTTCTCTGAGTCGCTAGGTCCACGCAAGCCTTTATCGCAACTATGAAGAACGTTGCGCAGTCCCTGGACACTCCCCGTACAGCGGTTCTCATTCAAGGCTCTTGCCCTCTCTCAAAATGGACCGCAGATTGACGTGGCAGAAGATTTCTGCGCCAGATTATCCGGCCAACTCACAGCTCTCAATATTCCAACACTTTCGAGTAGTTGTCCGCCGCCACGTGATCACCGCATGATTTACCATTCTCAATCCACAAACTTAAAGCAGCATTACCTTTGTGTGGCCGTGCATCAACGCCAGGACCTGATGGAATTCCCTACCGAGGTCTGAGTCATCTGGGTGAGCGAGCGAGAGGTGCTCTCCTTGAGCTGTAAAATGAATCTTGAAGTGATGGTGCGCTACCACCAAGCTGGAAGACAAGTCGCCATGTTCCACTGCTGAAGTCTGGCAAGTCGCCGTGGGAACTGTAATCGCTTGGCAAGCTGTGTGGGAAAAGTAATGGAGAGGATGGTCCTAGGACGCCTGGAGTGGTACTTGGTGTACCATAACACCTACCCGGATGCCATGGCGGGCTTTCGATGTGGCATCAATCGATAATGTCGTCGATCCGGTCACCTACATTCAGCATGAGAAATTCCGTAAGCGTCTCTGCGCTTCTTTGTTACTCGACGTCGAAGGGGCGTATGGCCACGTTACGCATGGAACCATCCTCTCTGCTCTCGCAGATGTAGAAGTGGGTGGTCGGATGTTTCAATGGATACGGAGTTATCTCTTCATGCGATCCTTTCTTGTTAGCACCGAGGAACGCCATAGTTCTCTACAATATAGCTGCCACGGCGTCCCCCAGGGCTGTGTACTTAGCCCTGTGTTATTTAATCTAACCATAATTGCTCTCCTTGAGCACGTGTCAAGCACAGTCAGGTTGTCAATGTAAGCGGATGACATCTGCATATGGACGTCTGCAGTAATACGCCTACAATTGCGAGCGAGAATTCAGAGAGCCGCCACCCAAACTGCTACCTACCTCCGTAATCGAGGCCTGGAAATTTCCTCCTAAAAATGCGCATTAGTGCGATTTACGCGCAAACCCATGACAAACTACAGCGTAATGATAAATGACCAAATAATACCACATGTTTGACCGCAAAAATTTCTAGGCGTCTTAATCGACAGAGAATTATCATGGAGCCCTCACGTATCATACGTGCAAAAACGTTTGACAGGCATCTACCACCTGTTCAAGTTTTTCACTGGCAAGACTTAGAGAATATCGACAAGTGCCATGTTTCAACTGTAGAGGGCGAATTTTCTAGGCTTTCTGCGATACAGCATGCGAGCAATAACCAACACAGGTAAAACGAATCTACGCGCAATACAAAGTGTTCAGGCTCAAGCGCTCCGGATATGTCTAGGCCTGACTCGGAGTGCATCAACAGTCGCTACGATAGCAATCGCTGGAGATCACTTTGTCAAGACTCACATTGAAATTGAAGTGCTCAGGACCCACATAAGGCATCTAATCAGGACTCCTCGTCACCACTCAGCCTCTCTACCAGCGGACAGACTTTGACATCTTTCAGCCAAACGATTGCTGCACATGATGAATCATTGCCAGCTTGTTTTACTCCGGCTGCGAGATCTTCGATTCTCCCATGGTGCCTGGATCAGCCAAAAATCAACCTCACAATACCTGGCATCAATAAAAAAACTGATCTATCATCACCAGCCCTTGAACAGCTCACGCTACTATTTTTGTACGAGGACTACCGTAACACTACACATATCTACACTGATGGATCTGCCTTGCCAAACAGCTCCGCGGCGGCAATCGTGATACCAGCGACAGTCACAACAACCAAATTTAAGACGACTCACACGACAACGTTGATGGCAGCAGAGCTCCCAGCGCTCTTTACTGCACTTCATTACATTGGTAATGAACAGCCACACAAATTGACGATATTCTGCGATTCTAAGGCGGTGCGGTAGTCTCTACTATCACCTTTATGACGCAGACCGCACGAACAGCTATTATTTCACATTATAGAGACGTAACACCACATACGTGATGCAGGTCATACAATAGCCCTCCAATAGCTTCCAAGTCACTGCGAGATTACCGGCAATGAACGGGCCAATCGAGCTGCCCGTACGTTCAGCCCACACTGAGGAGCACCACGCACCTGTTCCACTTTCTAGAACTGACGCTGCATGGAAGCTCCGTCTGCTTGCTCGGCAGTACACCATGTAACAATGGAATGACCCCCTTTTAAGAAATTCTCGACTGTACTCCCTTGATCGCACATTAAGTCTTCGAGCGCCATCACAGCTTCGCCGTGGAGACGCCACGCTTTTGTATCGACTGTGGTTTGGCATTGCCTTTACCAAAGCCTATGCGTTCCGCATAGGGATGACCGGCACCCCAACCTGTGACCACTGCGGCCATGAAGAATCCATTGACCACATTGACCACATTTTCGTGCGCCCGCCCGCAGTACAGCCTACAGAGGAAGTTCCTTCGCCACGAACATGACCAAATGGACGACCAACCGTTATAAAAAAAATAATTCTACACCGTCAAAGGGACCTAACGTCACTGAAGAAGGCCGGTAGATCGCACAAGCGATCGACTGGCCTTTGTGAACGTCTTTGACTGGAACGTCTTTTGTGTGTGTGTGTCTCCATGTGGGCGTGTTTTTTTAAGCGTTTTCCTCTCTGTCATTTTTCTATCCCCTATCTCCCATCCGCAGTGTCGGGTAGCAAATCGGAGACTGATGTCTGGTTAACCTCCCTGCCTTTCCTCTTCATTTTTCTGTCTCTCTCTCTCTTTCCGCTGGTGCGCATGCATTTAGCTTAATTTTATGGTTTGATCCTAGGAGGTCATTTAGCATATGAATATGTATATGTATATATACAAACAGGCGAATGCACGAGCATACCGCTTAAAATAAATGCACAAGTAGAAAGAGACATCCCTTGCGATAGCGCTGAACTATTAAAACAGTATCAATCGATCGATCGATCGATCGATTCGATCAATCAATCAATCAATCAATCAATCAATCTTTATTTCGGACATAACTACAATGCTGTAGGTATGTCCAAGAGGCGTGGAAAAAGGAAACGCTTACGTTTCCTGACAAGGCCTTCGCCTCGGGCGTACACATCAGACAGCATTTGCACTAAATCAAATACAGTGTGCAATGATATAATACCAAAGAAGTAGAACAAAACCGATATAATACATAGGGAACAGAAGCAAATTTACACTTGACATAGATTATAATGAACTGAACACACAACACATATAACAGTATCGATGAGAATTTTAATAGTGCAATCGCGAAAGCTGTAACAAGGAAGTGGTTTGAAGGGCGGTTTTTTGTATAATTAATTTTTGCTTACCTCGAAACAATGTTCGTTTTTGTGGGAAATAATTAGAACGTCGTCTGTATTTTTTTATTTTCTTTGCTAACGCATACTAAGAACCAGCTCTTTGCTCGTGGCACTTAGGCATGGCATATAATGCCTTGAACCATGCGATACATAATATTCGCGCGTGTTCGAAGGAACAGCTCAGGGCTTTTACTGAATGGACCCGAGACTGACCCGGGCCCGCTGAAAAACATCTCATACGGGCCCGGGTTTTCTAGTCAGCCTGGGCCCGTGCCGTGCTCTACCCTGTGTACAGTGCGAATCCCCGAACACAAAGGGCGATGAAGTGCTGAAGACGTCATCATCGTCAAGAACTTATGAAAAGGAAGCATCACGTTCGCGTACTTCTTTGGGATGAAGGAGCGGTCGAGCAGTTTAAAGCAAGATTTGGGTATGCATTTTTCAGGGCATTGCAGACCTTGCCTTCGTGAACCTCGTTTTTCTGATTTGAGAATACTGGATACATGCAAAGGTAAAACTGCGCGTCAACTGTTAGAGGCATTTTACATCCGAACCAATGGTCAATACGGCGCCAGACAAAGCTAAATTTTTTTATGTGAGGGCTAACTGCAATGTCTAAGTTCTTGCCGTAGATGACATCTTCTGAGCTTCGTCACCACATGTGATCGCCCGTTTACACTTTCTACACTGGCTACACTGTCGCCCGTTTACACTGTCTTCAGAAGCAAAGCGTGCTACACATATATCATGGTTTGCTTCTGAAGAAACCGTTGTGAGGGTAGAGCTGGTCATGCGGTGCGCTCTTTCCTTTCACGGTGTTCTTGAAATTTTTCTGAGTGATCATGCTACAAGAATTATATCTTAGCCAACACCAACTCACCCGATTGTGAAACATTCAAAAGCAAAATTCACAAGAGGGGTTCAGAAAGCTTGGTCATGGGGATTCATCGTGCTTTTCCTTTTCCATTTCTTTTCTTTTTCTTCTTTTTTTTAACGCAGTGACGACATTACGCAATATAATAACAACAGCTTGGTGGCACAACTCATCACCCCGTTCCAAAGGGGTCGCTCATGGCGTCCATTCATCTATTCATCCAGGGAACTTTAGAAAGCGTCAAGCCCTTTATTCGCAAAAGGATAGAAAGTTGGTCGAGTTGATACAGTAACATATTCTTCGATGGGTACAATGTTCTATGTTGGATTGCCACAATACAAGAATATGTTACCTTTATTCGCAATACTTGAAGTTGTCGAGTCCGCTAGGGAGTTGGATGACAATATAATCATGCGCACGAAGGGAAACGATAACGAATTACATGACAAATAACCTATACAATATTGAAAACGGGCTATTAGCACTAACCGTATTTTTCGATTTCAGTAAGGCAATTGATTCCCTTGACCATAACATGTTGGCACATAAGTTATCAATTTGCGAAACAAGCAGTATACCTTTAACTTTAATACAGACTCACCTATCTGACGGAAATTAATATGTATGTATGGGAACAAACAAATTACCCTTGCTACCAACGACAACACGTCTATCGCAAGGAGGCCGGTTAGAACCGCTTTTGTTTAACGTTTATATAAAGACCATTGTAAGCATTGATTCAAGTGTAAATTTCATCAGATATGCAGATTATTTCACCAAGCTTATTGCTGGTCCTGACGCCAGCAAACTGGTGATCTAATGCAACCATATACTTCTTTTTTATTGGGATAAAGACTTGCCCTTAAGGCATATTTCTTGGTGCGTATATGGGTATTATATATGTGCTGTGAGGCCTGTATTATGTATGAATTGAAGCAGTGTTTTCTGGAATCTGTTATGTATCCAGCGGTCATAGCCGGTTGTCACACTGTAGCGGAGGCCTGCTTGCAGTTGGAGATGCGAGCGTTCCGATATTAAACCAGTACGTGTCCATACTAGGTGGTATGTATCTGCTTCTATCACATAAACGGAGCAGCAGTATAGACACGTAGCACCCAGTGGTAAATGCGACTAGTTCCACCTTGAGATAACAGCCGGTGTAAGGGCCACCCCGGCCCGAAGCCTCCTAAGCACAACTTCCTCAGCCCTAGTAAGGTAAAGGGGGAGGGAGCAGACACACTGTGGGATAAGAGCGCGTGTGTCTTGCCGGAGAAAATTTTTTACGGGCCCGGAGCGAGTTAAGGGGTTGAGGTGGGAGGGGGATAGGCGGAAGATCAGAATTAGGAGGGCGGTGTGCCTGATGGTCAGCAGCAATGCTGTGAGGGTTCGCTGAATGGCCTTGAATTCAGTGTACCTTGACGCAAGTAGCTGTTTTACTATTGATAGTGTGTATTGTCTCGCAGATTTCCATCGCCTTATCAACCTTCTTGAGTTCCTGAATAGCCGCTGAAGAATCAGTGAAGATATATAGTTGCTTGATGGTAGGCAGCTTAGATGTCGCATCTTGCACAGCGTCAGCATGGCTTGAAGTTCTGGATGGCATGGCGTCTCTGGATGGCTTGAAGTTCCATACTAGAGCGCTGGCTTCCGTAGATAAATAGCGCAGGTGGCCGCTGATGAAATTATGCGCAGTACTCAGGAATGATGTCCTTCCGCCGTCTGGGAAAATGGCAGCATCCGTACAGACTTTGCAGGTGTTAGCACATGATGCATCGACGATATTGTGTTCGTCAATAATACCTGTTGTATCGCTGCGTCGTAACTTCGTTGGCTTATTATTTGTGATGCTGGTGAATTCCCAGGGAGGCATTGGATAGGGCTGATTGTCAATCCGAGAGCCGCGTTGAAAATGAGCATGCAATGCAGTGAAAGCCGGAATAAGTTGCTTTTGTATTTCACGTGCTTTTTCACGTTGCGAAATTCGCTCTGCAATTGTGTTGAGCTGGACATAATACTGTAAGGTTGGTATCGGAGTGATGCTGGGCAGTGCTGTGATTGTGCACATAGCGTCGCGATTAATCGTCTCCAACTGTGCCAGCTCTGCCAAAGTCAGCCGTTGAAATTGTGCCTGATATAAAATTCGTGGCTGCAAGATTGCACGCACGAACCGTCGAGCTGCGCCAGTACGAGCCCCAGCTGCTTTTGCTGAAATGCGACGAATAAGGTGAAATGTTTTTTTCGAACTCTGTCTGGTTTTACGGAGCCAGTGTGCACCAATGCCGGCCGGAGTGGTGAATATCGAGACCCAGTATGCGGACCTCAGAAACCTCAGGGATTGCCACTGCGCCGAGTCTAAATGTAAAGAGGTGCTGCGTGATTCTTGTGCGTCCTTTCTTGTTGGCCTTCACAACATAGCTTGATTTTTGGGCGGAAATGTCCAACCTTGCTTTCCGAGTGTAGTTGTTCAGAACATCAAGGGCTTTTAGAAGCTGTTGAGTTTGTCTAGATATATCTTCATGTACGTACCACAAAGTGACGTCATGCTCATAGATTAAGAACCTCACGTGTGGAATCCGATGTAGTTGCCAGGCTAGAGGTATTAGAGGAACGTTGAAGAGGAGCCAAAACCAAACCTTGTGGGACTCCTCTGTTCGATGTGAAGTATCTTTCTGACCTTCCATCTACTCTAATCGCAAATGTGCGATTCTGAAGGAATGAGTAGATGAATGTTATCACCCGCGGTGGAAGTCCCAGGTCCATGAGGTTGGCTATAATGACTGCATGGTCTATATTGTCATAAGCTTTCGTTATGTCTGTTGCTACTACCTTGCGCACAGCGCGACTGTGTGGTGAAACCTGTAAAACATCGTCTGATTATATAAAAAATCCGTCTTCAGTTCCCAAGTAAGAACGGAATCCAATTTGAGCAGGATGATATTTATCGTGGCGTTCAAGCCACCAGGAAACACATGTGGCCAGCATCTTTTCAGCGAGCTTGCAGACAGTTGAGGTTAGTGAAATTGGGCGTAAAGACTGCAGGCTATTTGGACACTTTCCTGATTTCGAAATCGCGACAACAATTGAATGCTTCCAATCAGGTGGAACGTTTCCAGTCTCCCACACATTATTAATAGCCTGAAGAAGTGCATCGAGAGCTGCTGCTTCTATGTTCTTGAAAACCTCATAAGGAATACCATCGGGATCAGGTGTGGTTTGTTGCTTTGAAGTTTCAATCGCCGCTATTAGTTCGGCCATGCTGAAAGGGCTGGATATTTCGGATTTGGAAGTTCTGTCAGACTGATCAATTTCGGGGCAGTTTATGGGTGACGCTTGATCGTATTTCAGGAAGAATGCTCTAGCAGCGTGTTCTGCAAATTGATGTGGCGAACTCTGCATCGCTAATCTAACGCTCGCTGCAGGGCAGGTTGCTTATGACCGTGTTCCATAGACCGGAACGTACGCCAAAGTGCTCTGTTTCCAATGCCCGATCCAAGATTCTCGCACCACTCATTCCATCGTCGTCGAGAAAGTTGCTTTTCGTGCCGACGCGTCTTCGCCGCTATTAGGTTAGCACGTGCACGGCTACCTGGTGCAACGGGATTCCTCGACGCATACACTTCTGGCTGACGTCGCTTTGCCCAAAGTTGCCAAGGGGCGAGGTCCGGTTGAGGTTGTTCCTCGTCAACTGTGGTTACAGTGGTGTTCCTCCGTAGCAGTTCTTGCAAAGCGGGAAGAATTTCTCATGGCTCTGAGAGTACTTTTTCAATCGATGAGTCCCGAAACTTATCCCATTGCTTGACTGTTACTCGTCGCCGAATTTTCTTTATGCGCGTTCTGGGCAAACCAAACAGTTTTGGCATATGATCACTGCCCCATGTATCTGGTTCCACCCGCCACTGCGGCATTCCAGGACCCAACCATCACGTGAGGTCTGGAGCGTTTGTTCTAGATACTGCGGGTACAGCACAGGTAGCCACAGCGTGATGGTTCAACAGTGTAAAAGTGGCATCGCTGATGATGTTTTGAACTTCGTATCCTCTTCGGGAGTTGTACTTGTACCCCCTTTCTGTATGTGGGGCATTGAATTCTCCACCCACGATAATAGGAATTCCCGGGTACGTAGACCGGAGATGGGCTATCCACCCCAAGTTCAAACGTGTGCGCTGTGGTCTGGCGTAGAATGACACTAGAATGACAGGAGTCTTCACTAGTCGTGTCAGGAACCCGACAACTTCTTGATTACCACTACACCATGGCTCCAGATCAATCACTGTGTTTGCAATGTGCGATAATATATAAACTGCAGCTTTTCCCAGAGCTGAAGCCATTGTAGTAGCACGTCTATCTCTAATAGATGGGTTATAATACCCATTAAAATTGGACAGGGAGCATAGCTTATTATGCCCTTGAGTAAGCAGTGCCCATACATGTAGCTAATTGTATTGAAGCTCGGTTTTAATTTCTCCTAACTTGGAGCTTAGGCCCCGACAATTCCACTGTAGAATTCCATCCTGTGACAGCTGCTGCAGAAAATTAGCCATGATGCAGGCAATTCTGAATGACCGACGTTAGTTGAGCAAGTTAATCTAAAGCTGCTGTCCAAACAGCTTGGTTGACCTGTTGTGCCGGACGATCCAGGCGTAGCGGTCGCATTGGAAGTGGTTAAATGCGTCACGTGTTGGTCCTCTTTTCTGACGACGCATAATTACCAATTCTTTATGTTTGCGTAACCGCTCAATCTCTCTGGCCAGTGCGTCTATCCGAGCGTCAATGTCATCATGGTCATCATCTGACCGATACAGAGGTTCCGGTAATTTGTGTTTCTTTGTCTGCGACTGCTTGCCACGCTTAAGAACAGAAGAATACAGTTGTGTTTGTGGGGCCTTTTCTTCTTCTGCCAAGAGCGTCTCTACCACTTCTGCAAGAATCTGATAACGATTGTGTGCTGTTGTATAGTCGTTTTTGGTGTAGCCTTTCGTATCCCTACTGTGGCCTTCTGTTTAGTCGGACAATTTTTGCTTGTCATATCGTGCTCATCAGATTTACATAAGCCACATCGATATCGTAGTTGGCCTTCTGGTGTGAGCTTTTATGGATCAATAGTACGCTTTGGGCAAAATGCCTGCATGTGTCCGCGATGAAAGCAGCAGTAGCAGAATATTGCCCGAGGGATGTAGGGTTTAGGTCGCAATATGCAACCATAGTAATAAAACCGTTGTGGGATACATTGAGGGCCCTTTACCGTCACTAAGCTTGTACGGCTTTTGCCCACGAATCTAGCTGCGAGGACCCTGTGTGTCGTGGAGGTCAATTCACGACATATTATCTCGGGGGTGTCTTCCGGGTCAATGCCATAGACAACACACCTCTGTATATTAGGGCCCAATTCAAAGTAGCACTGCACAGGTAGGTGTTGGTGTTCGGACAGCGGGATAGATGTTAAAGTACACATTTTCTGCACATCACTGAGATATGCCAAGTGCACAGTGATCGAGTTGGTAGATTTATATGCTGCGAACCCTTTGTATCCAGTGGTTTCAAGAGATTGGTCGATGATACTTTGGACATATTTTGTGGCTACTGAAGTTATGTCGTAGCATGAAAGGGGGCGTACGTGAACTCGACAGGATTGAGAAGGGGCGGGCGTTGGGTTAGACTGAGAGGGAGCGGGCGTAGGGGAGGCCTTTGAGGAATAGTCTGGGGTGGCCCTTGCCTTTTTTGCCAGTTGCTCCGATGCGATGGCGTCTTGATAGCATGTTGATAGGGGGACCTCGCTTGGCTGCATTCGTCGAACCGCCAGAGGACCAGATACTTGATGAAGCTGTTAGCTGGTCCTTGTTGAACTCACTTAAATTTATTGCCTTATAAACAAACGTTAGGTTTCTCCATGCCAGAAAAAAGGCAGGGAGAACAGGACATGCCACAGATTTGGTGGTGATGAAGTTTAAACAGTTGAGAAACATGCATTGCCCGGTGTAATATATTTTTCAAGTCTTGCATGGCATTCACGTATTACACACCTCTGTAAAAGTCTGGCTTTAGTCAGTGGTGCAATGTCACGGCGCTGTTGGTTGCTTGCTTTAAACGTGAAAATTTAGACATATTATGCATTGCTCGTTCCTCAAATTCAGTATTGAAGCTTAGTTTATCTAACTGAATCCAGCATAAAAATTTGTAATAATAATAAAAAAATTTATTCGGCATCAGGCTTGAATCTGCTGTGAACGCTTTTCAAAAACTTAGCCCTATTGCCATAGAAACACATGTGGCAATTATATCTCATTGTCTTTTAATTATCCAAACGAAATCTTCAACACTTTTTTTATAATAAATGGTTGCCATATGTAGGCGTAGGTCGGTTATAAATCGCGTACCATGGACATGTGTCTGCCACGCTTTCGTGCACGCTATGAATGCTCTAGAATAACATTCCTTCAATTCTGAATGAATACAAACAAACACAATACATGTTCGCGAGCACGTTTTGTGAAAATTCCGTGCTAGTTGCTGATGTATGTCGCTTATATTTGTATCTGTTTCTTGTTCTTCGGTCGTATGCCATTCTTGCTTTATTTCATGCATTTTGCGCGGGATATTTGCATTTTTATACCGCACCCTTCATGCATCCATTCGTTAAAAAAGCGGGGCGAAATAAACCCGGACGAGGTAGCAACACAGGACAAGCGCTAGCCTGCGAAGTACTTGAAGTTATTCTGCTCATGCACACCTTTGAAAGAAGGTTCGCGGGGAGGGGGAATGCACATCCAACCGCGCAATTGTGGCACGTTATCTGAAAGTGAACTCGTTAAAATAAAACTAAAGCACACTATCAGATTAGTGGCCCAGATACACTCTGTGAGTAAGAGTGGTCCAAGAAGTGTTGACGCATGCTTCACCTTTACATGTAATGGCTCACGTTTTAAACATCCCGCGTGCTGCTTCGTCTGTGTATTGGCGCAGTGCCCGCGTCTCTGGAAGAATTTCATAGGAACCACACTTTCCGCAATGGATGGCGAGATGTTTAATTAAAGGCTTCCTTCTTTTGCATTTCCTCCTACTGTGGTTGTTGTATCTTCTTTTTTTTAAATTATGGGATTTTACATGTTAAAAACACGATCTGATATGAGGCACGTCCTAGTGGGGGACTCCGAAAATGGCCATCTGGCGTTCTTTAACGTGCACGTAAATCTAAATAGACGGGTGTTTTCGCACTTCACTCACTTCGAAAAGCGGCGGCCGTGGCCAGGATTCGATCCCGCGACCTCGTGTTTAGCACTGAACACCACAGCCACTGACCAACCGCGGCGGGTTGTGCTTATCTTCCTTGTAAAAGTTACCTGGGCCCCTGTCAAGATGCCCATGCAGCTTTAAGTCCAGGCAGCCATCAATAGCTGTATGGTGAACAAAATGGAAGAGCAAAGAATTATAGGCTCATTAGCTCGCTTTCTGTATTCTATAAAGTATTCATCAATGTCATTTCTGAGAAAATAGGGCGACGGGTGATTTCAGTTAACTTGGAGAAGACGATTGCTTCACAAAAAGATATTCTACAATGTATCACTGCATTTACGTACTACATCGTTTCACTGAACGCCATATGGGGCTCAAGGTCCAGGAATGAGGCCACGTCATGTAGTCCACAGCTGCGGCCGTTCTCACGTGCTTATGACGCGTCATCAAGATGCCGAAAGAGAGAGATTCATGGAACCCGAAAATGTCGGAGGGGCAAGGCTTGCGATTCAGATGGAGTGCTTGAGATGACATGAAGAGCAAGCAAATACAGGAGGTGGAGAAGACAAAAGAAAAGAAAGTAGAAATTCAGCATAAAATAGAGCCCGGATCAAAGAAGACCTGACTGGTGTAGGTATAACTGCACGGCCTTGGATGCTCGCACAGCGTTTTTACTTACGGTTCTAAAATTTAGTAGCCTTTATTTGTCAACGACACAAAGCAAAACCGCTGCTGCTTACTACGCAGTGTTGTAACAGAAGCAGTGACAGCACGTGCTGTGTCAAGCAATTGTTTCACGCAAGCGCTTCATGGAAGCTATGCGGTCTATTAGCTTGGCGAGTAGGTTCTTCTGTTGGCGGACAACTGAGAGCAGTGGGGAAAATGTACATTGGTCCTTCGTGGTCAGCCGTTCCTTTGCTGAGGGCACAGAAGGCTCGGTAGGGCAAGACTGCCACGCTTCGCTCAGCTTCTGACCTTGGTTCCTCCGCTTGCAACCTTCATTGTTTTCGTTTGTGGAAAAGGAAGCGGTGGCTCGCGCAGCAACGAGGAGGCGCGTCTCGTCAGCGGGAGCGCCGAGCCGGCTGCGCAAGCCGACCAGGTTTCCTTCCGTTCGGCTAACTCAACCTGATTTCCGCGCGACAGAAAATGAGGTGTCGAAAGTGGATCAAGGCAAAACCCGGTGGCGCGTGAAATATCAGCGAGCTGCATATGCCGATGCAGCCTCTGCTGGGCGTGACGCCGCTTCGCTGCCGCCATTCCAAAGAGAGCTGATCCGCAAACGTGGCGCGTGCACGTGTTGTTGTTCGCTGTGTTGCAGCCGAGATAAAGTGCAAGGTTCGGGAATCCTTTCTGTAAGTTATTTGCTAATCCCAAGGGAGTGTAGGCTCCGTCTGCTGTACGGCCCCTACCGGTGGAGATGAGTTTATCGAAATGCAACAAGTATGAATTTCAAGACAGCAAATTGCCCTCTCCGCTTTAATTTTATGATATGTCGTGTCTTTTTGTATCTCCTATTTGTTTTCTTCTTCCGCCGGTTTAAGAAATACTTTTTAAAGCTAAATTTTACTTCCAAGGTGCACGTTAGCACTGTTATGCAGTGCGATTCCGAAAGCCGTTTATCATTGACAAATCGATGTGCGCGATGTCGGCGTCACCATTAAGAAAACGGCGTCGATAGCCTCATCAAGTTGCTAACTTTTTCTGAGTATCTCTTCAAACTAAGGCGTACAAGAGCACACAGCGCGGTGCGTCGGCGAGCGTCTTATTTCTGATATCACGCTCCAATACGCCAATCGCTTAAGCGCCGTACTCTTTGACTCACGGATATCTCAACAGAACACAGAGAAATCTCGTAGAGAACGCCCACAGTGTAAGCGAAAAAATGCTCAGTGCAATCATTGTCGCATGTCTTCTTTTTGTTGTCTCCGTATAAAGGTGCAGGCAGAAGAGTAATCTTACGAGGCTCAGGGACAACTGTGTCTATGTCCTTTACTGTTGATGTCAGCCCATGAATATCTGCTCAACACAAATTTCTTGCTTCAATCGCATGGTTCTACACCAAGTCCACCTGTCGCATTTCTTGTTCGCATTCTTGCACGGACAGAAAATTATGTATCTGGTTGAGTATTTGGCGATGGCCACGTGCGCTGGGATTACAAGCCGCGTAGTAGAAAGCGTAGGACGAGCACTGAACGCTAGTGTTAGGATAATAGCGCCATTTCTTGTATACACAGGCTACGCGAGTGTAGCTATTGCATGAAGGCGCCGTCTTCTTTATTTGATGTACAAAAAAAAAGACGAACGTAGCTCCGCCAATCCAATCTACATGAAGACATTTTTATAGCAGTAGTGTAGCATGAAACCTACACTCTCTACTCGGCAGTTTCAATGAGTTTAAGCAGCAAGCGACAAACTAACAGGATGACGTTGAAAATGCGTGGTGCCATTTTGTCGGCGACTGCTGGCACTGATATGCCGACGATAATGAAAGTTCGCTGCTGGAATGGGCAGCGAAGTGCTGGCGTAACCGTGTGTCGCAGACGGTCACATATGAAACCGAGCTAATCCTCAAAGACACAAATGTCTTACTCATGGATGGTGCAGGCTGTTTCAGACTCCGGGCTGTATTAGATGGATATAGGAATGGTCTTCTCCGAATTCACGATGTATTTGACTGAAATTGTGTTCATTGTTTGCTGAAAGAAATCTACATTGGCTCTTAGTTTCAGGCCAGGGCATGTGGGCAGCGAATGTGTGCGAAGACTGGCGCTTTTCGTCTGCAGAAGACGACGCGCAGCGCTTACGGGTGAACGCAGCGTGAGCCCAGTGCAGCACACGACATCATAGCCCGAGACTAGACTCGCCTTCGCGCAGGCTCGCCTAGACGAGCCTGCGCGAAGGGTAGGTAAAACATAGCCCTAATTTCTTTCGCAACGACGCTGACAAGGTGCAGCATGCGTCTGTGCAATGAGCGCTTATGAATATAACATGTTATTCTTGTGTGACCATGTATAGTACAAGTTCCACTTCCAGTGAAGCCGGTTCGTTCTACCAAGTGAATTAGCACCACACTTTGAAAACTTTCCGCATAAGACTCGTGACATATTGGCCAATAGAGTCAAAAAGTATACTTGGTGCCACATTTCGCACTCTTAAGAAGGCAGGAAAACATATGCACAAGTCACTTGTGAACGCAGCTTTTTCGTGCACGCGTCAAACTTTGCAGACATGTTACAGAGCGTGTTCCCTATTCCTATCAAATATAAGTTCGGTGCTACATTGTACACCGAGAACACAGGGGAAACCTACAACGCACCTCGTATTACTCCGGAAAAGAGGAAAACAGCCGTATTGAGTGTATATTTGCGCACCTGATAATTAAACACTAAACATTCAACAATTGCCACACAATGCTTTTACTATATTCCACCCTCCAGTTCGACGAAATGGGAACCCATGTACACAGCTTCCAGGGCACTCACAAACATTTCATCTGACGGTCATATAACGATGCTGAGACTGTGCCTACATTGTTTTTAGAGCGCTGCTTTCAGACGCCCGCGTTGCCGGCGCAGAGCGATGAGTGGCGGACGGCAACGCAGCCTGCAGCAAGGCGGAGTGTAGAGGCGACGATGGCTACGAGATGACGCCTGAGTAGCGTGCGTCGTCTTTGCAGTGATGCCATGCGACGAGCCCATCCAACAATACTACGCATGAAAGCGCTACATTAGCGGAGGTCTGTCTGCGGCGGCTGTTGTGAATGGCGCGCATGCGTCTCCCGCGGGTTGTCTCGCGCGATCCCCCGATTAGCGAGGTAGATACGCCACACTTAGCTGCGTTTGCAACCTGCCGCACGAGGCAGATTATATCGCGAAATGAGAACATGTGTAGAGCTGCGCTCAAATTTCGCATTAGAGAGTGTCGTAATCGCCGGTGAATTTTATTGCGACAAGCGTAATTCCCTGACAGCCTTAACACAATTTTACGAAATCCCTCATAAACGGTTCTAGTTTGGCCTGCTCCCCGAGCAAGTGAGAACTGCTGGTGTTACCACCGAATTCTGTGGTAACACCCTTATGAAAATATGAGACGAGTTTCACATGAAAGTCTGTTGAGTTTTGACATCACAGCCATTAGATTTTCTGATGAGTTTCTTTGGAATTTTCTGATGTATACCTAATGTCATTCTAAAACGTATTGGCCACCGTCTTTCTGTAGAATTCTTGACGAGTGTTTTTCCTGTGAGCATGAAATGTCTTCCTAATGTGCGCTCCAAAGCAGTTTTCTTGTGACATTCTCATGTCTTCCTAGTGAATCTCTAATGAGCTTATACATTCGACTGCTGGTGCTCATAGCACTCCTATAACAAAATTGGCCACGTGTGGTAAAATTTTCTTGTGTCCCAATGGCAGTAAGACCTTATTTAAATATGTTACCTCTGCGTGACAGTCTTTGGTGCTTGATATATGCAGCCTGTATGCATGTATGTATGTCCAGCAAAGATGCAGCACTTTTGAAGACATGTACATGGACCCTACTTATGCTGCATGTTAGACATTACTCAATGAAATTTAACAAAAACATTTATTGGGCATATGAATGCTTCCTTAAATGCAGAAGGAGGTTAAATGAAAGGAAAACACAGTATCAGTCTGGTTACGGATGTGATATTTTCCTTTCATTTATTCTCGCTACTTATCATTGAGGAGAGGCTGTTCTTGAGGTGGAGTGTCATCATCTTGAAGTAAGTACACGTGTACCCTGCACGGTGTAAAGGACAGAAAATTAACAAATTTTGGCAATCAACCACAGAAATACACGCTGTATCACTTGCTGCAGAATGATCTGGAGATGTTATAGCTAGTTCTGCGAAAAAGTTATGTGGTGTCGGTTCACACAAAGTTGTTGAGGAACCACTGTGTGGCCTTTGGGTGCAGCAGCAACTACAGTAAGCAGAAATTGCTCTTGGCTGTACAAATGTGCTACTTGGATCAGCTGTGGCATGTGTACATGTCGTGAACTACTTCAGCTATATCGGTTTCCACTTGATAAAGGACAGCAGTGTCTGTGGATTGCTAGCGTGAATGAGAAAATCTATTACTTGGCATGGAAATGAGCGTAGGAGTGTTTGTGTACGGGTAACCCAATGCATCCCAGAGACATCCAAGTGCCAGTCGTTATAGAATATTTGCATCAGCTACGGGCACAGTTCTCATACATTTCAAGCCTACTATGTCATGCCTGTGTTGGCTTCCTGAATGATGTCATTTATCACATTCAAGAAATACACCACACCATGTCTGGGGTTTTTTATCGTTTACACCCGAGTACTGCTTTCAGAGGGAGGGCACAAGTTGAAAAACAAATGCGCAGAAGCATGATAAACAAGCTTGCATAAAAAGAATTTATAAATAAGCTTGGTGGTTGCTATCCCACGTAGTTAGAGTATTCCTCTTTGTCATGCAATCATAATGAGCATTGACTGACACACACATACCACATCCCATTTTTGGATGTGGTATTCCTCACTGATTTTGTTGTATCAATCGGTTGCCATAGGCAAACGAAACAGATAATCTAAATCCAGTGCACAGCTTGTGTCAATGCATGGTCAAATGGGACGAGCACACTGGTTTTTTGTGTGAATTATGGTGCTCGCCTAGGCGCATGCTGAGGCACCAGCTAGTCAGCGTGCCCTATGTACATTGGACCAAATATACACGTGATCAAAAGAATAGCCTACATCACCCCTGACAGACACGAGACAAATTTCGGGTATCGTTAACTAAGCAAGCCTCCAATACCTGGGTGCCTTTGTCAATTAACTTGTGGACTGCAATGCACATATATTTCCAGCCAAAATAAGTTAGGCAGCTTATGCACAACAGTCATGTTGTATGGTCTCCCTTCCCTCGCTGCGCAAATTTTGTCCTGAAAAGTTACTTGAACTGATTGAATTGAAAATTGAATTGAGAAAGGCAAGGAGGCAAGCGAGGCTTGCTTGGTTAAAGGTAGCACCAAATTTGTCCAGCACGTGTAAGAGCCACTCTACTGTATTCCTTTCACATGTGGCCAAATGTACATAGCGCAGACTGGCTGGTGCCTAAATATTACCTATGACATCACCATATTTCACTCAAAAGACCAGTATGCTCATCCGACTTGGCCACACATATCCGCATGGGGCTTCAGGCCGGATTAGGATTGTTTATCTGTTTTCACCCATGGCTGAAAATTGACAAGAGAAATCAGTCAGGCACACCACATGAATAACAATAAGTGTGAGCCAGCCCCCATTATCAATGCATGAAGAAAGGCATCCTTTGTATATTACAAGGGATAGAAATTAGTCTATGCCTGTTTACTTACTTCTTTTTATGCAAATACCGTTTATCATGATTTTAAGCCTTTGTATTACAGCTTCTGCCATCCCTCTCAAATTAACTGGTGCACAACACAAGTGCACCATCCAGTGGTATTTTTGTTAATCCTTCCATCAACTTAAACAGTCAGTTGTTAGCCAAGGTCATGTTGCATGGTCTCCCTTCCCTCGCAGCGTAAATCTTGCTTGAAAAGTTACATGAACTGATTGGCAAATTCAAATGGACACTACAAGTTTCGCCGAGTGCACACAGCTGGTTCTCAGAAATGCACAAAAGCAGTGATGGGTATCTGTTGTCATCCTGTAGTGTGTGCAAACTAGCTGTGACATTGCTGCAGTAGACACACTCACAACTGCTACAATGCCTACCAGCATGAGCAGGGGAAGCTTGCAAAGAAAATAATACGAAGACTGTGAGAGAAAAAATAGCTTACCAGAAAACACCTCACTACTTAAGTAACTGCAGCACAATGAATACTGGCCTTCCTATTTCATTTCAAGAAATTCGAGTTCATCAAATGTGTATTTGCCAGTGACAGTTATTCTGAGAAGAAGACAGACCTAATTGTAAATATCAATGTTAAACAATGGTATGCACACTGCGTGCTTAGAACTGTGACATATATGGCACACTACACTTCGAATTCTAACATGGACAAAACAGCACATGTGTGTATCATAAGCAGAAAGAAAAATAGGGAAATATATGTTACAGCATAGAAAACAGTTCCAAACAAATAAAACCAAAATAACAAGAAACATACTGTGTAATAGGCAAAAATAAAATGGACTTGCAGCCAAGCAATTGATGCGAGAAAAATACTAAACGTCAGGGCATGCGAGGTGTAGTTTTAACAGAACAAGATAACGCGTGCATAATGTCTACAAACACAAATAAGCAGCAAGTGGAATAAAGTTGCATAAATACTTAGCCTATTTAGCAAGTTGTATTAAGTGATATGTCAATACACTTATCCACTAATGATACCAAAATCCTACTTTTGTGAACACGTACACTTAAAGCGTACCGACATGTCCATCCAGATTACACGCCGTGCTGCTGCAGCCAAGGCCACAGGTTATGTGGACACTGTTGTGGGTATCGGCTTCACCACTACAAAGAGAATTCTGTGTTAACTTATGGCTGTGGCAAAATAAGACTACCACATCGTGAACACATGCAAGGAGCATGCAAAAACAGTCACGAAAACAATGCCTGCACTGGTGCAGGGTGGCAACAGAGCACAAAGTCGAAGTCACTGATGAATGTCACGATAACAGGGACCCCTTCAACACGGCAAAATTTCACACGCAGCAGCAGCAGCAGCGCATTACATGAATGTTTGTTTACATGACGATTCGAGAGTTTCTTTCACGACTTTAAGTAACTAGCCCTTGTAATGCTTAGTTACGTCAAAGTTATGGCAACACCCCTTCAAAACAAACCTGTACCAGTAGCACGCTGTGATAAATTTTTTTCCCTAATACTGCTCGTAAAGCGAAAACCTTGTAAGCAGGGATTATCTACAACGTCTAATCATTTATAAGCGAGGAAACGTCATTGCAGTAAGAATCGGTCAAGAGGTAGATGAGTCGTTATCATACGACTTCAGCAGAAAAGCGGGAGCTCACGCACAAGCGCGCATGATGAACACGATTATTTCGGAACGTAATCTTTCTCATCAGAAGAAAACGCTTATCAAGATTTTCAATTCCGCATTATGGCAATAAATTCGCGCGACTAAGCTCTGACACCCACCATCGGCATAGGTTTCACTGTTGTCGTGGGAGTTCTCTTTCCTACGTTCGCAAGGCACCTTATGCCCACACGAGAAGCACGCACAACACGTGTGTAGTTAGCACGGGTAACTCTGAACTTAGTGTCACACATTACTTCCCCCCTCTTTCTTGGCTTCTGGATTGGATTGGCGCGGCTCGCTACGTGCTTGCGCGCGCTTTTCCGAGCGCAGATTGGCGTGCGCCTGGTTTCTGCACTAGGCTGTTATGCGATCGCTTTTTCGAGCGCAGATTGATGCGAGCCTGGTTTCTACACTAGGCTTTTGCACAATCGCCTGCTTCTTGCACTGGGCTTTCAAAAGGCGAAGTGAGCGTCGCTTACTGCGGAAGTGCTTCGCCGCGGGCGTACCGTGCATGGAAGCGCGCAGCAATGCCGGGAAACATTCATACAAAAGCAAAGGGTCAGAAAAGTGCGCTTTATTTTCCATTACTTTGTCACACTGGGTAGCGCCGTGCGATCGCTTCTAATAAACGCAGAAACGAGTCCTTGCAGCGCATGTGCCCATTAATCGATGCCCACCATAGCCATATCAGGTGCGACTCGAGAAACTGTGGAGTCACCCTGTAGCCGGCGGAGACGAGGTGGCGCTTCACCTTCTGCCAGTAGCTTTCGATTTTCTGGGTGTGAGCGCCCGTGATTGGGTCTACAAAGTGCATGCTGTGGTTAACAGCCTCCCATTGCAAATTCAGTCTTGCTCCGCTAGCCCCCACTAAGTTCGGGATGCAGTTGTATGCGGCCCATTCATCACTGTGGATGGTGGTTCCCGGTTCAACGTTGGCTGCAATAATGGGGCCTAGCGTCGCCGCGTCTCGTCGGTCGACCTTGAATAGTCGGAGCTCCCCGGTGGTCACGCAGATCATGCCGAATACCCATGGTCCACGATCTGCAATGCCGCCGTAATTTTGACGGCTCGGCGGAACGTTGTCGCCCGTCGTCAGGCGGCCTCGATTGTATTTTCGCTTGCCGCGAAGGAGGCATTCATCAACTTGCACAATCCTCCCGGGGCCACCGAGTGGGGGTTGCGCCAGCAGCTCGTCCCGCACGACCTCACGAGCGTAGTTCCTCCACTCGGCGATGACATGGTCCGACAGATTAAGCAAGTCGCCGGTCATCTCCTTCATGAGCCACGTGCTCATGCTCACGCAGTACGTGAGCCAAATCACTTGCCGCCTGCAGTAAGCGACGCTCACTTCGCCTTTTGAAATCCCAGTGCAAAAAGCAGGCGATCGTGCAAAAGCCTAGTGCAGAAACCAGGCTCACATCAAGCTGCGCTCGAAAAAGCGATCGCATAACAGCCTAGTGCAGAAACCAGGCGTACACCAATCTGCGCTCGGAAAAGCGCGCGCAAGCACGTAGCGAGCCGCGCCAATCCAATCCAGAAGCCAAAGAAGAGGGGGGAAGTAATGTGTGACACTGTGCGCTATTCTGGACACGCATGGCGGCTGCACAGCCGCCATTATCCGCCATGTTTACTCTCTTATTGGCTGTGGCGAGCTCACGTGCCTAGAAATTTTTGCCGGGAAACGGAAGTTTTGCGAAATGTCATTTTGCGTTTTCATCAAGATGACGAAACGTAACGTGGAGCTGCAAATTTTATGGACTAATACATTTTTTTGGTCCCTGGCATATTTATTGTGATGGTAGTGCTTCAAAAAGAATGTGAGCGGTAGCGTGCAGAAGCCAGTGCAATGCATCTGCGATTGCGCGAATATGTGGTGGCGACTCAAGATATGCGCCATGCCAGCTTGCTGATTGGCTGAAGGAATATCTCGTGAGGAGCGTCACAGGAAGGGCTGTTTCGTAATCGTCATTTTGACGATGCGTGACGTTGCACTGGGCTGCCATTGCTGAGATTTTCCGCCATAATTTTTGCTGCGACGAGCCGCGCGAATTAGGCTAATGAGCAGCCATATGCAATGGCAGCCGAGAGGAATGCGTATCGCCACATTTTCCCCATCGTTTGGCGCCACGAAAATCTTTTGTTCATAACGCGTGCTCATAGTATTTGCATCGCTCTCGGGTGGTGTTGGCATTTGTGTTTGGGGCCATCATTTTTTTAAAGAACGCGTTTATACAAAAAATTATTGGTTGAGCATTGCAAACTTTCAGCAATGTTGTCCACTTTTCACTGCTGCATTTGTATTGTAATCGAGATTAATGCCTTTTCGCACAATCAGACGTTATGACAACGGCCTCTTTCTAATTTATAAAAAGAAATGTACACAAGGCGGCGCCTTGAAGTTTCCTCTCTCGGTGCGAGTAACCAGCGAAATGAACAAGAGATGGCAGCGCCGGCGCTTGCGTCGCGCTAGTGGTGATCTCTGGCGCCCGCAACGCTATCGGTGATATTCGGCCGTTTCTCAGCCAGCCGAGTCGGGCTGAGTCACTTGCGTTTCACGAAATAGCGATAACCTGGCCTAGAACGTGCGCGCATCACCACTGGTAGGTCGCGTATGTTGTCTCAAGCAAGAAAACAAGCGCGTTGGCGCCAACATGCGATGACTCATTGCATTTTCCGTGGACACGCATCCTAGCTATTGAAGCAGACGACGGCTTGTACGGAGCAGACGACGGAAGCGCGAAGCGTTTTCGATGGAACAATCATACGCTTTGAGATAACTGCTTTATTTTTACTGCGGAGGAAAACTGTTTTGATTTACCGATAATGCTACATTCAGTGTCTTCATTTCAGTTTCTTAGGCGAAACGTCAAGTTGGCGTCACGTTACGTAACCAAAACTGGGCCACCAGCGCCATTTTGTTTGCGTCGCGTCTACGTCACGCACCGAAGAAAATGGCGGAATGTCTAGAATAGCGCCCACTAAGTTCAGAGTTGCCGTTAGCACGCACGGTTGCTCACCTTTTGAATGGCATGACGCGGTCAAAAAGCGCCCTCCAAGTTGCCGGTGCTTCGATGTTACTTCCAGCAGACATACCGGTGCAAAGTGGACGAGTAGTGGCACGCGAACAATACGCATTATTTCTTCGCAACGTCCACCCAACTTTCCACGACAACCAGAGACAAAGGGAACGCACTCCCCGGCATGAACATCGTTTGTCCACATTTGGCTGGCGCGCCACGCACACGGCGAGTTTGCAGCGAGACGCAATCTGTCTGTGGCACTTATGCGCACGCGAACTAAGTCACATTTCGTTACAGCAAACACAAATACACACGATCAAACAGGCACACCGTTGCAGCTCGCACGACCGACCGACTCGTAAACAGAGGGACAGGCTGATTGGATTGGATTGGATTGAAAACGGGGTGGTGGGTGGCGCCACCAACAGGTCGGTTGGGGCCAGCCAATGCCTCGGCCAGCGTCATCTGATGATTTGTGTGGCTACCTAATTGCGCATAGCTGTTGCAAGACAAACAGAACAACTAATAAGTTTATATTGTAAACTATAGCTTGGCATAGAACGAAACTCTATAACGCATTTTCAATTTGAGTCGCTTCTGCTATGTGCAGCTAGCAAAAGCATGGCCTTCGAGATCTGAAAATGTTAACGCTATAGAAAGCCGTTGCTGGGACGTTATTAGAACGATTTGCACTTTGGTTACCTCTCATAAAACCCGCGAATTACGCATTTCGCTGCTCCCCATGCTACCTGCACCATCACTTCAATTTAAATAACTTCCTGCAGTCGTTAACATCAACTATATAGCCTCAGACATCGTCGACGCGATCTCCGGGGGACACGTGCAGTGTGCGATGTTTTAGTGCCCGTTGCAACAGTGTCAGAAGGAAAGCATCAAAGGGGCTCGTGTGGCGCAGCTTACACTCCTCTCGTCCATATCTTCCTTTCGTGTTAGTGTGTTTAATGTGCGCGGGTTGCACTCCTGTCGCTCGTGCCTTCTGTGTTGATCGTGCTACCCACGAAGATTCCTCGAACAACCCACATGTCTCGGCAGTGTGCATTTGTCCTATGTGGTATATGCCAGAAATTTGCGCTGGCATACGATGTGCTTGCAACCAAGTATTTCAGTGCGTTCCAGCAAATAGACGCTGCCGCTTACGCGCAGTTTTTTTTTTCCCGCCGTGGTTGCTCAGTGGCTATGGTGTTGGGCTGCTGAGCACGAGGTCGCGGGATCGAATCCCGACCTCGGCGGCCGCATTTCAATGGGGGCGAAGTGCGAAAACACCCGTGTACTTAGATTTAGGTGCACGTTAAAGAACCCCAGCTGGTCGAAATTTCCGGAGTCATCCACTACGGCGTGCCTCATAATCAGAAAGTGGTTTTGGCACGTAAAACCCCATAATTTCCTTACGCGCAGTTTTCCACGTCATGATCATGTCAGTCTGCACAATTGTCGGTTTGCCACTTAAAGACCATCCGACTAGTAACACATCCGAGAAATCAAACTGCTCAGAACGAGGCATACGCTATAGGTTTGCACTGTTTACCAAGTGTGATAACGGGGCAAGACGAACTTGCACTGCTCTTTAAAAAGGAAAGAAAATGACGTCGTTGTTTTGTGCCTAGCCGTGATATATCGGAAGCGATCCAGAGTACTGGGCGCTCACGCTGTGTTATATCGTTTTCTGCATTATTGTCTCTTAGACTGCCCCCAACGATGAATCGGAACCACCCCACCAAAGGCCAAGGGTCCGAGTGTCTTAATTAACTGTATCATAATAATTATCATCTTCATTAACACCAATGGTCATGAGTTCAACTCCCACCAATAGTCATGGGTCCGAGTGCTTTCATCAACTATACCTTAATTAACTGTACAATAATTACCATCGCATTCATTAACGACAAAGTTCGTGTGCACGACTCCTACACAATACCATGGGTTCGAGTGTTTTCATTAACTATACATTAATTAAATATGCCTTAATTACCATAACATTTAACAACAAAGGCCGTGGGATCGAGTGCCTTAATTGAATATAATAATTACCAGTACCTTAATTAACATCGCCTTCATTAGCAACAAAGGACGTGTGTTCGATTTCCACCCGAGGTACTGGGTGCGAGTGGCTTAATTGCTAGATCTTAATTAACCGCGCATTAATTAGCACCTTCTTCATTTACAAAGGTCGTGGGTTCGAGTGCCTCAAACAACTGTATCTTAGCTGTGCCTTAATTACCATCGCCTTCATTAACACCGAAGATCGCGCGTTAGAGTGTCTTAATTGACTATATCTTAATTAACATTAGCTCAGTTAACACCGCCTTCATTAACAACAAAGGTCGCGGATTCGATTCCCACACAAGGTAATGTGTTCTAGTGACTTAATTCCTAGGTCGTAATGAACTGTACCTTAATTAGCATCGTCTTCATTAACAAATGTCGTGGGTTCGAGTGCCTCAAGTAACTGTATCATAACTGCGCCTTAATTAACACCGTCTTCATTAACACCAATGGACATGGGTACGAGTGTCTTAATTACCGACATAATAATCACCTGTGGCTTAATTAACATATTAATAGGCTTCGACTTCCACTAAGGGTCGTACGTGCGTTCGAGTGCACTAATGAAATATGTCTTCAATAACTGTCTCAACGGTGCCTTAATCAACATCAAACATCGTGGGTTCGTAGCCTTAATTACCGCCAAAGGTAGTGGGTTCGACTCCCATGAAAGTTTGAGAGTTTCTAACCTTTTTGTACACCGACAATAAATCAATAAATCCGACAATGCCGGATTTTCCGGCTCATGAGCCATTTAATGCAATCGCATCACAAAGAATTTTTCACGACTTGGCATCGTACACATTCATATATGATGTACTTTGACATTAGCAATAACACAAAAAAGCTGCATACTCCTCTCATCAGAAATCATAAGGTGCATTCTCATTTGAGTCTCTGATGTACTTGTGATGCCAAAAAACATTAGACGTTGCGTTTGTTATGAATGTCTGATGTCACATTAGGAACGCATAACGTCCTCTACAGAAACTCATGGTTCAATTTCATAAGGGAAGTACGTCAGACATAACAAGAGCGAACTGAGGGAATACGAGGCCATGAAGATCGTGGCGAGGAACGGCCAAGTGATCCCGGCGGTCGACAAAATACGGGTGCTGGGCATGATTATAGGCAAGCGACGGGGTAACGACGAGACCATTTCCCGCCTTACAGTCAAGATTACCAACGCAATACGTCTCATCAGACGGGTCGCCAACCGCAAGGCCGGGATGAAGGAGGAAAGCTTGATTCGGCTTGCGCACTCCTTCGTAATCAGCCACGTCACCTACGTTGCAGCCTTCCACAACTGGATGCAATGTGAAAAGAATAAGATCAACGCCCTGATACGCCGAGCTTACAAGGCGGCGCACGGACTATTCGAGTGTACGAACACCAACAAGCTCCTGAGCCTGGGGGTGCACAATAGCCTCGAGGAAATAGCGGAAGCGCAACGGACCGCTCAGCTGGAGCGGCTCTCTATGACCGCAGCCGGCAGGCGCATACTTAAATATTTGTGCTTCACGCCCGGGACGAAAAGTGCGAGTAATGATGTTCCTGTCTCGGACAGGATCCGGCGCCGGATTTGCGTAGACCTCATCCCGAGAAACACGAAACCGGAGTTACACGCGCTACAGTTAAGTAGAGACCACCCGCCGTCGCGGCGCCATTTAGTCATGGTGTCGTTCTGAAGGCGACTAAATAAAGTTGTATCTCTCTCTCTCTCTGTGTAGAGCTGCGCTCAAATTTGGCATTAGGGATTATCGCAATCACCGGTGAATTTTATTGAAACAAGCGTAATTCCCTGACAGCTTTGGAAACTTCTACGAAATCGCCCATAAATTGCCACATTATCACTGGAAACATTGTTTCGCACTACATTACCTTTAGAAGAAAATCTAGCGATGCTGCGCTGTTATGTGCATGGGAATGCCGGTATGTCGGGCTTTAGGACACTGCTTCGAATTGGCATTGTGCTCCGAAAACGAGGATGCCTTGAAGACGCGCCAAGCAAGTACTGTTTTGTGTTTCAAACTATTCATTTTATGCTAGAACAGCACGTAACTGACTGTTATTACACGCAAACATGTTTTCTTTAATGCTGATGACTTGCAATATGATTTACAAATATATGAAACGTAAGAATTATCAGCGGGCCGCTAAAGTTGAAGGGCAGACGATGAGATTCACGATCGCTTTGGAACAGCTTGTCGTCTGTTACTTTTCTTTGCTTAATTATGCATTGTAGGTGAGTAACCATCATTGAAAGACTCAATGGCTGAATGAAAACCTTTTACAAACATTTCATTTTAATAAGGCATTATCTCTGTACCCGTATCCAAATGTTTTTGACGAAGCCTCGTATACAACAGCAGCCAACCCAAGCCTCGAAACGACGGCACAGCGCTCGTTAGAAAACTCCATTGGCGGTGGCGCCAGATTTCGCTCCAGTGAGAAACTCTGTGCTCGCAAACGCCCACTCTGCATGGTTCGCGAAATGCGATTTTAACGTACGGCAGCGCTTAAATAGTTATTTGTTGCAAATATTTTAATGATTCCACCCTGTTTATACTTCTATCATACATCTCCCACAACATGCCACTATTTCAACCAAATATAATTCAATTGCCTCATTTATATCACGGAGTTCACAAGGGAAGGTAAGTACATATGTGCTTCTTACAATACGTGAATACAGTCAAAAACGACAATTTAGTGTTTATTTACACCGTTCAGAACTTATCGACCCACTTCGAACTTTCGCACTTAAAAAAAATAGTGAGCGCAAGACAGATCGGGACAGACGGACGCCTATAAAAGGCTAGTTAATGTTTAATGCACTAACAATAGTGCTTATATAGCAATCCTACACACGTATACAGAATACCAACAAATAAAGCAAGCACACATACATTGGCTTGTAACAGTTTCGCTTCTGCAGAAATATTACCTATTTATCCAGTAGGGAAGGGATGGCGCGCTTTTCTCCCGCTTTCTTGATGTAAAATGCTTCATCAATGTCACGTTCCGGCATCGTCCTTGCCTTTTTTTTTAAAAAAAACTTGGCTTTGCCGAACAAAGACGTGCATGTGAGCTATTTGCACTGAGTTGCCAAACGGCTGCCGTATCCTTTCTTGATGTTGTTTTGCTGTTTGCCTCGCTCTCTTGTTAAAGCATTGTTCATTGTGTATGTAAACTGTACCACTGAGGAGCGGGATTTCATACACCACATCTCATATGCACTCAGTGTGTCTTGTTGCGGGATCGTTTAAACACGCCAGCTGTCTTTCCTTTCTCACGGGTTTGCACACACTGGGGAGTTTACAGGGAGCAGAAGAAACCATCAGTGAACCATCATCAATTTAACTAAATTAACCAGCGCGGTGTCATGCGCACACAGGTAAACATGAACACACATTGCTCGATGACAGCGGAAACTGTCTGTGAAAACGCTGAAGGAATCGCGGCAGCAGCCGCGACCCAATTTGACCTCCGCGCATATATCGTTGCAGCGCTTACGAAACGTAGAAATCACGGCCCACGCGGAGCTACCGTCACTACGCGCAATCTTCAGACGTCGCAGATCGCTTTGAAGATCAGGTGCGCGCGGGCGCGCGCTGTAGTCACATGCCAGTCCGCTTTAAAGACACACGAGCGCCGGCAACGCGTCCCTACGGCTTCCGCCAAAGCGTCTACAACGGTGTCCGCGATTCGCGTGACCAACCCCATAGTAGACGCCGCGGTTGTGTCCAGTCTGTATGGAGTGGCGGGCGAGGAGGACAGCGAGGGACCGTAGCAGCCTCCGGAGAAGAACGCCCCTCCTCCCTCGCCTCACCCCTGTGCCTCGCGCGACAGAGGAGAGGACACGTCTCCGGGCTGAGTTCCTCGCTCGCGCACGCGAGATTGAACCGCGTTCGCCGGCTCACTCTTGCAGCTTCCATTCATACGGAACACAACGGCAACGGCGACGGCAGAAATCTGCCTCGAGTGTCCATATAATTGCTGTCGCAATAACAGATGAGAATATTAAGCACCTACTGTGCCACTGACCTCAAATTTAACCCCAAGGACATCCACTACATTGAGTGCATAAATGGTCGTCGGGTGAGTAGACAGATTTGGAGTACGCTTAAGCTTCGCCTTTATGAGTCGAACGCGGCATCATTCAAAAGTCTTCACTGCTTCTAACGCTTCCTGGAAACCGCAGCTCATGTAACCGCACAGTTTACGGGCAAACGCTGGCCGCGAACGCTATGCTAGACACGTGACCTCTTTCCAGGGCGCCGGATGCGTGGAGGCGAGTGTCATTTGGATGGTGTTGTTGCAAAGAACCGAGCTTAGTGCGCCCTACTATGAATGGTAGAAACGGTGGAAAAAATGTTTATGATGGAGTTTCCGCATAACATAATTATGTTTTCTGGAATAGTCAACTTACAATCCCACACTATCATGTATGTAGGTTGTGTTTAGGTTGTGTTGTACGACTTTTCTGACGCAATCTAGTTTGAGAAACTCAGTTAGTTCAGCAACACCTCTGCGCCACGCGGAGGGCCTGCGTGGCTGTGGTTAAAAATTTTTCGCTAAACGGTTCCCGACGCAAGACGCCGACACCGCGGGTTTCGAGCGACGTTGGACCTTTAACACTATCACGTTAATGTGCCACACCGGTTCAGAATGCAGTGAAGGCACATATGTGCTTTATGAGAAGTGCTGGCTTGCGCGAGTGCCTTTGATTGCGTGCGCGTGCACCGCATATCTCTCTCCCTTCTTTCGGTTCCCCCTTCCCCCAGCGCAGGTTAGCGTACTGGATGTTTTCCTGGTTAGTATCCCTGCCTTATTTTGTTTTCCAAAGAAGGGCCCTCCTTCGCTGCAAATATACAAGTGTTGCTTGTCTTCCTATTACCTGCACAGAGGGAAAACTTTGTAATCGTTTGTTATGTGACGAAGAAGATCGGCTGCCCGAAGAGCCCCCTTGCCATCGCGTGGCACGTACCCAGTTCGTTCGCTGGCTGCGCCCTACCTGCTGCTGCTGAGTTTGTCGCTGCTGCACTACGAGCTGAATAAACCCCCTTTACAATTGGTGGAGCTGCGGGGTACAACCAGAATTCTGGAACTTCGTAATCGGACACTGCAGCCCGTCTTCATAATGCCGGAAGAAGGACCACCACAACCACAACCCGCTGCCCCGGTGACTACCGTAGTCTGCCCCGGCCCGTTGCGGCGACGCGACCCACCCATCTTCAGTGGTACAGAAGACCATGATGTCGAAGACTGGCTCGCTGACTACGACCGGGTGAGCATCCACAACCACTGGGACGACACCAAAAAACTTAATTACTTGTCGTTTTACTTGAGCGGTGTCGCCAGCGTGTGGCACCGCAACCGCGAACGTGATCTGACGACGTGGACGGCCTTCAAGACTAACGTGACAGAGGTATTCGGGCGACCCGCGGTTCGCAAGCTTCGCGGCGAGCAACGTTTGCGTGGCCGTGCGCAAGAGTGCGGGGAGACATTTACGAGCTATATAGAAGATGTTGTCGACCTCTGCAATCGCGTTGACGTCGCAATGCCTGATGCCGAGAAGATCCGCCATATCTTAAAAGGCATTGAAGACGACGCCTTCCAGATGCTGTTGGCGAAAAATCCCTCGACAGTCTCTGAACTCGTCAGTCTGTGTCAAAGCTTAGACGAACTGCGCAAACAACGCGTAGCCACCCGCCAATCTACACCTCAGGCCACTTCAATGTCGAGCTTGGCTGTTGCCCCGGATAACACTTCGCTGCTGCTACAGATCAAGGAGTTCGTCCGTGAAGAGGTGGCTCGTCAGCTTTCCTTGATTTCACTTGCACACGGCCAGCCGAGTACTCCGTTGGCGCCCGCTCTCCAATCTATCATCAAGGAGCAGGTAGCCGACCACATTTCACCTTCTCTTCAACAGGCTCCGACGGCCGCTCCCCTGACGTACGCCGAAGTCGCGATGAGGCCTGCGCCACAGACCTACGGCCCCCTTCGCCCACCTTTGTGCCCACCCGTATTCCCTCCACTCCGTCCACTGGTGAACTATGCACGACCTCAATACCATTGGCACACGGAAGACAACCCTCCGATTTGTTTTTATTGTGGCCGTGCTGGACACGTGGCACGTCACTGTCGGCTGCTTACACCGAATTTCCCGAACAACGTGCGTCCGTATGCGCCACGTTTTCAAAAACGCCGCAACTATTCGGACACCTTTGAATCTCCTTCTGCCGTCGACACCGCATTTTCCGCCGCTCGCCGTTCACCTTCTCGCCGCCGCTCGCTTTCCCCCATGCACCGGCGGCGGAGCCCTTTGCTCCAGGAAAACTAAATATCGCAGTTCAGGAGGCGAGAACTGCGGTGCCAGCGAAATGTATAAGGCCTCACACTTCTCCGAAGAATGTTATTGAAGTCGTAATCGAAGTAACATTGACGCTAGCACTTGTCGACACCGGCGCTGCACTTTCAGCGATAGATGCCCGTGTTTGCCGCAAGATCGGAAAAGTGACGACGCCGCTTTCTGGACTGTCTCTTCGAACTGCCAGCGCGCAGCACGTCGAGCCATCCGGCGCCTGTACTGCTCGTGTCGTAATTCAGGAGGTCCTCTATATCATAGAATTCATCGTGTTGCCATCATGTTCACATGACGTCATATTAGGGTGGGACTTTCTCTCCATACATCATGCGATCATTGACTGCGCCCGCGCTGAAATCGAGCTGTTTCAGATTTCGACCGATATTATCAGTGACCATAAGGACCATTATCGCAAATCGCTGTTTCAGACGACACCGTTATACCTGCCTGGTCTTACACTCTTGTCAGTATCTCTTGCGAATCTGTAGACGACGGCACAGTAATCTTCGCTCGGTCTGAACTCTTAGTTCGCCGCCGTTCACTACCACTGCCGTTCTCCGTCCTCGAGTTCAAAGGTGGCGCCTCTTTCATGTGCGTCTCCAACCCATCGGCTGAACCAATTACTTTACGCCACCGTGAAAGCCTTGGCAGAGCAGAGCCACTGACCTCATCTTCAATATTTGACACGATGGACGACTCCACTTATCTTGCTGCTCTCGAGGCATCGCCTCTTCAGTCACTGCCGCGTTCTTTTACGCCAGCTATTGCCAGTGACCTTACGACGACGCAGCGCGACGAACTTCTTGGCTTGCTCCAAGGCTTCTCTTCGTATTTTGACTGCCAAGCAACATCACTCAGCCGCACAATGAATGTTTCGCACACTATCGACACTGGGAGCCATGCACCAATTCCACAGCGTTTCTACCGAGTATCGGCGACTGAAAGACGCATTATCGATGACCAGATGAACGATATGCTCAATCGCGGTGTCATCCAGCCTTCTAGTAGTCCTTGGGCATCACCAGTTGTCCTAGTTAAAAAGAAAGACGGTACTATACGATTTTGCGTGGATTATCGAAGGCTTAACAAGATTACTCGAAAGGATGTATACCCGTTGCCACGTATCGACGACGCCCTTGACTGTTTGCAAGGTGCGGAGTTTTTTTCCTCCTTAGATCTCCGCTCTGGCTACTGGCAGGTGCCCATGGCTGACGCTGACTGTTCGAAAACCGCGTTTGTAACACCAGACGGCTTGTATGAATTCACTGTAATGCCGTTCGGTCTGTGCAATGCGCCCGCCACCTTCGAACGCATGATGTACGGCATCTTACGCGGCCTGAAGTGGCATACTTGCCTCTGCTACCTCGACGACGTTGCCGTCTTTTCTCCCCACTTTCCGACCCATCTTCGGCATTTACATCAAGTTTTGACCTGTCTCCGGAATGCTGGTCTCCAGCTTAACTTAAAAAAGTGCCGATGTGCAGCTTGAAAACTGACTATATTAGGCCACGCTCTCTCCCAAGAAGGCATTCTTCCTGATCCTGCTAAACTTTGCGCGTATCCGAATTTCCAAAGCCCACTAACTTGAAAGCACTACGCAGCTTCATTGGCCTATGCTCTTATTTTCGATGTTTCGTTCGCAATTTCCCTACTGTGATCGCACGTACCACTAAACCAACTTCTCCAAAGCGACATTGAACTTTCTGCTTGGTCGGAAGCCTCTGATGGTGCCTTTACGACTCTTCGTCACCTACTCACGTCTCCGCCAGTTTTACGCCATTTTGATTCCAGCGCACCTACAGGACTTCACACAGACGCCAGTGGTGTCGGCCTTGGTGCCGTGCTCGAACAACGCAAGAACACCAATGCCGCATACGTAGTCGCCTATGCCAGTCGTGCCCTCACGAAACCTGAGGCCAATTACTCAGTAACAGAAAAAGAGTGCCTGGCTATCGTATGGGCTCTTCAGAAATTTCGTCCATATCTCTACGGTCGACGCTTTGACGTGGTGACGGATCATCACGCTCTTTGCTGGTTGTCCAACCTAAAAGACCCGTCGGGCCGCCTCGCTCGGTGGGCCCTCCGAATCCAGGAATATGATATCCGTGTCGTCTATCGCTCGGGACGCAAACACGCCGACGCCGATGCCCTCTCGCGCTCCCCAGTTACTTTAGACAGCAGCACTTCTACCAACAGACATGACATCTCACCACTTGACATCCTGGACATGGCATCGGAGCAACAAAAAGATCCATGGATCGTCATGATGTTCGACTTTTTGTCAAATCCTCCGGCAACTTCGGCACCTCGAGCGCTACGCCGACAGGCGCAGCATTTCACAATCCGGGATGGACTTTTATACCGCCGCAACTACCACAATGACGGCCGCAAATGGCTCTTAGTAGTGCCTCGCTACCTACGACAAGAGTTCTGCTCCGCTTTTCATTCTGACCCGCAGTGTGCTTACGGCGGAGTATCAACAACTTGCACATGGCTTCGCCTACAATATTGTTACGTAGGAAGACGCAGACGAAAAGCTATGTACAAATATATTTACAAAGAAAATACGCTGCGCTGGGCCAAGAGGCAACAGCCCGCGCTAGCTTCTCATCGTCGTCGTCGTCTTCACACTGCTGGCCTTTCGTGATCGCACATATTTTGCCGTAGCACTACCCCCGGCTGCAAAAGCGCCGTCCCGGAGCGACTAAAGATCGGACTCGGAAGCACTGTTGTAGGCTTTGAGCCTACTGACGTGTACGACATCACTAGATGCCACAGGAGAGGACGAGGTTGAGCCCACAGGAGCAATTTCGTAAGTCACAGGCGTCACCTGGCGCAGCACGCGGTAGGGCCCTGTGTATCGCGAAAGAAGCTTCTCTGAAAGTCCGACGTGACGAGAGGGCGACCACAGGAGCACGAGCGCACCAGGTGAAAACTGTACGTCACGATGGCGGGCGTTGTACTGACACTGCTGAGTGGTCTG
This sequence comes from Dermacentor albipictus, assembly GCF_038994185.2. Classification (NCBI taxonomy): domain Eukaryota; kingdom Metazoa; phylum Arthropoda; class Arachnida; order Ixodida; family Ixodidae; genus Dermacentor; species Dermacentor albipictus. The sequence goes on from NC_091821.1 coordinate 515,939,984, forward strand.
TGAGGCCGTAAGTCGAGCACGGGCAAGCTGGCGTGCATGGTCGGCGAGGGCGATGGCGTCGCGCGCATACTCGCTTGTTGAGACCGCAGCAGGAGGAAGTGCCGTGTCTAGGGGCAAGGTAGGTTCGCGACCGTACAGTAGATAAAAGGGAGAAAATCCGGCGGTGTCGTGCCGGGAAGAATTGTACGCAAATGTTACGTAAGGAAGGGCTATGTCCCAGTCGAGGTGGTCCTTGGAAACGTACTTGGCCAGCATATCGGTAAGAGTACGGTTTAACCGCTCTGTCAGGCCATTGGTTTGAGGATGGTATGAAGTAGTCAGTTTGTGTTGAATGGAGCAGGAACGCACAATGTCAGCGATAACTTTCGAGAGGAAGTCGAGGAAGTAGGTCGTCGAAGTGGCAGCAGGTGTCGGAGCCGGCGGAGTCGGGTTGTCGTCGCCGGGAGCCATGAAGGAAGGCTCGACGTACCCCGCGCCTCCACCAGATATGTTACGTAGGAAGACGCAGACGAAAAGCTATGTACAAATATATTTACAAGGAAAATACGCTGCGCTTGGCCAAGAGGCAACAGCCCGCGCTAGCTTCTCATCGTCGTCGTCGTCTTCACACTGCTGGCCTTTCGTGATCGCACATATTGTGCCGTAGCAATATTATTGGCGAGGGATGTACACCTTCGTTCACAAGTACGTACGCTCCTGCATTGCCGGCCAGCGACGCAAATGTGTTCCGCATCTCTCCACCGCACCTCTCCCACCACTTCCCTGCCCAACTCAGCCATTTGACCGTGTCGGCATTGATATATATGGGCCTCTTCCATGTACTGGCGCTGGCAACCGATGGATTGTTGTCGCCGTAGATCATTTGACACGGTATGCTGAAACCGCCGCTTTGCCTGCCGCATCAGCAAAAGACATCGCCTCGTTCATTCTAAACAACTTCGTTCTCCGCCATGGCGCGCCTCGTGAACTGTTGAGCGATCGGGGCCGCGTATTCCTCTCAGATGTCCTGCAGTCATTCCTATCTGAATGCCAAATTATTCACCGCACTACTACTGCTTATCATCCACAGACCAATGGCTTAACAGAACGATTCAACAGAACTCTTGGTGACATGCTATCAATGTATGTTGCATCTGACCACTCCAACTGGGACCTTGTACTTCCTTTCGTCACTTACGCATATAACACTGCCTCTCAAGCCACTACAGGATTCTCGCCATTTTTTCTGCTTTACGACCGCCATTCCTCCAGCACCATTGATACGGATCTCCCGTACCGGCCGGACCCTGCTGAATGCTTACCTGTTTTAACTGTTGCTTAGCACGCCGAGAAATGCCGCCAACTGGCCCGTTCGTTGACGTCTGCTCAACAGTGCCGCCAAAAAGAACGCCATGACCTCAATCCTCCCCCTCACCCCTTCCCCGTCGACTCACTCGTGTGGCTTTGGGTACCGCCTGTTGCTGCTCCTGGCCTTTCGTCTAAGCTCCTCCCGAAGTACCACAGGCCCTACCGCGTAGTTGCACAAACATCACCAGTGAACTATGTGGTTGAACCCGTATCGCCATCTCCCGATCTGCGTCGTCGGGGTCGAGAGACTGCGCACATTGACCGGCTGAAGCAGTATTACGATCCGCCCACTTCTTCCTATGTCGCCAGGATGGCTGCTCTTCCGTTATAACGTCTCTAAAACAAGTTTTTGATTACCCCTCTAATGAACACCCCGACGCCATAATTTGTCTTTTTATTACCCGTAACATGCCTCTCATTCTCTTAAATATGTAGTGCTTGAACATTCCAGATCTTTCAGTACACCGCAAAGCACGGCAAACATGCGTTTTGGAGCGTTTGCATGTAGGTACACTAACAGCTTCGCAGTAAAACGCAGCCCAATGTAATGCAGATCATGATAAGCAAATTGTTAGTGGAGCTTCAGCAGTCTCAGTGCAGTTATGACGAATTAGCTTCGATTCGTTCGTCACGTAGATGCACTCAGGTGTGCTCCGGTGTTCTCGTTCGTTACGCGTAACAGCCCGCAGCGGCTGCCACAACGAATACATTACCCGCCGATTCACCTACTTGTTCGTACCAAACGCAATAATGTTGCCAATTAGTTATGTTTGCACACAATAATTCTTTATATGCGCGTATACATAGGTAACCCCCAACTGTCATTTCCCTAGAAGTCCAGAGTGCACAAGATTGTGACTCTCGTCTCGATTTCCTCCAAGCCCGACGAAGCGACAGGGGGACATTGACGCTGGCTCGCCCTTCAGTTAGCCAACTCCTTGTTCGTGAAGCTGATGCGGCTGAACACGATTAGAGCGCAGCCCTTAGGCACCAGAGCGAGTGTCGGTGTAGCCGACAGAACGAGCACGGCGAAAGATGAACGCGCAGCGGGGGCATGAAAGACGCGACCAGGAAAGGAAAGTGCAGAGGAGGGTGCAGCGCAATCACGAGGCGCAAAGCGCATGAAAGTGCGGCGAAAACGGTGAGGAGGAAATCGTTGTGCCGGCGCAACCAGGCATGCGGCCATCGCGGCAACAAAGCGTTGTAGCGGGCCTCGGACCCACTGCGCATGCGCTACATCGCCAGCGGCGCCGCTAGCAAGCACGCTCCGCGCGAGCCACGCGTTCCGCCTCCACGCTTTCTTTCTAAACCGCCGGTGGAACTTTCCTCGTCTGCGGCTGCTGCTAAACGAGCTGCCCGAGTAGGGAGAGAGAGAGAAACAACTTTATTTGCCTCTGTAGGGTAGGAAGTTAGGGCAGGTAGGCCTAGTGTGGCTCCCAGGTGGGGCCGACGTCTTGGGCCCATCAGACGAGTGCGAGTTGCGTTTTAACGCGACAGCGTTAAGGAGCTCGTGTCGCAGAAAAGCCGGTGTCGTCGGCGTCGGTGTCGGCGTCCGCGGCGTTGGCCATGAGCGATAAATCATGGCAGGTACTTCATAAATAAAACAACTTCCAAGATGGGCTGGGTGGGAATCGAACCAGGGTCTCCGGAGTGCGAGACGGAGACGCTACAACTCAGCCACGAGTTTTTTTTTCTTTATTGCCGGCTTCGACGTTCTAAATCATAGTTTACAAAGGATAAAACATGTGAGCCACACTTCGGTCAACACGCTACTAAAATCTTTTCAACATCGCTAATTCATCAAATACAGAGATCCATTGCGGTGGATCAGGCAGCGCTTTGAAACCGTCTCTCACACACACAACACTCTCAATGAAGTTTTCCCGAGTCGGTCGAGCAATAATGTCTCCGGTTTGGAATTGCAGTCTAGTTTTCCACATTGCGTGGAGGCTCAGGACCATAATAAGGTCATACGGGACATCCTCGGTGTTATCAATCGGTAAGAATCGTATTCCATATGGGTCTAAGGGTAAGTGTTTTTTCAATGTTCTCTGCAGAACATCCCAGTGAAAGATGGCGTCCCAGCAGTCTAGGAATGCATGTTCTATTGTTTCCGGTTTTTTGCATAATAAGCAGTCGGTGGTCCAGGGGATGAATATACCCTTTTCATGAAGCCAGGTCTTAACGGGAAGTGTGTTTGTGTGTAATTTGAAGAAGAAAGATTTAGCTGACGGCCGTATTGGCATTTTTTTCACTCTCTTTAAGACATCTTGTCCTGGGCCTCCACGGTGTGGAAGACGGTACAAAGGTGCAGGGAACATCGTGTCCACGAGATCTCTGTATAGTTTTTTCCTTGTAACGGTTGACAGGTATAGCTGTGAAAAACGTACATTCAACATCCTATATGACCATACCACTTCACGCAGGTAACCAGTCACAGCTCCTGGTATGTTGTGAACAGTCGAAACAATGAATCCTGGAATTTGTCTACGCAGCCGTACCTGATTCACTGTTCGGAGAAACGGATCTTTTTGATCCCGTAGAAACAGAAAACGTGACACGACTTGTCGCAGAAACAAATGAGCTAGACCAAGCCCACCTTTCTTGACAGGGAGGAACAAGTTCGTTCGACTCATCCTCTCCCAGGTAGACGCCCAAATAAATGTAGCGAAAACTCGGTGAATTTTTTGTACGCTTACCCTCGCAGCACACAACACATTCATAACGTACCATATCTTAGATACTAAAAAGAGGTTGCAGACAGTGGCTCTAGAAAACATTGACAATTGCTTTCCTCTCCACCCGTCAGCTTTTTCCTTTGCTTTCGAAGCTTGATCGAGCCAGTACGATTCAGGTTCACGGTAACTTCCGAGAGGCACACCCAAGTACTGCGTTGGTAACGACGACCACTTCAATCGACAAAGGGCCTCCGGCGTTTCTTTCCAACTACCATGCCAGAAGTCGTAACTCTTATCCCAGTTTATCTGGGCTCCAGTTGAATCGCAGAACTTTTCAACCACAGTCGTGGCCTCCTTAATGCTGGCTGTGTTTGTGCAGAAAATCGCGATATCGTCGGCATATGCCAAGATTTTTACGTGTGCTGCCTGGAGCCGATAGCCTGCTATGCGCTCGTTATTTCTGATCGCCAAACAGAGTGGTTCGAGATAAGCAGCAAATAGAAGGGGCGACAGCGGGCATCCTTGCCGCACAGACGAACGCACGCGAAAGCTATCGGTGAGCTCCCCATTAACAATAATGCGCGTTGAGCATTCTCTGTACGCCATCGTGACGCCTTCCGTTATGACGTTGCCAACATTCGCATGTTCCAGTATGCAGAACAAAGCCTTGTGCGAGACGAGGTCGAATGCCTTTGCCAAATCGATCTGCATCATCGCGACGTGGTCGCCAATCGCATCGCAACACTCAAGCACACTTCGAGCCACGTGTACATTTGTTGTGATACTGCGGCCTTTAATGCCACAAGTCTGGTGCGGCCCTACCAATGTTTTAATTACACTTTGAAGTCGTTTGGCCAAGGCTTTCGCGAATATTTTATAGTCGACGTTGGCTAGAGTTATCGGGCGATATGACCCTGGCAACAAAAGTTTTTGCTCATCATCACTCTTCGGAATTAGCACGATATATGAGGTTGTGAAAGACAAGGGCAATCTTTTTCGCTCAAACGCTTCACTTATAACTTCGTGAAGAACGCGGGCCAATGCAGACTTGAAGGTTTTATAGAAAGTGGCTCCCAAGCCATCGGGCCCAGGTGCTTTACCGATGGGCAACTCATCTATTGCGCACTCTATCTCACTCAGGCTTATTGGTAGTTCCAGACGTGTCCTAACTTCTTCATCGAGCTTTGGTATCAATGAGAGAAATTCTTTTTCGTAGCTATCTTTAAGGTCCCGCGGGTGACCTAATATTGCTTTAAAGTGATCGGCGATCCCTTGTTTGATGTCATTTTTGTCGCGCGTAACGTGATTGCCTTTAGCTAGCTGGCGGATTTCTTTCCGACATGCGTACCTTTTCTCCTCTGATAAGGCTCGTTTCGTTGGAATTTTTCCCGCCCACAACTTCTCAGACCTTGATCTCACAAGCGCTGCTTTATATTTTTCTGTATCTATCCTTTCTAGTTCAGTTTTCACTTTCTTTAATTCGTCAACATACGCACCAGGCTCGAGACTTTCCATGCTGATAAAAAATTGCAGTTGCTGGCGAAGATTTGTTTCTGCTTGTTTCTGCTTGTGTCTAATGACACTGCTTCTTTGAATGGCCAACATTTTGACTCTCTGTTTCAATTCTTCCCATTGAATGGCAAAGCTTACTGGCTTGGCTGAAGTCAGGTTTTCTAGTTCCTTCACTACAGCATCGACAAAAGCATCGTCATGTAACAACTGCGCATTCATTTTCCAAAGATCCCAATTAAAGGTGTGTTTGCTTTGTCTTTTCCCGAACGTGGCAGTTACCAAACAGTGATCGCTGTATGCTACAGCTTGCACATCATATTCACAACATAAGGGCACTAATTCGGCTGACACGTATAATCTATCTAATCGAGCGTGGCTATCACGCTGAAAGTGGGTAAATCGCGGGCGAGTACCGCTGGCAAAAACACTACCCACATCTTCCAGGTCATAATCATGCACCACTGCATTTAGAAATTCGGCACTCTTATCACGAACGCGTGAACATTTTGCTCGGTCTTCGGTATAGCAAACACAGTTAAAATCTCCCAGCAGTATTACGACCTTGGAACAGTTTACGTACGCTTCAAGACGCTCAAAGAAAGATTGACGATCCGTTTCAACATTCGGCGCATAGATACAAATAGCACGATAATCCACATCACGAAAACAAAAATCAGCCACCAAGAGACGCCCAGTTTCACACAAAACACTGATTGCACACAAATGCCAAAATGATTTCGTAGGAATATAGCGCAGCCGCCTGATCCACCAACAGCGTGACAAACGCATACATCAAAGTGAGCACGAAAATTGGACACCATTATGTCTGTTACCTCTTGGCTCTCAATTTTCGTTTCTTGGATTCCCACTATATGTAAGTCATTATCCAAGAAGAGACGACTTAGCTGACATTGCCGCCTTCTTGCACGGAGCCCTCTTACATTTAACGTGGCCACACGTAGCGTTCCTTCAATATTAACCGCCATGGCTACATGGTATAATGGTGCCCATCACAGTTACACAAGGATGAGTGCTCATAAAGGTGCACCGGTAACCATGTCTAATGCCTCTAAAGGAGACGCAACTCGACCTTCCGGAAAGGGCACTCAAGTGCAACTTGGGCCCCCCCTCCTGGGAAGGTTCCAAAAAACTAGCGATCAGGATGACGGCCATTGCACTCACCAACCCCCCTACCCCACTCGAACCTTACAGCACGGAATTACGGAGGCGGTTTACCCGCCTGCCGTGGATCGACCGTAATGTTCGACCGCAGTTTCAAGGTCGACCTCCTTATACCTGGCGCTTTGGGCGGTGGCTCGTCTCCGCCGCTGTCATCCTGTTTCGCCGTCCGGCTAACGGTCTGGTTGTAGGACCGTTTCCCCGTCGTTTGGCTAGTTGGGCCGGTGAGGGTGTCCATGCCTTCAGGTTCGACGAGGCAGGAGGACACCTCCGTCTCAGGTGGGATCTTCTCTTCAGCATTCGGCATGGCCGCGGTGCCCTCTACAGTCGCTTGTTGGTGTCCTGTGGCAATAGCCTGAACGACTTGTTTCTCCTCCTGTTCAAGACGTACCGTCGGCTTTGCCACGACGTCAGCTGCTTCACCCGCCGCGGACGACGTGTCTTCCATGTCCGCCTCGTCCATGAGTAGGGCAGAGTTGTCCTCGTTGCCCACAGGTCCGGTCACGCTGGCATACGTGCGCTCGCACTGACTGTCTTCATGACCGAAACGTCGGCAGGCACCACACCGTGGAATACGGCACTCGCGACGAATGTCGCCCGTGCCGCGGCAGCGTAGGCACAGAGGAGCCCTGCCCGACACAACCACGAGAGCCAGTTCCCCGGCGACGCTCACCTGATGCGGAAGGTCGTCGAGCTTTACGCCCGGCTTCAACTTCAGCGTAACCAGCCTTGTTGTTGAGTTCTTATCAGCCACGCCGTGAACCCGCCACCGCTCGCGAACGACTTCGGTGACCTTTCCATACGGCGCGAAGGCAAGCCGTACGTCCTCGTCCGGAACGCTGGGCAGCAGCCAATGCACTTTCATGCGTACGTCCTGGTTGGCGGGGTCGATGACCCCGCCAACCTTTTGACCAACTTTTTGACCTGCAGCTCTCCAACGCTGACAATCTTTTTCACTGCGTCGCTGTCCTTGAAGGTCACGGCCCATACATGGCTCATACGGTAGGCCCCGAGAGCATCCACTTCCGGCAGGAGCGATAACTGGGCGAGTGCATCGCGAAAATCTTCCACCCGGTATGGGCGGGCCCTGATATCACAGTGTAGAAAAACGGTATTCAAAACAAAACGCCCTGTTGGCAGACTAGGCAAAACAACTTGATACTCGTCGTCCGAGGCAGAAAACCTGTTACCGCGGCCCATCTGGGCCGCTGAAGCCGCTCCTACGGAGCTCATGATTAACACGTCCGTCACGCTCGGTGGCCGGAAGCGTTCACTACCACTCAGCCACGAGTTCGATGCTTCCTAGCGGTACATACGCGCCTCTAGTGAATGCGGTGTTGCCTTCGAAACGAGCCCTGGAAAGTTATACTGCGGTGTATATCGGTAATTATGAACATGTAACTTACAGAAGTCGCAATTACGCGAGTAGCGAAGTGCGTTTCCGCTGCATTTCTTCTGCGCTTTCCGCAAACGCAGAGCCATCTTGCGGCAAACACAGAAGACCCCCTCCTCTCCATGTACGGCAGTGCCCCGACAGATGGCGCGCCACGCACGCATTGGAGCTGTGCGTGGCGGGTCGCGGCCCGGACTCTCTCTCCCCTGACAACGCTTTGCCTTGCTCCCTCTGCAGAATCAAGCGTCCTTCCTTTCTTTATATCACTATCTGTCTATCTCTCTGCCCGTGCCGATCACGACGTTTGGCTGGCGTGCATTATTTCCCCCTCCGAGATACCGAGTTCTTTGGTTCGTTCCGCTTGCTCAGGCGCACGATTCGTTGCTGCGCCGAACGCCGCGTTGCTCGACCATATGGCTCGACGCTCACCGCGTCCGATGCGGGGCGCCTCGTAAGTGATGGCTGCCCTGTAGCCCATTGTCTTACACCACTTGGCGGGTCGACGGGAACGCTGTCGCGTTCCACTCTTGAAGGTGAAGCTTAAGCGTCCTCCATTTTTTTCTTGTCCGCTCTTGTCAGCAGCTGGTTCCAACCCTCCTCGGAAAGAGCTAGCAGCAATGATTTTGGGGGAGGGTTACCCTCGCATCCCCAGAGAATGTGTGCCCGAGTGGCGAACACTCCATGGTCACACTACCGAGTTGCGCAGGGTAAAGCCCCTCAATCTCCCAAAGTAGCGCCATTCACTTCCCTCCTCCTCCGCTCGGCGCGGCCTCGACGGTGGCGCCGCTGGTGGTGGGCCTGCCGTAGCAGACGACGGCTAACACGCTACGGGAGGAAATCCGCGGAAAAGTTCGTTCGAGTCCTGCGGAGCAGTTTTTTCAATCTAGATCTTGCTTTGTCAGTCGGTAACTGGCCTTAAGAATGTCGTGTCGGATTTGCGGAAGAAATAGAGAAAAGCACCGTTATTCAAGGCGTATTTAAGGCGTAAAGCGCCCGCACGTTGAAAGTTCGTGTTGCTGAAACACGACACAAGCACGCGGTGTGCTCAGACACGCGAGTAATTACCAGAGTTTCAGGTTTTGACAGCGCGAAAGTATGTGCACGTGGTTTCGTAGGTTAATTTACGTACCTGCAGGATGCTTTTGTTCGGCCGGCGCGTGAGAGATTCCGACTGTCTGCGGTCAGCAATGCCTGGCAGCAGGGCCGTTTCTGTTCCGCGCCTTTTACAGATGTACGTAGCTCATGCACAGGTTGTGGTGGCCATGAGCAACGTTTTCACACATAGGCGGTATAGATAATTTTAACAACGTACCGGCATATGAAATCGTTATTTATTTATTACAGTGCAAACGGTTAGAATTTGATAGAAAAGAAAGAAGGAACTTGATGGGACAACTGGAAAGAGGTTCAGAAAATAATTACCCCCCTCCCTCATTTGCACCAACAACACTTTTGTTGAAGTGCTAATTTTATCTCTGTATACTACGTGCGTCTGTATTCTTTTGCGTTGTAAGTTTTCACAAGGAAGCAGTGTTGCGTTAACTGGAACAGTCAAGGCACACAAGACAGAAGAAAAGTTGATTCTTGCGTTTTACATCCCAACACCACGATCTCATAAGGCACGCCATAATGGGGGCTCTGGATTAATTTTTTTTGCAGCTGGGGTTCTTTACCGCACCCCCAATGCACTGGACACGGGCCCGTTTTGACACGGGGTCAAAAGAAGAGGTTGGAGGAGCCGTGTCACTTCACAAAGCCGCGCGTTCTTTGCCACTTGCTCGAAGTCAGCCCGCCCGATCTTGTGAATCCACACTTTTCTTCGTTTTGCGTTGCGCCCGGCTGATGGTAAAACAAAAAGATTTTTGCCGTCACTGGGTCTGTTGTGGCAACCGTAGGCGCAGCAGCACGGCATCGCAATTAAGCACTCGGCCCTAACACATTGTGTAAAACTACCGCGCTCCTTCAAACCGCCTGCCGTACTTCGTCGCGCAGACCCAAGAATGGGGGTCGCAGGCCCAAGATTGGGGGTCGCAGCGCGCTGGAAAGAAAAGATATACAAAAGCGCGGCGCCTGCTCTGCGCCGGAAAGAAAAAAAATATACAAAAGCGCGGGGCCCGCTTTCACGTGACACAGATTGGCCAATGGAGGAGCGGAGGAGGCTGGGGCGACAGGAGGAGTGGAGGAGGAAGCGCCTGGGTGAGCGGGGTGGCGGAAAGATCTAAGAATGGCGCTACTTTTGGAAAATTGAGGGGTTTTAGCGCAGGGGCGCCCACCGCGCCATCTCCCGCAGCCCGGATTCACTAGGCGCGAGCGTGCCTTCCTCCTCGCCCTTCGGACCGGTTCTGTGTGGCCCGTCGAGTGGCGGCATCGACTGCGTGGAGCCCCCTCTCCCCTTTTCGGTGACTGCGGCGCGATCGAGACACTCCAGCACCTGCTATGTGAGTGCCCCAACTTTTCGCTCGCGCGCGCGTCCCTTGCCCGTGTTTACCGTGGGCACGGCCTGTCGTGCGACACCGTGACTGAACTCCTGCACCCCTCGGGCTGCCCTTCACAACACAGGACACTTCTACGTGCGCTCCTGACATTCGCCGAGGCTGTCGTCCTCGCCGACCGCCTTTAGCTCCATCACATTTCCGCGGCGTGCTGCTGTTTCCGGTGGTCTTTCTCTCCCCCTACTTTCATTCCTTACCCCCTGTGCAGCGCAGTTGAGGTGTCCTCTGCTGAGAGACAGTTACTGCGCTGCACTTTACCCCAACCTTTCCTTCCCTTCATCAAGAATATCCTTCTCTCACTCTCCATGGTCACACTTAGTACAGACGGGGTCGTAATCCCCTCCAGTGATTAAATAAAGCCTAGAATGACTGAGAATTGAATCGGTCTGCAGTCTCCAAAGCATGGTGGTTTGCGCTCATTCGAGGTCGGGTTGGGGAGGCGGGCACACGCGTCTCGTCTCCTTGTAGAAGTTGGTAAGGTCAGCATAGGATTTGGGGGCCTCTGCGAGCGCATTTGGGTTCGAGGGGCCGGCCTCCCGATTAGTTAGGTCTCGGGCTAAACGCTCGATTCCTTCGTTCCCAGAGTTTCCCGCGTGAGCAGGTACCCACACTAAGCTTACAGTTCTGTCGAGAGCGCAACCGCAGAGGATGTGTGCGGCGGGGCGACTGAGGGAGTTTTTTTAGAAATTTTGGATGGCTTGTTTAGAGTCACTGAGAACCGTGCTTGTGCGGGGATCCGCGATGGCTAGCGCGATCGCGACCTCTTCGGCAGCAGTGTGGGAGTGGGTGCGCACTGTAGCGGCACTGATGAGAGTGGTGGTTGGCGTCGCTACGCAGGCGACGTATGTGTTGGAGTCGCATTTCGCCGCCTCCACCTACATGGCATGTTCGTCGGCCGTGTAGATGACGTCTAAGGCTTGTGCCTTCAGTTTGCGGCGCCTATCGTGGCAGCCGGGTAGCATATTCTTGGTCATGGGTTTGATGACCAGCCGACTGAAGACTCCAGTCGGGAGGGGAGCTAGTTAGTTAGTTAAATGGGGTTTAATGGCGCAAAAGCGGCTGAGGCTATGCTGCGCCAAACACGAGGTGTTTTGAAATACAGTTTATAAAGTGAAAGACTGTGTTAATAATCTATATTTTATGTAAAAATCCAGTGTCGTCTAAACATTTACAGACGTCACAAAATGGGACTAGTGGATCAGCGCCCAAAATCAGAGCAGGGTGTAACGGTATGTGTTGTTCATATAATTTTTTCAAGAGTGCTCGTCTGTGTGTTTCAATCTGCGTACATGTGAGTAATATGTGCATAACTGTTAGACTAAGATTAAGACTAAGACTAAGACTAAGATTTGGGGAGAAAGAGACAGGAAGAGACGACTGCCGATTTCCCCCGGGTGGGTCAGTCCGGGGGTGCCGTCTACCTGAAGCAGAGGCCAAAGAGGTGTGTTGCCTCCGCCGGGGGGCCTTAAAGGTCCGAACACCCAGCATCGGCTCAACCTCCAGGATCCCCCTTTCCCCGGACACGGCTAAGCCGCGCACGGCTACACGCGGGAGGGTCCAACCCTCGTGTGCTCGGGTACGTGGTGTCGCAACACACCAAACGCCTGCTTACGCAGACGCCCCTGCGGGGCACGGAGGGGAGCAGTGGGGTGGATGTCACCTGTAGAGTTGATGTTAAGACGATTAAGAATGTAACGACCGTGTTCGGTGCGAGAAAGACGGTGTATTTGAGCAGTCGTGTGTGCCTCTATCAGCTTTGCGAGGGTGTTGTGTACTCCAAGCTGGAGGAGACGCTGTGTGCTGGCGGACTGGGGCAGTCCCATTGCCACCCTGTGCGCCGAGCGGATGATGCTATTTACCGCCTCTTCGTCTTTGCGGCGGAGGTGGTAATAAGGGTATGTGTAGACAATCCTACTAATGAGGTAGGATTGTGTGAGGTGGCAAAGGTCGGTCTCCCGCATTCCCCTGCGGCGAGTGGCAAAGCGGCGGATTAGCCCGTTGATTTGGTGGGCTGTGGTTCGGAAGCGTTGGATGGCTTCCGAGTTCTGCGTGTTGTTCTGCACCAGCATGCCTAACACGCGGATGGTCTGTACGGGGGCTGTGGGGTGGGTGTCAATGTGGAGTGTGATCGGCTCTTTAGGGTCGGGGATGGGTCGGCGAACACGTTTGTCTCGTACAACTAACGGTTCAGACTTGTGGGGTGAACCAACGAGACCGTTCATCTGCACGTAAGTGTGGACGGTGTCCATTGCCTGTTGAAGTGAATCTTGTATCTCCCCGTGCGAGCCAGAGTTTGTCCAGAGAGTAATATTGTCGGCGTATATTGAGTGCTTAATGTGGGGTTTGGTGTCGAGAAGTGTGGGAAGGCCTCGCATTGTAATGTTGAATAAGAACGGGGACAAAACAGCTCCCTGTGGTGTTCCACGGGTGCCCATGGTGACCTTGTCACTGCAGATGTCTCCAATGTGGAGTTCAGCAGTGCGGTTGTGGAGAATGTTGGCAATTTAGTTGTTGGTGCGAGTGCCTACATTCATCTGCGAGAGGTTGGTCAGTATAGAAGCGTGCGACACGTTGTCGAACGCTTTACTGACATCGAGGCCGAGAATGGTGCGTGTCGCCCGGATGTGACCCGGGTCGAGTATGTCGTGTTGTATCTGCCACATGATGTCTTGGGTAGAGAGTCCAGCCCGAAACCCAAATATGGTGGGGGGGAAGAGATCCTCGTTGTCTGCGTGAGTGGGGAGTCTGTTCAGAACTACGTGCTCCATAACCTTCCCCACGCAACACGTGAGCGAGATGGGCCGGAGGTTGCCCAGACGAGTCGTTTGCCTGGTTTGGGTATGAAGATTACCTTGGCATGCTTCCAGGAGTTTGGAAGGCGAACTTCATGCCAGTGGTGGTTGAAAAGGTCCGCAAGTGCTGCCACCGACTGGTCGTCGAGGTTTCGGAGCATTTTTTTGGTGATATGGTCATCGTCGGCGGCCGCGGTAGTCTTGATGCGGTTGAGAGCGGCGCGGACTTCCGACGACATGATGTCTTTGTCCACGTCTGGGTTCTGGGAGCCTTTGTAATTTAAGGGGGTGGGAATGTCGGTGGAGGTCTTTATGTATTTTTCTTTCAAGGTAGCGAGGAGTTCCTCGTTCTTACCTGGAAACGCGTGTATGATGCGGTTGAGATTCTTGTGTGATGCAGACTTGGTGTGGTTCGGATCAAGCAAGTGCTTGAGCAGAAACCATGTGTTCTTGCATCCCAACTGCCCGTCGAGTCAGTCGCAAGTCTGATGCCATTGTTCCTGACTAAGTTTGGTGGAGTAGGCTTCGATCTCTCGTTCGAGGTGAGCGAGGCGAAGCTTGAGAGGGCGGTTGTGCTTGCGTCGGAGCCAGCGACCCTGGAGGCTGCACTGGGCCTCCCACATATGCATGAGTTTAGCATCTGGGGTGTGGCCACCCTCCTCCTGGGTGACTGTGGAGGTGGCGTTGGCTGCGTCGCGGAGCAGAGTATCTGTCCTTGTGTCGAGGTCGTCTATGGGGCTTTGCGGACGCTGAGCTCGTACGTATCGGAAAGCGTCCCAGTTGGTGTGTTTGAACGCGCGGCGGGGGCCCTTGCTGTGTGTGGCTGTGAAGGTAGTACTGAGAACATAGTGATCGCTACCTATGTTCATACCGATATTTTCCCAGCGAGCACCTGGGATGTTGCGGGCGAAAGTGAGGTCGGGGCAGATGTCTTTCATGATGCTGTTACCGAAACGGGTGGGCCGTTCGGGGTCGAGGAGGAGCGTCAGAGCCAGTGCCTAGGCAGTGTCCCAAACCTTGGCTCCTTTACGACCGCAGGATTTGCTGGGGTAGCCCCACTCGGCCTGTGGTGCGTTAAAGTCACCCACTATAAGTAGCATCTCGTTCCGCGCGGTCGCACACGCCTCGCGGAGGAGAGTGGCTACATTAGTGCTCTTGTCACTTGGGGGGCTGTACACGTTTAGGATGTTGAGTGGCGATTTTGTTCGGCTGTTTGGAAGGACCTGCGCGAAAGTGTGTGGGACTTCGGAGTAGTGAAGATCGACTTTATTAGTGCTGAGGTTCTGGTGTACAAGGCTGGCGGTGCTCGGGCGGAGAAATGGCGCCACTGATTGGTTGTAAGTGGTATAGCTCGCGAGTTTGGTGTCGGTGTATGTTTCCTTGAGCGCTATAATGTGGGGTGTAAATGGCTAGGCCTGCAGGGTATACTCCAAGGCTCTCCGCTTTGCCTTGAAGCCCCTGCAGTTCCACTGCCCTACTGTGATGGGCGCGCTAGCCATCGCGTTTCCTCTAAGGTTCGGGACGCTGCGGAAACGCTACGTCGGTTTTGATAATACCGCCAGCAGACGCGCGCGCGGCTGCACTCTCGGTAGATGGAGGCGCACTAGGCGACTGAGTTGGCTTTGGTGTAGTGAGGACGTCAGTTTACGGAGGGCCCGCGAGGCGATCGAGGCGTGTGGTTAGGGTGTGAATATTGGCTGGCATTTTGGTGCAGCCTTCAATGAGCTGGTCGATAGTGGGGGTCAGCCGTCTCAGGACGTACCCTATTTTAGTTAAGCGGGCGTCAAAGGTTTTGCATTTTGCCTCAAGGTCAGACGTAGAGGAGGGGTGAGCTGCCTTGCGCTTATTGCACTTGGGCTGGTCGGTTTCCATGTTGGGGTCATTGGTGAGGTCCGAGGTGGGAGAGCGAGCCCCCTGCTGCGGCCACGGTTGTGGGTGCGCCTGTGCAGACTCAAGGCTAGTAATTTTAGCATTTGCCTGTGCTAACTGTAGCTGTAGTTGTTTAACCACGTCTGCCAGTTCCCTTAGCTGGGAGTTCGGCAGTTGGCTTGTGGCTGGTGGAGGGGTATTCCACCTGACCTATTTGGTGGACTTGTTATCCGGCCCGTCCTGGGAGGTAGCCCGGGAGTCCCGAAAGCGCGATGGCAAGCGGCTAGGACTATTGTGACTGGAGCTGCTGCTTCGCAGTGGAGGGAACGCGTCATCTCCTGGGGATCGTTGTTGGCGGCAGCGGCTCCGAGAGCGAGACTGATAGCCACATGACAAGGTGCCGGGGTCAGTTTCAGTGTCCGTGGAGGATTTGGAAGGTTTAGGTCGGTCGGTAGGCACGAAACGGTATTTACAGCTTCTACTGCTAGTGGGATGTGGGCCTTTGCATACGATGCACGTGGCTTGACAAGTTCGTGGTTGGCCGACTGGTTGAGGTTCGTGGGCCATACCACAGCGGCGGCAAGTGGGTTGGCGCGGTTGTGGGCACATATCTGTTTTGTGTCCTAGCTTGCGACAGTAAAACAAGCCTCCGGGCACCCCTTGTAAGGGAAGACATCGAAAGTGAAGCCCAAATACTGCATGTATTGAGGCAGCTAGGTGTTGGCGAACGTGACGACAAAGTGTCGTGTCTGGCCCATACGCCGCGCAGCAACGATAGGGATTTCGGGATTGCGAGCCCGAAGCTCGGCGAAGATTTCGGCGTCGCTTTCATAGCTGTAAGCCTGGTACAGAATCCCCCGCATGTAGTTGTCTGGGGCTGGGGCGTAGGCGGCGACCGGGACTTCTGTAGTGTCGATGGTGATGGCACGGACCTTGGCGTAAGGCACTGCACGAGCACTGTCAAGCGTGCTCACTGTCACTGTGTTGTTAGTAGGGTAGATTCTAACCTGGTCGACGTTGGCGGCTGCGTAAATGGCAACAGCCAATTGGGTGGGGCCGACGGTGTGGAGGTTGAGTGAGCCCTGTGGGCGAAGGGCTATCTTGAGGTCGTCCGAGGGCAGGCGGGGAAGCCGGCGCTTCTTGGACGGCGGTGGAGGGCGGCCTCGTTGCTGTGCATTCGGGGCAGAGAGCGTCGTGGCCGGCGTCTGGGCTCCGGCAGGTTGTTGCTCAGGCGGAGATGGGCGTCGGTAGCGGAGTTGCATCTCGGACGCCGTCCATGTGCCGTCGGATAACTTCTCGGCGGTGATATCGGAGCTATCTACGTTGTAAGGCATCTTCTATTCGGCGTTAGGCGCGGCAGGGTGCGGCGTCTCCACCGCAGCTGCGCGCGAACGCGTCGAGGTCGTGGCAGCTCTTTGGCTTAGCTGCCGCAGCAGGTTTGGCCAAAGGAAAAAGATAAAAAAACATGAAAATTTGGTTGCCGTGGTATGGAAAGCGCAACACTGGGTCCGAAGCGATGGTAGCAAGTCCACGGCAAGAAAAGTGAAAGTAGGTGGCCGGTATAGAAAGAGAAAATTGCCCGAAAATCACGGAGCGCATATGTAATGCGTCCGCTCTCTCCGAGCGCTGCAGCGCCACCACCCGGTATTTTCCTGCCCGAGCAGAGGCGGCCACCGAGAGAACTTCGGAATCAAATCATTTGCCACAATATGTGGCGAATTCAAAACACCCAAATAGCTGCGCTCGAAATTCGCATCAGGGAATATCGTCGGCGAAATGTTCTCGGTGCACGAAAGAGGCGCACGAGAGGCGCGCCAAAAGCGACTTCGCGCGGTGCGTCCTTTCGGCCCGAGCCGAAGCCCGCTGGGCGTTTCAGTGCACGCCTCGCGTTCCAAAAAAGCTTCTCGCTTGGGGCTGAGAAATTTCATTAGAAACGTTTCATTAGAGTACTTAAGCTAGTCCCGTGAGACATTTTTCTCTGATTTTCTGAATTAATCGGAAACTGGTTGCGATTTTCTTGTCTGCGTCATTTAATCTTCTCTCACAAAGCGGTCGATGACTGTTCATAAAGGTATGGAACTTTGAGGTCCCCAGCGGGTTGGTAGATGTATTCAAGCATCATTAACGAGACTGATCGGGCTGGATTGGTATTTCGTCTGCACTGTTCAATCACGCTTTCCTTGACATGACAAGGGCAGATAACATACTTCAAGGTTTAGTCGTCCGCTAAACTGATTTGTTATTCTTTCGTAGTTTTTCTTACCGTTATACATTGATCTCACATTTTTTCGCTCACCTTTCTGACCTCAGAAATATGTTGCCTTTCCTGTTGCATGCGAATATTGGTTTCACCGTAATTATTAGCCATTTTGCATGTCCTAACAATTTCCTGGCGCCATTTATTTCATTTACTTGTTGCACTGGTAAGCTGTTTTTTAGAGAACATGATTCTTCCGTGTTTGCAGTTTACTCACCTCCAGACATTTAAGCTTCTTACGAAGTTCATTACAGTGAGGGATGAATGATGTATCTGAAGAAGTGCATTGAAACGTTCGGAAAGGCATTTCCCGGGAAGCATTAGCGCTGTTGAGCTGTTTCGTTGTCGCCAATAACTCTAAACAGGTGAGCTAGCTTACCCAGTGTTGCATCTGGGTCGCAAGCCCCAAGGGTAGCGTTGGCCTGGCGGCCTGGGGCACAGCTGGAAGCATCCGAAGGTCCTGGCAAAGGATGAGTCGACTGCTAACAGAACAACTTTTTTATTTTAGCATCGCAAAAGAGCGGCCGGCCAGGTCGACCGAAGTGGAGAAACGGGAGACCACGTTACTCGACGGAAGAAATCGAATCCTCTCTCTTGGCGTCCGGGGGCAGCTGCTTTTATACTCTCGGAGTCGAGGGCAAGAAGGAACGGCTCGGATGAGGCGCACGTGACGGCAGCGCAAGGACACGTTGTGACAAGAAGTGACGTATCCGCCGGCTCGGCGCCCGTCAGACCTTCTCGCTTCACCGTTGAGGAGCCCCTCTCCCCGGCTGCCGTGCTTTGACAAGCGTGTGCACCAACATGCAGACACGCACACACGAAGACACGTGGCATTGAAACATGCCTGGACGCGCTTGGCAGGAGGCGTTGCGGCAGCGCTGAACTGGCCAAAATGTCCGCCGCTTTGAATGAAGCCCCGGCGTCCGTTGCATCCGCGCTGGCTATAGCGCACATCAGAGGCGAAACGTAATAGACCGCCCTGCCGGGAGAAGGAGATTCCGATGGTCAGGGGACTGCATGCGCTGTCCGGAGGGATGTCGCTCGATGATGCTCATAATCGAAGTCGGTCGTCCCTCGGCATTTCTTGAGCGCAGCGCACCGAGAAGGCCTCGTTCTCACGTTCAGGTTCACACAGGACACTGCAAAGTGACTTCGGGAGAGTTGCCTTTTTTTTGTTCTCGTTCCCAGCAAGCGTTAGAACTACGCCGAAACTCAACCGCTCAGTCAGCAAGCACGACACAACCCTCACTAAGTAATGCCAGGCTCTTTCCCCTTTTATACTACTGCCTAGTTCCTTACAGTAGTTTAGCAGCACTCAGAACGAAATAAAGTGATTACGTCATTGCTCTGCTAATTCCGAAATGAATTCCCATAGTTGGTACGTACCAGCACCAGTCATACAGCTGCATAAAATCTGCATATGAATAATCGAGACAGTCTATCACAGCAGTGTCATCAGCGTAATCAAAATTAAAGAAGCTTTTTTTTGGACGAAGTACTTGTGACATCTGGTGATGCATTTATTGACAAAAAACATCCTGTGATCTGACAAGCCCTCCAGTGTTTCCCATTCGCAGGCAGAACTTTGTATACGTTCCAAAATAAAAATCAAATCAAGTGTGAATGATGTTGTAGGACACATCCTTGTGTAATCAGACACAACTTGAACTAAATTAGGACAAAAAGCCAGTTCAAGTAGCCGCTCACAACCAGGCACTTCCCGTGTTCCAGGTAATTGCGAACACCAGACAATGCCGGATAAGCTGAAATATCCAAGTAATAATGTCCTGCTATTGCGAGGCAGGTAAGTGTCCATAAAAGTTCGTAGCTTTACTAAGACGTACACCGGAGCATTTGGGGCGCTGTGAACACCCCTAATAAAGATTGCTTGTTTGTCTCATCTTATCTGGTCCCATAGCGCTTCTACGCCATTCACATCCGGAAGTACAGAAAATGCTATGTTGTCTTTGATAATGAACGCAACTCCACCTCCTCCCCCCCCCCCCTCTGTCTTCTCGATCCATTCTTACTATATTATAGGTAGGAGGAGTGACTTCAGTGTTGAGTACATCGCTGTGCAGCCAAGTTTCTGTGCTTACTATTATGTCAGGTTTATGTTGTAGGATTAGGGTTTCTTATTCGACAAGTTTATTTAATATGCTTCTGGCATTCACATTTATCACTTTGAACGGTTTTGACCCTGTGTTCCTGCGTCAATCGCTACTCCCAGAAGGCGTATGGCATATGTACCTTTGTTTCGTAGTTTCGTCCAAGGCGTTAAGAATTTTGTTCACCTTCATCTTATTTAATGCCATCTTTACCTTGACGCCGTTTTTCCTTCCATCTATGGTGGTATTCCAGAGTTTTTTTCCGAATAGCATGCGCTCTTTTAGAATGGTACTCTAGCATGCTTATTTTCCCTCCTTTAAGCTTGTAGCAATTATTCATAATCTTAGTTTTTTCCCCTAAAATCACCAATCCTAAGGATAACTGGGCGACGCTTATCCGGACTCAGCTTACCAAGACGGCGTATTCTCTGAATGGTACTTCGCTTCTCTCTGAGTTTTGCCTCAAATACATTGTCGTTTACTTTTCTCAGCAATGTTTCTTCGTTTTCATTCTCTTCTTCCAGTATACCTCTTACAATCAGGCTGCTACGCCAGGATTGATTTTCCAAGCCATCAGCTTGTTTAGCTAGTGCAGCAATTTTCGCCTGACAATCACTTATAGTAGTCTCAATATCTGATAGCCTTATTTGGAATTTCTTTATGACCATGAGTTTTGCTTCGATGGAATCGAGTCGTTTGAATTTTCACTATACCTGCCTCAGAGGATGTTTCTTTTTCTTGAATTAGAGTAACATTGGCGAAAATATCTTTTTGGGTTTGCAGAATTTTATTTAGGGTGGCTTGAGAAACAGGCTCAGAGTTTTCCTCTACATCCCCTGAAAGCTTGAGTAATACGCATGCCATTGAAAAACAGTCGCGGACATAATCAAGCAGTACTTGTCGACACGGCAGCACAACTAGACAGAGGTAGCCACTACGAAAACCGTATCTTTTTGCACTAACCTGCACGAACAAAGGCCGTTGAGGTGACATCATAGAGAAAGGAATACAACAGGAGCGGACACTCTCATGGAGCCCAGCGGCCGAATTGACTGCAGCGTACCAAGCCGTGGATGTTAAAACCTGAAGCACACTTCCGGTTTCGGTTTTGTGTGCGCGTGTTTATACTAGCTGGTGCGCGTCACGCCGGCTCCGTTTTTTTTTTGCTGCAAATATTTATATATTTGTTTTTAGTTAATAAATATTTATTGGCAAATCATTTTATTAAGTAAAACTGTATTGCGAACGATCTTCACAAGCCTCCACTGAATATGTGCCATGTGCAATTTCATAAGGACCCAAGACATCTTGTGAAGTCAGGAAAATTAATGTTTATTTTATTCTTTGTAAATGCTCGTCGCAGGCTTTTTGTGCATTCATCCAACTTTGTGGCACCAGGTAAGCAGCAATAGTTTCCGCAGGAAGCTCCACCAGATGACGTGAGCTGAAAAAATTACAAGCGTTATTTGGTAGTAACATGTAAGAATAATGCCTGTAGAGGCGAAGCGTGCGAAAGTGGTGAGTGGGCGGCATTACAAACAAAAGCAGTTCGTATTTACACACACGGCGTAGAAAATACCTGACTCATCCCAAGCAAAACCGTACATACCACAAACACATTTTAATTCCAAGCATTCCCCTCTTCGCAATACTAATTTCCTGCGCTTTAATAGCACGAATGTGCGGTCAACGGCGTGTTTCGCGAACTTGGCTACAACCGACGCGATAGTACGCTACGAATACACAGAGGTGGCCACAACAAAGACTCTCAACCAGAGCATGCTGGACGCTCGCAGAATTCCTTCTCCTCGCACTCAAGACAAAATGCGTGGGTGCCGTTCAGAAGACAGAATTTTCGAGTTACAAGCTCCTGGCGTTTGAGCTCCTTGCCTTATCTCTTGCGCGTTCTGCCGGCGCAAGCAATGCACTCCCGTGTTATCACTCTCGACGATTGTTTGTCGCGTTTTCGACAAGCGTGGGTACCGAAAGAAGGCTTAAATTGTTGCGGGGACATAAAAATTGTCACAAACTTGTCGCAGTAAGATTTAGTACGCGCCAAACTAACTTTGTCACCACGGCCGAGCTGCTTTTCGCTGCGTAAAAGTACCGAAAATAATTTTCAACAATGTTGGGCGTCAGAGAAAGAAAAGCGCCATGAACTTGTCAGTGCATTAAAGCGCGAAACCGCGCACCACGGCCGATCTGATTTTCGTTAACCGGGTCATAGCGCCAGGTGTGCCCACTGCGCTCAAAAGGTAGCCCAAAAAGTAATGAAATTAGTTTCAATAATGTTGGTAGTTAGAGAAAGCGCCAAAACTTGTCGCAGTAAAATTCAGTACACGCGAAACTGCGTCACAGCACCCTGTGCGACTAGCGTGCCCAAAAACTACCGAAATTAGTTATAGTGATAATGGGGTTTATAGGAAGCGTCGCAAACATCTCCCAGTACGATTCATTAATTCAAATTAACTGCTGCACGACGGCCATGCTGTTTTTCGTTAACTGCGTCACAAGTCTAGCCGAGGTGCCGGGCAGTAAGCCTAATTGCTTGACGTGTGTCGCAGACTGTCGAACAAAGTTTCTCGCCTTGCCGTAGTCCAATAGTGCAGTGCTGCCATGTCGAAGTTCCGAAAGAACGCAATAATTCGCCGGGAGGCCACCAAACCAGGCTAAATCCCAAAATAGAAAAACAGGCAGACGGGTGCCCGAACAGTCCAACGCTCAGATGCGCGGTCGGTCTCTCTCGCTTCGGCGGTGTGCCTGACGAATGACGCGAACATCTGGCTCGTCATTTGCCGGTTCCCCTGTCGCTAGGCAACGGAAGTAAGCCGCAAAGCTTAATTTAATTTATACGCAGATATTTTTTTATTTTTCTAGGAAAGAATAAAAAAATAAAACAATTTCTCCTAATCTCATTTCACATTCTTCTTTTTTTCGATGCTCGCGGCCCCAATTCGTCGGTGTTAATACTATAGCGTGACGTGTTTCCTGTTTCCATTTTTTTTCACCCGCCGTGGTTGCTCAGTGGCTATGGTGTTGGGCTGCTGAGCACGAGGTCGCGGGATCGAATCCCGAAAACACCCGTGTGCTTAGATTTAGGTGCACGTTAAAGAACCCCAGGTGGTCAAACTTTCCGGAGTCCTCCACTACGGCGTGCCTCATGATCAGAAAGTGGTTTCGGCACGTAAAACCCCAAATATTATAAATTTTCGCCGAGTGTCCGCTCTTGTTCTATCCCTTTCTCTATGGTGACATCGTCCAGGCAGGGCTGCCGTGTCGTGCCGTGTCCACTGATGATCGTAGGTCTGGGAATCAGATTTATAAGTGGCAGGCTCCGTGACGTATCACGGTGATATGACGCTATATGCCGTGATATGGTGCTCATCGATGGGGCGCAGAGAACGTTTTCCACGAGGCCATGATCAGTCATATTCGGTGCACGGCGAGGGGTGTCGGCGATGAATCCCGGAAGCCGCGACAGCGTTTCGTCGATCGGAGCCGGGGAATCGGAGTGCTGCCGTCCAGTGGCCTTTATAACCGGCGGTGTGTCGTAGGCTAGGATCAGGATCGATGCGCAAACCTGCACATACAAAGGCACTTGAGGGGACATCGTCATGGCAGGGCTGCCGTGTCCACTTAATGGCAGCATAATCGTACTGATACAATCCAACAGGAACCATATCAACAGGGGCAATCACGTAAATAACACATAACAGTGTAATTAGTATATGGCCTTGCGGGACGCCAGATTTTATTAAGGAGAAATTGCTCTTAGCCTGCCCGAGAGGAACCTGCTTGCGCCTGTGATGCTGAATGTTTTTCAGGAGCGTCAACAATGTGCCGCGAAAACCTAACATGGAAAGCTTAGTTAAGAAAATGCGATGACTCACGCGGTCGAAGGCCTGACTGATGTCAAGAAAGATTGCGCACACAATGTGATTACGTTCCAAAGACAAATCTAACACGTCAGGCAGATCTCCAAGAAGTACTTAGGTACCTTTACATTGAATCAAACCATACAGGGAAGGGGATAGAATTCTGTGTTTATCCAAGAAGCTTGTCATTGTCAGCAATAAATGCTTCTCCAATACTAGAGATAAGCTGGGCAACACAGAAATTGGGTGATTGTTTTCTGCTCTGATATGGGCTCCTCCCTTAAAAAGTTTAGTTACTACCGCAGTTTTCATATTTAAAGGGATTGTACCACAGGAAATAATATTGTTAAAAAGGGAGAGCAACACAACTTTTATCACACCAAAAGTGGTGCGCAGGTCATTTACATAAATACCATGAATATCTGGTGATTTGTTACAGTTTAGACTAAAGATAACTGGCCTAAGTTCGTCTTCGGCAAGCAGAGGTAGATGCGCAAACTCTGTTATGCAACCGTTATGTACTGTTATGCAAAGTACACGACGGTAGAAGCGGTGATGCAAATTACCCGACAATCGAGAAAAAAAAGTGTACTGAAGGCACTGGGCAGTGGGCATTGTGCTGGTGTGCTGGTGCATGAGAAGACGACGTGAAGTGCTTGCTTCCCCGTTACGATATAGCGCCGACCTGTTTAAGACTAGCGCTACAACCTATAACTAGTGACCCTTCTGCTAGGCGAACACCCCCGTTGCATTTGGTGGAGCTCCTGGGTTTCCCTTCGACATCCTGGAACTCCGCAGCCGAACGCCACCACCAGCTGTTGCAATGGATGAACCGGGACCATCCCAGGCTGCTGCTCCCGTGCTCCCCACCATCGTCTGTTCTGGCGTCATCCGGCAGCGCGATCCGGCTATATTTAGCGGCAGAGACGACCACGACGTGGAAGACTGGCTCGCCGAATATGACCGTGTAAGCGCCTATAATAGGTGGGACGACTGCGCCAAGCTGACAAATGTCATCTTTTACTTGACTGACGTGGCAAACCTATGGTTCCGCAATCATGAAGCCGATTTGACCACCTGGTCGGCTTTCACGGCAACTTTGGCAGAGGTCTTCGGCCGTCCCGCCGTTCGCCGGCTTCGCACTGAGCAGCGCTTGCGTGGTCGAGCTCAACGCCAGGAGGAGACCTTCACTAGTTATATCGAAGACGTGCTCTCGCTATGCAAGCGCGTCAACTCATCTATGGACGAAGCTGACAAGATTAAGCACGTCATCAAAGGCATCGATGACCAAGCCTTCCAGATGCTCGTCGCGAAGACTCCGCGGACGATTGCCGAGGTCGTACAGCTCTGTCAGCAGTACGATGAGCTGCGCAAGCAGCGTGCATCAAGTCGCACTGCTCAGCAGGACACCACGGATCTATCTCCGTTGGATTTCGGCCGCGACGCTGCCGACATATCTGCTTTAATGCCGGAGATAAAGCAGTTCATCCGTCAGGAAGTTGCCCGCCAACTCTCTCTGGCGAACAGCACACCCGAGCCGTCGACAACCTTGGCTCCCTCGCTTCACCACGTCATTCAGACCCAAGTTGCCGCGGCGCTGCCATGTGCCCCTCCTCCGCAGCCTGCAGCTGGACCGCTAACTTACGCTGACGTTGTCGCCCGGCCTTACGATCCTCCGGCTCCTGATGCCTACCGGGCCACTGGCACCTTCCATGTGCCGCCGCCACCTTCACGCCCGATGGTCCTCCCTTACTCGGCCGCTGAAGCCCCTGTCGTCAACCCATGGCGTACATCTGACAACCAGCCAATATGTTATTCCTGTCATTTTCCGGGCCACGTAGCACGATTCCGCCACCGTCGCAGCCCCCGTTTACCTAACAGTGGGGGTGCCTCCAGCTACAGGCCTGCTCGACTTCCGCATCAGGACCCATCTAGCCTTCCTCAGGACTCATCTTACAGTCGCCTCCCCTTCACGCACGCCGGTCACCTTCCCCACGTGGCCGATCCATTTCCCCGATGGTTCGCCGACCCAGCCCAGCCCGAGAGGAAAACTAACAGTCGCAGTTCCAGAGCCAAGAACTGCGTTTACGTCGAACATTTCAAGGCCTCATTCTAACCCGGAGAACGAAATTGAACTGTCCGTAGACGGCGTCACCGTACACGCTCTTATCGACACCGGAGCCGCCGTTTCTATTATTAGTGAGAAGCTTTGCCGCAGTTTGAACAAAGTGACCGTTCCCCTTACCTCTCTTTCTCTGCGTACGGCAACCTCGCATCGCATTCAGCTTTCAGCGTCGTGCACAGCCCGGGTTTTCATTCAAAGCGTTATGTACGTTATAGAATTTGTCGTCCTACCTCGTTCCTCACACGACGTTATTCTTGGATGGAATTTCCTATCTGTCAATCAAGCTCTTATCGACTGCGCTCGTGCCGAACTTAAGTTATCAGTGCCGTGCTTCGACCCTGACGACCATTCTTCTCCTAAAGTTGTTGCCGCCTCTGACATCGATATCGCACCTTTCTCCGCCGCTCTGGTTCCTGTGTCATGTAACTCTGCTGCGAACTCATCTGTTCTGTTTACACCGTCGGCCACTTGTGCGCGCCGCCGGAACTTTCTGCTTCCGTTTGCTGTCGTCACTTTTTGCGACGGCTCTGTTGCCCTTTACGTCTCCAATCCGTCCGCCTGCCCATCATCCCTACTCCGCGGCGAGTGCCTGGGTGCAGCTGAAGCTTTCAATAGCGTTTTCCCGGCCACCATGTTTGGTGATAAGGCATCACTTCCGATTTGTTCCGGCACTAATCCCGCCGCGACTGATGCCCCTGCAGACGTCTTCGCTTGTGCCGTCGACGCAGAACTCACACCTGCGCAGCAAACAGAAATCATCAAACTCCTCCAACGTTTTCGTTCCTCATTTGACATTGACCAACCATCCTTGGGTCGAGCGTCCGCAGTCGTTCACCGTATCGACACCGGTCAACAAACACCATTGCGCCAGCGTCCCTATCGTGTGTCGGCTGTTGAACGCCGTATCATCGACCAGCACGTTGACGACATGCTGAAGCGTGGCATCATCCAGCCCTCTAACAGTCCCTGGGCATCTCCGGTTGTCCTCGTTAAAAAAAAGGATGGCTCCATTCGGTTCTGCGTAGACTATCGCCGTCTTCACCGAATAACGCGCAAAGATGTCTAACCTCTGCCGCGCATCGACGATGCCTTGGACTGTCTGCAGGGAGCGGAATTCTTTTCGTCGATGAATTTGTGGTCCGGGTACTGGCAAGTGCCAATGGCAGAGGCCGATCGTCAAAAGACAGCCTTCGTAACGCCTGATGGGCTATATGAATTTACTGTCATGCCATTCGGCCTCTGCAACGCGCCTGCCACTTTCGAGCGAATTATGGACACCATTCTTCGAGGGCTGAAGTGGAAAACGTGCCTCTGTTATTTAGATGATGTTGTGGTTTTTTCCACCGACTTTGCGTCGCACCTCAACCGCCTCGAGCCAGTACTTGCATGCCTCTCCACTGCAGGACTGCAACTAAACTTGAAGAAATGCCACTTCGGCGCTCGTACGCTTACTATTCTCGGCCATGTAGTTTCAAAAGACGGTATCCTTCCGGACCCCACTAAACTTAGCGCCGTATCCGAGTTCCCTAAACCAACCACCATGCAAGAGCTTCGCAGCTTCATCGGCCTGTGCTCATATTTCCGACGCTTTGTCCGTAACTTTGCCTCTGTCATTGCCCCCTTGACGCAGCTTCTCATCGGCAGTTCTGACCTATCAGCCTGGTCCTCGGCGTGCGACGACGCATTCCAAGAACTACGACGCGTTATCACCTCGCCTCCAGTACTGCGACACTTCGATCCCTCTGCTCCAACTGAGTTCCATACGGACGCTACTGGTGTCGGGCTCGGCGCTGTCCTCGCACAACGTAAGGATGGCTTCGAAGAGTACGTCGTCGCGTATGCCAGCCGCACCCTTACCAAAGCCGAGGCGAAATACTCGGTTACTGAGAAGGAATGTCTGGCCATCATTTGGGCTATCGGCAAATTTCGTCCTTATGTGTACGGGCGTCCATTTGACATCGTGACCGACCATCATGCCCTATGCTGGTTATCTTCACTAAAAGATCCAACTGGTCGGCTTGCCCGTTGGGCATTGCGCCCACAAGAGTACGACATCCGCGTTGTTTACCGCTCAGGCCGCAAGCACTCAGACGCAGACGCTCTATCCCGGTCACCCCTGCCCTATGGTCCTGTCTATTCGTCTATCTCTACCTGCGGTGCCTTCGCCCTCAACATTTCCGACATGC
Source organism: Dermacentor albipictus (assembly GCF_038994185.2). Lineage (NCBI taxonomy): Eukaryota > Metazoa > Arthropoda > Arachnida > Ixodida > Ixodidae > Dermacentor > Dermacentor albipictus. Next base: position 515,967,797 of record NC_091821.1, read on the forward strand.
CATCAGAGCAGCGCAAAGACCCATGGATCTCTTCGCTTATTGACTTCCTGTCCAGCCAGTCGCCAGCACCGATCTCTCGGACGCTTCGTCGCCAAGCCACGCACTTCATCATTCGGGATAACCTGCTGTACCGCCGCAACTACAATTCCAGCGGCCGTAAGTGGTTGCTTGTTATACCCCGACACCTCCGCTCCGACATCTGCGCCACGTTCCACGACGACCCACAATGCGGCCACGCTGGTGTATTAAAGACATACTCTTGCCTCCAGCTTCGGTACTACTGGCGCTGTATGTACCGTTTCGTTCGCCAGTATGTCCGGTCATGCCACATATGCCAACGACGCAAGACGCCACCTCAACACACCACCGGCCCCTTGCAACATTTACCATGCCCCGCGCGCGCGTTCGACCGCGTCGGCATTGACCTATACGGTCCGCTTCCCGACACTCCAAGCGGCGACCGCTGGGTTATTGTTGCTATCGACCACCTCGCGCGGTACGCTGAAACTTCAGCCCTAGCATCTGCCACAGCAAAAGATGTCACCAGTTTTATCCTTCAAAATCTAATTTACGCCATGGAGCACCTCGAGAATTACTGAGCGACCGCGGTCGCGTTTTTCTCTCAGACGTCATTGCAGCATTGCTAAAGGAGTGTCGCATCATTCATCGCACTACCACAGCATATCATCCTCAAACTAATGGGATGACAGAACGTTTCAACCGCACCCTTGGTGACATGATGGCCATGTATGCTTCATCTGACCACTCGAATTGGGATCGCATTCTACCTTTCGTCACCTACGCTTACAATACCGCCACGCAAAGCACCACTGGGTTCTCCCCTTTCTTTCTCCTTTACGGACACGAACCTTCATGCACTATGGACACGATTCTACCTTACCGGCCAGATGTTTCGGAGTGGACGACTGTTTCTCGAGCGGCTGCTTACGCCGAAGAATGTCGCCAGCTCGCTCGTTCGTTCACATCCCAGGACCAGTGGCGCCAACAGCTTCGCCACGATTCATCCACTACGGCTACGTGCTTTGCGCCTGGCTCGCTGGTCTGGTTGTGGGTGCCCTCTACTCCTCCAGGCCTTTCCTCGAAGCTGCTCTACAATACCACGGTCCTTATCGGGCACTGAAACAAACATCCACGGTCAACTACCTCATCGAACCACTCGAAACGCCTTTCGACCAGCGTCGTCGGGGCCAGGAAATTGTCCACGTCTCCCGCCTCAAGCAGTGCCATGACCCATCTGTGTTCTACTGTCCTTAAGTCGCCAGGATGGCTACTTTTTCGGTGGGGAGTGATTGTACTGAAGGCACTGGGCAGCGGGCATGGCGCTGGTGTGCTGGTGGATGAGAAGACGACGTGAAGTGCTTGCTTCCCCGTTACGATATAGCGCCGACCTGTTTAAGCCTAGCGCTACAACCTATAACTAGTGACCCTTCTGCTAGGCGAACACCCCCGTTGCAAAAGCATTAAAATCGTTAGCAAAGATGTGATCATCTGTACCAAAAGTAGCGAAATCACGTTTGCGATTACCATACTTACTAGCGTATCTGAGGTTATTAAACAAATACCATGTTTTTCTGGTATCTACCCGAGCAGATTTAAATGCATCCCGTCAATGCATTCGCTTAGCGCGACGAATCATCACATTTGCCTTATTTCTCGCTTCTTTGAATCTAGAACGCATAGCTTGATTTTTGAATAGCAGTCTGCAGTCTCCCATTCGACGACATATCAAGGCTCTCTGCAACTAAGCCAACTGCAGGAAGCAAAATGTCGATTTTAATATCGCCTATCAAGCAAACAAGGTTCACCTGACTGAGTCGAGAGTTCGTGATCGAGTGCGGCTAGGAACAATCTTCCGTTGAAACAAGGAGGCTGATAAACAGCAAACAAAACCAACGACAAGGTAGGCGTGTTTAGTCGGAGGGCAATAACTTCAGCATAGTGAAATCTATATCTTAGCTCTGTTACGATTAGGGTATCTGTACTACAGTATCCGCAGAAGACAGCTGCCATCGTAAACTTCCAGCAGCCCATCCACGAGAAGGCAGTGCGTAGATTCCTTGGCATGTGTGCCTACTACAGGCGTATTGTCAAGGACGTTTAACGCATCGCTGAGCCGCTAACACATTTAACCAAGTGGTATGTCGAATTCAAGTGGGGACGCCGCGGGAGCCGCATTTCAAGAATTCAAACGACGCATACAGTCGCCACCGGTATTTGCGCACATCGACGAGGACGCCGATACCCAAATCAACACTGACGCCCGTAGCCTAGTCCTCGGTGCCGTCCTAGTCCAGACGAAAGTCGCGCTTCAACGGGTCATAGCTTACGCTAATCTGTCTCTCAAAAGAGGAAGGCAATTATTCTGCTACCGAAAAGGAATGCCTCGCCATCGTTTGGGCTACAGCAAAATTTCGCCTTTAGCTATATGACACGCCATTCAATGTCGTCAGCGACAATCACGCGTTGCGTTAGCCTGTGAATTTAAAGAACCCTTCAGGGTGGCTCGCGCGGTGGAGCCTCGGACTGCAAGAATATGACATCACTGTAACCTACAAGTCCAGACGAAAAGTCGTTGATGCCGAATGCCTATCACGCGCCGCCATTGACCCGCTGCCTAAGATGATGACGCCTTCCTTTGAATAATGAGCGCGGAAGACTTCGCTGAACAACAACGAGCAGACCCAGAGCTAAACATCCTCGTCGAGTATTTAGAAGGGAAGACTGACGTTGTCCCTAAGGCATTAAAGAGAAAAAATGGTCTTTGTTCTCGCTGCGAAACAACCTACTCGTAAAGAAGAACTTCTTGTTCCCTCAGCGCTGCGTCCAGATGTACTGTACGTCCTACACGACGACCCGACCGGTTGACACCTCAGATTCTTCCAGATGCTATCGAGGGCACAGGAAAGCTATTATTGACCACGCCTGACGGCCGAAGTTGCCCGTTACGTCAAGACATGCCGAGACTGTCAGCGACGCAACACGCCAGCGACAAGACCAGCGCCATTACTACAGCCGATCGAGCCTCCTTGCTGACCGTTCCAGCAGATCGGGATAGACTTGTTGGGACCGTTTCCGATGTGATCATCCGGAAAAAGTCAATCGGGGTGCTGATGGACTACCTCACCCGCTTCGCTGAACGAAAGCTCTGCCGAAAGGTAGGGCAGCCGAAGTGGCGGAATTCTTCGTCTAGAACATCCTACTGCGCCATTGCGCCCCAGAAGTCCTCTTCACCGACAGAGGCACGACCTTTACAGCGGAGCTCACCCAAGCCTTACCGCTATACAGCAAGACAAGCCACATGAGTACAGCTGTCTACCAACCGCAGACGAATGGTCTCGCGGAGCGCCTGAATTAGACTCTCACGGACATGCTCATACTGTACGTCGATGTCGAACACAAGACCTGGAATTCTGTCATGCTGTACGTAACCTTTGCTTACAACATGGCGGCGCAAGAAACACCACAGATCACGCCTTTCAATCTAGTGTATGGCAGGAACCCGACAACGATTATCGACGCCATGCTGCCATACGTCACCGACGAAGAGAATCTTGACGTCGGCACCTATGTCCTGCTCGCTGAAGAAGCCCGACAGCTCGCCCGTCTACGGATAAAGAATCAGCAGAGGACCAACAGCCGACACTACAAGCTTCGACGACGCTTCGTCGAGTACCAGCCCGGTGATCGTGTTTGGGTTTGGACCCCAATACGCCGACAAGGACTCAGCAAGGAGAAGCTTTTACGCTGCTATTTCGGACCCTACAAGATTATCCTGTGCTTTGGCAGGCTCGACTATATGGTCGTACCAGACGTCGCTTCGCTTTCACAACGGCGCCGCTCACAACCTGAAAGTTCATGTTGCGCGACATAAGCCATTCAGCCAGCGATAATGAACTTTGGGACTTTGCATTGCTGAGCTTTCTTTATTTTTGTACTCGGTCCCTTTGGACTATATTTCTTTGATAATTGTCCTTTTGTTTCGCTCTCCTGTCATGTTTGTAGCACCGGGACGATGCTTCTTGAGAGGGGGCATTGACACGTGGACTTGTCTTTTTCGGGTGAGTGCTTAACAAATGTTATCGCTCAGCGCGAGACGCGCTCGCAAGTATCGGAACTTTCTCGAATGTTATCGATGATTCGGTTGTCACCGAAGCTTTTGTATTCTGACTGCATGTGCGACGCCGATTGTGTAATACTTTCTCTAAGACGCGCGGGTGCAATCGATTACTCTGGAACCTTCGATGACTGGTGCATAGAAGCCGACGCGCTTGGCCGACAGATCATATTTAGACGATCGCCGACAGTGTTCGCCACTATCGTTGTGCTTAAAGGGTAGCCAGTTTCCTTGGGCAAAGGTTCGCCCAATAAAAGTTAGTTTCGTCATTAGCAGTACTGCTACTGTGTTCTTTACCGTCACTACTACGTGACAAGGTTTAGAAGTCTTTTGCAACTTCACTGCTTCATTCCCAGCTGAGAAAGGCGTTTGTTGTGTTGGAATTCATTTTTATGTGGTATGATTTACACCAAGGCTCCCGCCGTTGGGAACCGCACCCGCGCATCATCATGCGGCGGCAAGTTGTTTTTCGCGAGCACTTCAGTTTCTGTTTGCCATATCATTTGTACATCTTAATTAATTAATACAAGAAATTACTTTGGCTATGTTGTCGTTGTCTTCCTTATCTTACATATTCAAGAAGGCTTACACACACACACGCGCGCGCGCGCACGCACACGCACACACACACACACACACACACACACACACACACACACACACACACACACGCACATATGTATATATATTCACACGTGTACCTCTTTATCGAGCGACCACGTTTCACCACCTAACAAATGTTATCGCACAGCGCAGGACCCGCCTGCTTGTATAGAAAGTTTCTAGAATGTTATAGATGCTTCCATCCGCTGTCTGCGACCGAATCTTGTGTAATCAGAATGCATGTATGCGCGACGCGAATAATGTAGAGCTTTGTGGAAGACACGCGGGTCCCAGCGATTGCTCAGGTACATTCGACGACTGATGCATAAAAGCCGACGCGCTTGACCCGCTGATCAGATTTTCGCCGATCGCCGACTGTGTTTGCCGCTGTCGCCGTTTTTTGAGTATAATGTGTTTTTTGAGGGCACAAGTTCGCCCATTAGCTGTCGTCGAATTTGAAATGCAGAAAATTGTGAAGAAAAGCGATGTGTAAGTGGCCGAAAAGATAACTTGTCGCCGGTGGGAGCCCAACCCACAACCTCCACATTACGCGTGTGTTGCGCTACCACTACGAAATCGCGACCCTGGTTTCTCCCTCTACTCTGGTTTATTCGTTGCGAGAGTCTCGAATCTGGCAGCCGTGGTGTCATTAGGTAGCATGGTAGGGTTTATTGGTCCCGTGGCTACTGATTACGTGACGCCATCGGGAAAGAAAGGGCGTTCCACATGCGCCCACCATGGCTATTAGATACGCTGACTAACACTCTAGAGCTAGATCTAGGAAACAGAAATACCGAGTTTATTGGATGGATTGATGACCGTCGCAGTTGCATAGTTGGTAGTGAAACGCATGCGTAATGCGCAGGTTGTGGGTTCGGCTGCCACCGGCGACAAGTTATATTTTCGTCCACGTTCATTGCCCCCCTCATTGTTTTCTACATTTCAATTGCATCTGCAGCTAATTTTCCCCATGCTTCTCTTGGCTTCATTGTCTGTTGGCTTTTTGTGGTCATGATTAAGAAAGTCGAACCCCTCAGCTCCTTTTCCGCTCTCGTTATATATATATATATATATATATATATATATATATATATATATATATATATATATATGTATGTATGTATAGTTAAGAAATTAGCTGTGGGCTTTTGCGTGCAAAAAACCCCGATCTGATGGTCCGACACGCCATCTTGGCGGAATCTGGAAATTTGGACGACCAGTGGTTTTTAACGTGCGCCTAAATCAACGTATGAGAGTCTTTACACATTCCGCCCCTATAAAAATGCAGCCTCCGTGGCTGGGATTCGATCTCATGACCTCGCGCTTAGTAGCCCAACACATACATGTGTGTTCGCATGTCGCTCTTCCCAACTGCCCAATCTCCAAATGGCCTGTCAACTATTGTGGAGATGCGAGGCAAAGCTTTGTTTTACAGTGAAGCTTTCATTACGAGGATAGAAGCGCTTAAATATTGTTTGTGAATCATGTGAATCAGATGTATGCGTTAAGAGACAAAGCCGGCAATATCATAACTAATATGGATGAGATAGTTCAAGTGGCTGAGGAGTTCTATAGAGATTTATACAGTACCAGTGGCACCCACGACGATAACGGAAGAGAAAGTAGTCTAGAGAAACTCGAAATCCCAAAGGTAACGCCGGAAGAAGTAAAGAAAGCCTTAGGAGATATGCAAAGGGGGAAAGCAGCTGGGGAGGATCAGGTAACAGCAGATTTGTTGAAGGATGGTGGGCAGATTGTTCTAGAGAAACTGGCCACCCTGTATACGCACTGCCTCATGACCTCGAGTGTACCGGAATCTTGGAAGAACGCTAACATAATCCTAATCCATAAGAAAGGGGACGCCAAAGACTTGAAAAATTATAGACCGATCAGCTTACTGTCCGTTGCCTACAAACTATTCACTAAGGTAATCGCAAATAGAATCAAGAACACCTTAGACTTCTGTCAACCAAAGGACCAGGCAGGATTTCGTAAAGGCTACTCAACAATAGATCATATTCACACTATCAATCAAGTGATAGAGAAATGTGCGGAATATAACCAACCCTTATATATAGCTTTCATTGATTACGAGAAAGCGTTTGATTCTGTCGAAACCTCAGCAGTCATGGAGGCATTACGGAATCAGGGTGTAGACGAGCCGTATGTAAAAATACTGAAATATATCTATAGCGGCTCCACAGCCACCGTAGTCCTCCATAAAGAAAGCAACAAAATCCCAATAAAGAAAGGCGTCAGACAGGGAGATACGATCTCTCCAATGCTATTCACAGCTAGTTTACAGGAGGTATTCAGAGACCTGGATTGGGAAGAATGGGGGATAAAAGTTAATGGAGAATACCTTAGTAACTTACGATTCGCTGATGATATTGCCTTGCTTAGTAACTCAGGGGACCAATTGCAATGCATGCTCACTGACCTGGAGAGGCACAGCAGAAGAGTGGGTTTAAAAATTAATCTGCAGAAAACTAAAGTAATGTTTAACAGTCTCGGAAGAGAACAGCAATTTACAATAGGCAGCGAGGCACTGGAAGTAGTAAGGGAATACATCTACTTAGGGCAGGTAGTGACGGCAGATCCGGATCATGAGACAGAGATAATCAGAAGAATAAGAATGGGCTGGGGTGCGTTTGGCAGGCATTCTCAGATCATGAACAGCAGGTTGCCATTATCCCTCAAGAGGAAAGTGTATAATAGCTGCGTCTTACCAGTACTCACCTACGGGGCAGAAACCTGGCGGCTTACGAAAAGGGTTCTACTCAAATTGAGGACGACGCAACGAGCCATGGAAAGAAGAATGATAGGTGTAACGTTACGGGATAAGAAAAGAGCAGATTGGGTAAGGGAACAAACGCGAGTTAATGACATCTTAGTTGAAATCAAGAAAAAGAAATGGGCATGGGCAGGACATGTAATGAGGAGGGAAGACAACCGATGGTCATTAAGGGTTACAGACTGGATCCCAAGGGAAGGGAAGCGTAGCAGGGGGCTGCAGAAAGTTAGGTGGGCGGATGAGATTAGGAAGTTTGCAGGGACGGCATGGCCACAATTAGTACATGACCGGGGTTGTTGGAGAAGTATGGGAGAGGCCTTTGCCCTGCAGTGGGCGTAACCAGGCTGATGATGATGATGATGATGAAATATTGTTCATTTATTTATTTATTTATTTAGGATATCTTCAAGGCGCGAAGGCATTGCAGAAAGGAGTGGGTGAACATAACAAAGAAGTTGTGCAAGACACAAATACACAGTCAACGGGGCGGGAAGATGGTTCGAATCTTTGCTTGTGCTAGGGATGAATGCATTACTACAAAGCTGCTTACGTGAAGACGGCACACCAACTTTGAAACTGTGGTCAGAGCGAGCTGATATGTATGACGGTTGGGTGATAAGCTGTTCTTTCAACAAAGGATTGTGGTGGTAGATTTTATGGAATAGCGAAAGGCGGAAACAACTACGACGGAAAAAAGTTCTGGCAAGTTATGTATTGTCTTCATTGAGGTAACGCTAGCATGTCGGGAGTAGTTTGATAAGATGAAACACGCTGCACGATGTTGCATGGCTTCTATGCTGTTTATGAGTGTAATGTTAGCCGGGTCCCAAATGGCGCATGCGTATTCTAGTTTGGAGCGAACTAATGTTTTGTAGATAGTTGGATTCCGTGACGATGGTGCGGATGAGAAGTTTCGGCGCAAATAGCCCAACATGCGATTGGCGTGCTACATATAATGTCGACATGCATGTGCCAGGAAAGGTTAGTGGTGATGTTTAGTCCAAGGTATTTGTACGATGAGACAACTGATAGAGGGCTATTATTGAGGAAATATGTATGCAGATTAGTAGTATTCGTACGCTGTGCTACGTGCATGCATTTATATTTGTTTAGGTTAAACTTCATAAACCACTTGTTGCACCAAAACAGAACGTTATCAATGTCGTCTTGAAGTTTACGAGAATCATTGAGGTCAGTAATATTATGATATATAACGCAGTCATCAGCCAAAAGCCTACTAGTTGAAAATGTCACACAGGAAGCAAGATCATTAATATAGATGAGAAAAAGTAGAGGACCTAGAACCGACTCTTGCGGCACGCCTGACGTTACCGCGAGGGGCGCAGACGACGAATTGTTCGCGATTACGTATTGTGTTCTATTAGCAAGAAAGTTTTTAATCCAGTCCAATACTAGTGGGTCAATGTTAAGAAGACTAAGCTTATGGAATAGTAGGTTATGGGATACGGTATCGAAGGCTTTAGCAAAATCGATAAAGATGCAATCGGTGTCAAATCCTAAGTCGGTGTTAGAAAAGAGGTCGTTAGTAAAGCAAGCTAGTTGCGTTTCGCAGGAGGATTTCCTAAAGCCATGCTGACTCTTGTTCAAAAAAAAAAAAAGAATTCGTCTCAAGAAAATCAACTATGTGGGAATATATTATATGCTCCAGAATCTTACAGGGAATGCTGGTTAGTGATATGGGACGGTAGTTTTCTGGGCAACGTGTGTTACCTGATTTGTGAACAGGAACTACCTTCCTCACCTTGCCGTCGCTTGGTAGTGATGAGCAGTGTAATGATTGTTGGAATGTCATAGAAAGAATAATTGATGAATAGAGTTCGGTACAATTGACTACATTTGAATTAATATTATCTGAACTCGCAGATGAAGATATTTTCAAATTACCGATTAGTTTTGTAATGCCCACCAAGTCTATAAGAATTGAATCCATTGCGCTATCATAAACTTTCGTTGAAGGTTGCAAAAGCATAGGTGCAGCGTCATGAAAAAAGGAAGCAAAGACATTACTAAAAATTGTTCAACACTGATCACTTTGAACAGGTTCACTTTGAACAGATTGGGATAAATTGTATTGTGGCAGGTGTATTATCACGAACAACATTCCAGAATTTACGTGTGTTGACGTGCAAGTACGATGGTAATGTAATGTTTAAAAAGGTTTGCTTAGCTTGAGAAATGGTGCTGCAATATTCATCGTTAATGCGGTGGTATTCAGACTAAAGAATCGGTTTGTTAGATTTTTTTGCGGAATGAAATAACCGTTTTTTCTTGTTCCGAAGACGGCACAAGGCGGTCGTAAACCAAGGCGACTGGGGATTACAGTGTACTTTTCCTTGGGGAACATATTTTCGAATTAGGAATAACAGTTTGCACTTATAAAGGGATCAGTTTTCTTCAAGAGTTCGTTGATCGAAATCGGGCATCATTGCATCCATAAAATGCTCCATTTCTTGTGCAATTGCGGGAATATCAGCTTTGGAATAATCGCGAATTGTCTTAACCTTCTTTGTGTAAGAAAAGCGTGTTTTTAAATCAGACTGCAGCAATGAATGATAACTTATCCCAGGAAGATAACTTAAGGAGGAAACTTGGTCGGGGGTAGTAGACAGCACTAGGTCAAGTGTGTTAGAAGGTGTTAGAGTGACTCGGGTTGGTTTGTGGACCAGCTGTGTTAAGTTGAAGTCAAAGCACAAATTTAAGAATTCAATGTACTCTGCTGAAGTACGCTTAAAATTAACGCAGTCAGCCTCCCATACTATGCCTGGAAAATTAAAGTCCCCTGAAAGAAATACTAGAGAATTGGGAAACCTAATAATCAATTTATTAAGGACATCATGGGAATCTGCAAAAAATGTAGAGGACAATTTTGGTGGCCTGTAACAGGCACAGAATATACAGGGATGGTCTGAAATGCTCACGCGCACACAGACTAATTCTAGGAGTGATGTAACGTCACTAACAGATGAACTTAGGTTATCTTTGATGGCAATTAAAACGCCCCCTCCTGACCGGATATCGCCGTTGCACCTGTAGATGTTATAAACTTTCACAGTCGAATATTTCACTGTTCTTTATTTTCGCGGAAAGCAATGCTTCAGTAAGAACTATGACGTCAGCGGAGCAAGAATCGATAGTTGAAGATAAAGCTGTGCGCTTGTTGGAAACGCTACGCACATTAGTGAAAAGAACAGACACGCTATTTTGACAAGGTCGACTTGAAGATAGCTATGCGGAATGAGAGGAAGGATTGTTAAGACCTGTGGCATCGTTATTTACTTCAGCGAGAAATCGGAAGAATGAAGTTCGCAGATAGTATCGGTGACAGAAGAATACACAAAGATTTTTTTGTTCATGACTAATTGATTTTTCCGCAAAGAACATGATTGCCCGCTGGCTTTTCCGAATTTTTCAATTAGTTTCTTTCGAGATTGCCGTGTAACCCTGCAGAAATCTTCTCCCAGCGATACTTTTGTGGCTTTTAGTACGCGTTTCAGTGACAGGATCTTTCCTCTAGTTTTGAACGATGAAAACTTCATAATAGTGGAGCGAGTCTTGCCCACCCCAAAAGAGCCAAGACAATGCGCCCTAGCAATCGTTATATCAGATATTTCTAATTTTAGACGGTTGTAATAAGATCGCGCACAAGGATTTCAGTTTGTGCCCATGTTTCCGAAGCGTTATCAACAACCCCATAGAACAAAAGGTTGTCCTTCCGTGATCGATCCTCCAAGTCGTGAAGCCTTGATTTTAATTCCGGTTTTCGGCACTAACGGCAGTATTCACTATTTTGGATATGTCTGTGGTAGGCGTGGATGACTGAAGTGTTTCTACAACTGTTTCAAGGGTGAGCAATCTGTCTGACAGGTCCAACACTTTGGGAGTGAGGACTTCCTGGGTTGTTTTAAGTTCCAAAAAGGAACGCATTACGTTTTTATGACGGGACTCAGTTATAGCGGATAAAGCAGCAGTGGCTGCAAGGACTGGGCTAGTTACATCATAAGGCCCACGATTCATCTCTACATCCCCGCATAGAAGAAGCAGTTTGGAAACGTGCGCACAATCACACAAAAAAAAATTGTATATAACACAGTCGGGCAAGACAGGAACAGCGAAAAGACGTTATTTGAACGCTTGTAATGCAGTGACGGACTGCCACTAACCTGCACATAGAAGAAGGAGGCATTGAGCGGCGAGCGCATTTTCGCTGCTCCTCCGTGCCCACTGAAGGCGGCCAGGCCGTGCCAGCGCTTTAAGTAGTGGCGCCATTCTGACGTTGCGTGTGACGTTTGAAGAGGGAGCTGTGGCCGTTCTCACGGCGGTGACGACAGCAGAACCCACGCTGTTTGGCTGATGTCGAAGATGGAAGCACTCGTGCTGACAATATCTGGTAATCAGCAGTGTGTGGTACCGAGCCTGACGATCCGCCAAGGAAGAAAATCCGCACATAGAAGAAGCAGACATTGAGCGGCGAGCGCATTTTCGCTGTGATTGTTTTCGTGAATGTCCGAAAAATTACGTCACTAGACCACTGAGAGTTTTGCGAAGCAACTGGCACGTTTGACAGCGGCAGGTTTTCGGTAGGGCATTATCCGCGTGATCATCCAAAAGCTCGTTGGGCGTGTGAAAGTAGGGCGGTCAACAGGACAATGTAATGTAGCTCCTGCGGGAAAGGAAAAGAAAATTGTTGCAATACCCTATGCACATAAAACATAGCATGGGCTCAGCAGGCCGATTCGATTTATGGGTTTCTGCCCCTAACACGACGAGCGAAATCTGGAAAGGGAACTGGCGAGGGCAGCTGCCCTTGGTAGTAAGAAAGGCTGCACAATTAAAGGGACACTAAAGGTTACTATTAAGTCAACGTGGACTGTTGAAATACCATCACAGAAAGCTCGAAACGCTTGTTTCGTGCCAAGGAGAGACTTATTTTAAGAGAAAATGCGTTCTGAAGCGTCCGCGTACCTCTAGCGCAGTTCAAATCGCCCGCCCTCCGATCGAGGAGAACTGACATCATGGTCTCATAGTGACGTTGCGCCATCGGTGAGTAGAACGGCGTCCGCAGACGGCGCTACGGCTTTTCTGCGCAAAACGCAAACGCGCGGCCAGAAACAGAGCCAAGACGGAGCCGACAGCAGTGCGAAAGCGGGAGTATGGTGGCTAGCGGAAGGAGAAACGAATTACGTCCCACATTACGTCCCACGGCACACGGAGAGTCCGTTTTCGTTAAACTATAGGCTGCGGCGAGCTCGCAGCGTGGTCGGCGTGGTCTGTGAGAAGTGACGAGCCTTTTCGCACTCGCAACAGGGCATAAAAAAGTGCGAATCGACGCAAAACTCGGCCTAGAAACGTGCTTCGCCACAGCTGACCCAGATGTCGTTTCCCGCACCGCCACCAGGCGCCGCTACTATACCTCAAGCTCTAGCGCAAGACGCCCATAAGCTGGTACTTCATTCTATGACGCAAACTTCGACGCTCGTCGCAATGGACCCTGACACCGACAGATTGGCTCGCGATGGTGGGCTCAACGTCAGCGATTTGAGCACCTGCTGCTGAGGGCTCGCACTGCCGGCGTCGTTGCGTACTACGACGGCGGCCTCGACACCGGCTCTCCGGAGCGGGAAAGCAACGAGGGCTTCCCACGACATCACATGGACGTGGCATTCTCGCTGCTTGTTCCAAATGAAAGTTTCACGAGCCAGCAGAACCCGCACAGCACGACGCGATAACGAAAGTACTGAAACTCCAAAGCGTGCGCGGCGCAGAGTAGAGCGCGCGGAGTCGAGCGAAAACGAAACCTTTCGACCACCCATACTACTGAAGGGTAACGTCAAAATCTTATTTTTTGTTAGAATCGAGTAGACGTAGACAAGTAGCATTTTCTTCCCACTTATAATCGAATGAAATGATATTTTTAATACGAGTAGTTGAATATTAGTAACATAAATTACGGGGAGACCTTTCGTCATCGGTTTAGTACCGGAATGTCGCTGGCGGGTCTCAAATCGTGTCATGCATTTACCTCAATTTCTCGGTTACTAAAGCTCTGTTCGCGATTATATTGACGCCTTAGACGTTCTAGAACATTGCTCTACGACTTTAATTTGACTTTCTGGTAACCTTTAGTGTCCCTTTAAGCATAATTGTGCAGCATTTCCAAGCTGGTATCGATTCAATATACCTATATTTAAGTCGCCAAAAAACAACACACAGCGCACAAGGTCACGGCACAACGGGACACTGTCCTCTCTTGTGTGCTGTGTGTTGTTTTTTGGCGCCTTAAAAGCAGCCATAATGAACAGTTAGTGCTAACATTGGCACAAAAGGAGGCCTAGTTCAGACGACAACAGGTCCAACATCAGCAGTGGAGCCTGAACGATCAAAATTTACCATGGAAAACGTTTACTGGAAAAAAGCAGAAGAAAAGGTCCCTAATAACGCCGCCGCAGTACCCGATGAAATCCTAATACAGCTAATCAAGGACCTCGGTCCAAAGACCAAGACATGGCTGACTAATAGATGATCGAACGAATGACTAAAGCGAAGAAAATTCCAGTTGGTTGTCATGTAAGCAAGATGAAGATAATTTTCAAAGGCAAAGGGACAAGGATAAGAGGAGCTCGTAGAGGACAGTAACGCCGGTACTATACAGAATGGAAATGCAAGCCATTACATTAAAACTGTCGAAATGAGCGGAAACAAATGATGTACCAGGGGAACTACAGAAAGGGTTCAGAGCAGGCAGGCGCTCAGGAGATAATATTTTTGTTGTAACTTCGTGAATAGAGTTGCCAGCAGCTCAAATATGCCTTCATCGATAGCGTTTATAGATATTAAATGAGCATATGACAACGCAGGCAGGAAATTGCTACGATATACTCTCAAGCACGAAGGCACAGATGAAGATTTCATGTCGCTGCTGAGGAGGGAGACGAGAGAGTAAAAATTGTATGGGAAGCCCGAAATTGTAATGAAGGGGTAGAAATTCACCAAGGACTGAAGCAAGCATGCTTTCTGTCTCCACTGTTCACGTTTATGTTAAGGGCTTAGAACGACAAATCGAAAACAGTCAATTAAGGTTTGAGTTATCATACACGAGCAATGAACAAATGGTGCAGCACAAAGTCCCCGCACTGATGTATGCGAACGACATGGTGCTATTAGCGGACAGTGCAAGAGACTTACAGACACTGAACAATATGTGTGGCTACGCAGCGACAAATCGAGGTCCTAAATTTACTACAGAGAATTGCGATCTTTAATGAAGTGACGAGGAACCTGTTGTCGATTCAACTGCAAGTCATACCCATAATCATGCAATATACATACTTCCGCGTATACATATATGAAGGAAAGACTCAAGCACCCGTCACGATAATGTAAAAATAAACTGAAGCGGAATACAGCAATATTGAAACATAGTATACTTTGGGGCCACAATAAATATCAGGCCATGTATAGAATCTGGCAAGGAGTCATGGCACCAGTACTCACGTTCTCAAATGCAATTCCCTGCTGAAAATTGGATTATTGTAGGGGTTGGAACTTAAGTGAGGGTTGGTGGGCGGGTTGGCTTTGGGAGCCTTAGGCCAAGCCGCAAATAAGGCAGTGCAAGGGGACATGAGTTGGGTCTCGTTTTAATTCAGAGAAGCGCCAGGCAAAATTCGTTTTGAAAAGGCTCAGCAACGGATCAAAAGAAATAGGCGGCTAAAGTGCACAAGTATTTGTACCAAAAGCGTGGAAACAGAATAGAGAAAGAGATTAAGAAAGTTGGCAACCAAGTGCAGGGTAACTGAAAGTCTATATAGACAACAAGGAGGAGCTAGATAAAAAGTGAATGAAATCGACAGCGAATTGAATACAAATAATGAAAACGAGAAATGCTATGGTGATTTACGAAAATGCGAAAAAAAGTTAGAAAAGAAAGCTTGTACGATGACGCGTAGGCAAGTGCCTTGCTATTTTATGCTCCAGATGGTCGCCTAAAGAAAAAACATACTGCAGCAAATATTTTTCCTGGACTAGGACGGCACCGAGGCGTAGGCTACTGCCATCAGTGTGGATTTCCGTATCGGCGTCCTCGTCGAAGAGCGCAAGTACTGGCGGTGACTGCATGCGTCGTTTCAGTTCTTGAAATGCATCGGCGTACGACGTTTCCCACTTCAACTCGACATCACATTTAGTTAAACGTGCAGCGGCTCAGCGATGCGGAAAAAGTCCTCGACAAAGAACCTGTAGCAGGCAGGCATACCAGGGAATCCACGCACTGCCTTCTTATCGATGGGCTTCAGGAACTTTGCGATGCCAGCTGTCTTCTGCGGGTCGGGGTGGACTCCACGTTTGCTGATGACAAGGCCCAAGTACAGCAGCTCGTCGCAAGCGAAGCGGCAGTTTTCCGACTTCAGAGTGGGCCCTCATGACTTCATGGCCTCTAGTACTGTCGCAAGCCGCCTAAGGTGATCGTCGAAGTTTTCAGAGGAGACAATGACGTCACCCAACTAAACCCAAACTAAACCCAACTAGACTTGTCTGGCGGACCAGACCAGTCTGGTCTGCGACTTTAATCCTGCTAACAGCGTTACCGTGGCGCACTCGAACGTTGCAGGCACGAGCACATTCAGAATAACAAGACCTTGAACTCATATAGGCCGTCTGGCGTTATGAAAGCGGTCTTATCGCGATCCCTCTCGTCGACTTGTATTTGCCATTAGCCAGTCTTGAGCTCCATTCATGAGAATTATTTAGCCTTGCAGAGCCGATCCAATGCGTCGTCTATCCGTGGGAGAGAGTATACATCTTTCTTCGGTGGACTTGTTCAGTCGATTATTATCGACGCAGAAACGCTGTGTTCCATCCTTTTCCTTCACCAGGACTACAGGAGATGACCACGGGCTTTTCGACGGCTGGATGATGTCTACGCGCAGCATTTCGTCGACTTGTTGCCTGTAGCTTCACGTTCTCCCGTCGAACTCGGTAAGGGGTCTGGCGGAATGGTCTAGCGCACTCTTCGGTTACAATGCCATGCTTTGCAACTGGTGTTCGCCGAATCCTCGATGATGTCGAAAAGCAGTCCTTGTATCGTCGACAAGATTTCTGAGCTGTTGGTGCTTGCTGACGGGGAGACTTGAATTTATGTCGAAGTCTGGTTCGGGAACGATGGTCGTCGGGGTAAATAAGGCGGAATCTGAGAGAACAGCAGGAATCCTGGTTTTCACAATTTTCGAAATGTGTGCGATCGTCGTGCCTTTGTTGATCTGGTTGAACTCGTGCCTGAAGTTGGTCAGCATGACTTTCCGCTTTCCCTCCGTGAAGTTCTAGAAGAAAGATACAATAATTAGCAAGGCAACCGTTTTGTTTCAGATAAATAATGAAATGCTGGGGAACTAACGTCTCTGACTCGTTTCGAGGTCCGAAATAATAATAATGCTGGTATACTTAACCATACTTCTATTTTTCGGAGTGCAGCTTCGGGTAATATCTTTCTCTGCTGTAAATATCGTCTGCATGATCAAAAGTAGCGGTGTATTGATTCAATTTCCTTACAATTGTGCCATAGGGATGATATTCGTCAGAGTAGCTCTATATAAGCAAAAATTCAATTGCGGGATACGACAGCGTAGTCTTGTGTATGTAACTTCCGATTGCCGAGAAGGATACCACTGCTTATTCCAAGAAAAACCGACATGTGGTATTACTTCAGCCTCGTCCGCGCAGAACTGCTGCGCCAGGTGGTAGTGCAGGCGTCCTAATAGACCAAGTCCCTGGAGCGTTCCACAACGACGCTTCGCTGGGCGATTACCGTGACTGCGACGAGCTCTTCATGCGTGTCGGTCAGCCCGGAGGTGCTCCGTGCGAGTGCTCGCTGGAAGGCTGAGCGCCGCTTTACAGGCGACAAACTGGCTTACTTCTGAACGCGCCTCAAAAACTACTGGGAAGACTTCTGTGGGAGTGTGAAGACTAGGACAAGGACATATGATCGCTTTATTTTAACCCTCTGCTTGTGCGTAGCTATGCAAAACAACGTATCTTACATAAACGCGTAGGAAACAATGACTACGTTTTCCTGTGAGCAGACGATCGTCCTACAGAGTTCCCAAGCTTTCTGATAAGTCGTTATGTTGTTTGGGCAGAAAGCCAGCCTGCATCCCCTGTTCTTTAATCTGTAAGCACTCTTTGGCGAGTACCTCAGTCATATCACGCGAAAAGTGCAATGTCTTGTATCTGCTTAAAAATGCGTAATTTTCCAAGACATTCAATCGTAATAATGGTGTAAATGTAGGTAATTGGGAGCTTTCTAAGCTATAGAGAGGTATAAAGTTTGTAAACAAGGATAAAGCACGTCTGAAAGGCTGGCCATCGTTTCGATAGGAGGACCTATCTTCGTTAAAGGCGGCCTCGTCATCCTCGGAATGTTAGCTTTAAAGATTGTGCAGAGACGTCATGTGCGGTTGTTGTTGGTGGCGGTTGGTTATAAAGGGAGAGACCTCAGATATAATGAGCGCGGTCGCTTGACCTCTGGGAGCGTGGTTCCCAAGACGAGGGGACAAGAGTGGCAGAGTGGGAAGGTGGGAGGAAAGAAAAGAAAGAAAAGAGAAAAAACGGGGGGACACCAAGAGGAAAAAAGAAAAAGAAAGAAGAAGAAGGGGGCATGGGAGGACGTTGGGGAAGCGAGAGGTTAGGGAGCATTCGGGGATGCCATTGGTGGCATGTTTTTGTGGCTTTAAAAGAGCCGGTCAGGTAGTCAGTGCACAAGTAATACAAAAGACCCAAAAACATGAGTGGAAAGAGTGACTTTAGTAGCATAGGAGCAATGAGTCGAGCAATATTGAAGTAGTTAAGATGGCGACAAGGAGTCTGGGGTACAATGTATGGGGCAACTGGAAGGCAGCGGCATGGTCTTTCAAGAGACGTTAGCCCCAGTAGCTAAACGTAGGTGTCGCTACGGCGGTATACAGAAATGGCGATACTGTGTGTGGCTGAGGTGCCGAAAAGGTATACTGACGTCTGGGACTTCGAAATGAGTTGGTGAGGGTGTTTAAAAAACACATAATAAAAACAGACATAAGAAAAGAGAAAAGAGGGGGGGGGGAACAAAACCGGAATAACAAATAGGAGGGTGACGTGCGTAGAGGTGGGCGGGGGCAGGTGTACAGGGGAAAAGGGGTTCGTACAGTTGATACAAACGTAATAACATGAAAGAGTGCAATAAATTTAGTAGTAGGGAGGAAAAATTTCCGAAATGGAGGGACAGGTGAGGTTAAGAACTAAGGTTAGCTGCTGGCATAATGTTTTGTGTATCTTGGTTGATGATATGAGAATTGCAGATTTAAGTTACCACTTTTAAAGATTCTAAGTTGCCACGTGGCAAATTGATTCCCGCCGGTTGTGGGCAATTAAACTTGTGTATGAGGTATGATTCCGTATATTTCCTTTCGCGAGGTTAACGGAAATTTGTTCGGGTTATATAGAACCTTACTTCGTCGAATATATGACTATGTTCATTAAAGTGGCCGGCTACTGCTTTAGGTAAATTGTGTGTTGTGTCCGTGCGCTGACCGTTGAGTCTTGTATGAATTTGGTGTCCAGTCTCACCTATGTATTGCTTGCTACAAGCGGCACATTCTAGACAGTAGACTACGTTGCGTGATGTGTAGGTGAAAGCCGAAGTTACCATGTGTGCATAATTCAACGCTGTACTTTTCACTGCAGTAGTAGGTTGAACATGCTTGCATGTAGAGCACCTTGAGCGGCCACAGTGACCGATTCCCAACTTAGTCTTTGTCCTTAGTTTGCATGCACAAGACTATCTTTAAAATTAGTGTTGCGTCTGTAGGCTACTCTGGACGGGCCGGGAAAAATCCTATTAAATTTCTGGTTGCCGATGAGAATTCGGTAGGATTAAGTGAGCAGGTTATTCACGTTTGTGAGTGCGTTTGAGAATTTACTAACTATTTAAACCAAAAGTAACAGAGCATGCCGAAAGAGACAGATTGGGCTCCTTGGAAAATGCATGGACATTATTTAGTATCGGTAGGCGAACAGCAATTTGGTGGTGGGTCAGCTTGAAATTTGGGGTTACGTCAACTTGAAACAGAGAGGTGGGCCCACTGATATTTGGGGGCGGGCCAACATGAAATATGAGGGTGGGCCATATTGAATTTTGGGGGTGGGCCAACATGAAATTCGGACGCGGGCCAACTGAAATTTGAGGATGGAATAACTTGAATTTTGTGGTGGGCTGAGTTGAATGCGTATGTGGGCCAACTAAAAATTTGAGGGTGGGCCAACCTAAATTGGGGAGGGACAACTTCAAATTTGGGTGTGGGCCAACTAAAATTTGGGGATGGGCCAGCTTAAATGCAAGGATGTGCTTACGCATACTGATACAACTCCACTGGAGTTTCTGTATTCTTTTTGGCTTTCCTTTGCGCTGGTGATTTGATCGCTCCGCTGCTTTTTCCTAGCAGGGTTTGTCACTGGCAGAAACCAGGCCAGTTGACAGCTCAAAAGTGGCCCGGAAAAAAGGAAACCTTCCAGCTATTGCGACAGCACAAATTTTGATTGAAGAAAAAGGCCCAGCGTATGCTGCAGGATAATTTTAGTTACGATACACGCGATTTGAATAAAATGACTCTTCAGAAGCTATCTTACACCACTGCTATCCGCGTTTATATTCAACAGACGCGTGTAAAACATGCGGAAGGAGAGCAACGCTGCGACACATGCTCTGGGAGTGTGCCGGCAACAACGGTAATCAAACCAGCTCCGTTAGCGGCGCGTCCATAATCGCGGCCGTGGCCAGGGTACGAGAAGGCTCGAGCTCGCTTCTTCCCGACGCCGCCCCGGATGCGGGAGCCGCCGGGGACCTCCTCCGTAGGCGTCGCCGCCGCTGGGAGGCGGCTATCAGAAGTTCAGAGCTGGCAGACCAGCTCTGGGCCGCCCGGCAAGCTGAAGATGCCGCTCGAGTCCAAGGACTTCAAGCCGTCACCTGAGGCCACCATAGCAAGAACTGCCGGACTATTCTATATTAAAGTTTCTTCTTCTTCTTCTTCTTCTTCAGAAGCTTTAGGACTGTTTTTATTTGTTTCAAAAACGCTTTCGAAAATTCTTCTGGAGGAATGAAATTTGACATCTGGCCTTATAATATTGTACTAAAAACATTTTGAAATTTTCATCAATATCAGGCGCGCGGTACAAAAGTAAACCTTCTTGGGTCGTGTCCAACCTTCAGTCGATCGTCGTCTTTCAAGCCATAGTTCTACATAGCCATAAATCTACATACACGCTGTGCATGCTCCATGCTTGTGAACACAAGGCATTGGAAATGGTATTTGTCCTGCTTTGAATACGAAATATGTCGGAATGATTACGACCTAAGAGACAAAAGTCAGCAGACTTGTGAGCTCAAGATAGCAGACTGGTGGGCTAGTTGGTGCTGCATAACTTGAGTCAAAGCGCAAAAACAAACAAACACGAGGACAGGAGAAAGGAACGAAGACAAAGCGCGTGTCTTCGTTCCCTTCTGTTGCCTTCGTGATTTTTTGCGCTCTTCCTTAAATTGTGAGCGCATTTCGTGCAATGTCAGCGTTCTGCCGCAGTGAAGACCAACATTTTATCGCATTCACCCACTACGGGCAACTGGACTCAAGGCTTATGGTGTGGTTATTAGGGAGAAGGTGTCCAGTAGTATTGAAATGGAACAATGTAAAGCAACGGCTCCGAAATAATGCCTTTGTTATAACATTTAGAATGTGATTATACCTATTACAATTATATTCTCGGCGCATCCACCACTGTGGATGTGTTCCATGTATGAGGCTCATTATCATTATTGTCACGTATGCGTTCTCACTGCTACCAACGCTATTTTCATGAGCCTGACGACGAATCGCACACTAACACACCGCGATATTGCCTGGAACAATTTATATGCGATGCACACAATGTATGCCTTGTCCACTACAGTCTTTGTTGTGAAATTGTTATTTCGGAAGATTATATTTTTTCCCAACGACCTCCTTCCTATCCGTGCACCGGTTGGTTCTTGTGGAATTCATTCTAGTGGGCGAGCGCAGTCAAGCATCAGATTTATGCGACAGAAGATTTCATTTTATTTGCGCTGTGGCCATGACGATGCGGCCTAACGAGGACAAAAGTCAGCTTAACAAAATGGAAGGAAGAACAGACAATGGAAGCCCGATTCCTAGCACTTAAGCACAATAAAATTGAAGAAAACCAAGCTAGTGAATTTTAACGGCGCTACTTGGCATTTCTTCACTTACAATACACCCTGAGACGCTTAGCCTGACGATGCATTTTATGAGACAGCTACTAGAAGAAAGAAACATGGCAAAAGCGACGTTTCATTATTTAACTGTCGCAGTATGTATGAATGAAAAATGAATTTGCAATACCCATTTCATTATTGATAAAAGAAAGTGCAAGTACTGACAACCAAGAAAAAAGCGTACTCGACGCAATAACTTGGTTGCTATGCTTTCTGAGAGCTGCATGGCGCATTCAATTCCAACGAGATAGGGGTACATGTTGCAAGGAACTACAGGGGTGGGGAGAGGGTCGAAGTTAATGTTTCGGAGTTTCCCGCATTGGCGGGGTCCCTGTCTAGCTTCAGGACGTCCTAACTCATAATGATATTTTAAATCATTTTTTTCTATGCACCTAAGTTTTCTCCTTCTGCAATTACAAGACTGCGAAAGTAGCAAATTGCCTTCTTATCTCTCGTTATTGCGCGAGTTTAATAGAGAAGCCTCAAATCTCGTATGCTTTCCTCGTGTTTCTATGGCTTCGTATGAATGTCTGCCATGGTGATATGTAGCTATATGTTTATACATACATGTAGTTCCGTCGTTCGACCTACGTGCGACGTCGCACATTTGTGGGTCTGTGCAACTCTAGAACACTTTCATTTGACACACTTCTCGAACTTTGCAAGTGTGTTTGAGCTTTTTGACTCTTTTCGGTGTTGTTCACCACGAGAAAAAACCGGCGCTGGACGCCACTGTTTCTTTGAAGTTCAGTTGAGTAAATACGGAAATGTATAAAAAATGAAGACTATATATTCGTTGCATTCTCGCAATGCATGCTCCGGTGCCCGGAGCGTGCAGGGTGAGAAATAAACCAGAAAGGAAGCGAGGGCACCACAAATTGCTATGGCACGGGATAAGATAGATGCAGTCCTCATCCATGTGGAGAGGTATCTTATATTCGGATTGATGTCAAGTTGAATAAATGGTGTTGGATAGGCCATGTAGAGCAGATCGCCGATCGTCTAACAGAGGGAAATGCTTTGAAGAGTCGCGGTGGTGAGAATGCTGTATTTGCGTACATCGAAAGGAGTCGGCGAAACGATGGGTTTCGTCCTCTTCGCATAGAAATCAGCCTACCATTATGGTCTACTATCGACAGAGGTAAAAGTGACCAAAGCTAGATTAGCGAGTTGCCACGTGCTTGAACCACGGGACGCTCCTTCGCGGATTTCTCACGCCGCATGTTGTGTTTCGCCTCCAGCGCAGTGAAATTTTGCCTCCGCATAAAGGAAATGAACGGGTAGAAGTAACTGGCGTTATTTAAAGGATTCCCGTAGTTTGCATAGTGTATGATGCGCGTAAGTGGTTAAAGAATCCCTAAAATGCATGCGATTGGAGTCAAGGCAGCTCTTTTTTTTTCTCTTTTGCATTCGACGGCGTTCGTTTCGAATGCAGACTGGCTCTCGAGAAACACCTCTGTGGTGGCGCACCGAACAATGAGGCATGCACAGGAACTCAGGGACGCCACTAACGAGCGATATCTGTTACGCAAATGCGCCTCGCTGTGGCGGCTGAAGGAGAAAAGTGCGCCGCCGTTCGGACATCGCGGACGGCTGCTTATCTAATAAAGTCAAGGGGAACTCGTGAAAGCGTCACGTAGGCAGAGGGTGCAGTGTTCGAGCGCGCGAGTAGCGTGCATCGCCGAGATGACCGTGTCTTTATAGTGGCAGTGAAACCTTGGCACACGCTCTGCTGCTACTCGTAAAGATAGAGAGAAAGCAGTGCCGACCGATGTGCTTGATCTAAAGTTTCAAAGGGAAAGTTATACAGGTGCTTTCCAGAAACTTGGTAAAAACCGCCCATTTATGCACGACCACGAAGCACATTACTGTTGTAGTTCAAGTTTCTGCTGCGTGGTCATTTACTCATAGCCGTAAATGTTTTTGGGATGCTGTTTGGTTTGGGCTTAGTTCAACAGAAGGCTACCAAACTAATGCCTTTGGTGAAGGTGTGCTTTCTACCCTCTCGATTTCTATTTCTCGAGTGTTCATTTTTTTTTTCTGTCATCCGGGTATGGTTGATTTCGAACACTTACAGATTATGTAGTCGCGCAAGTAGTACACCCTCTTGACACATTATGGTCTGGATCTTTTGCTTCTGAGCATGAATTACTCAATGAATCATTTGAATGTTTTATTTGATGCTCCCACGAAGAGCGTTGAACTACTGAGGCGCGGCACAGTAACAAAGAAAGGACCGACTGACAGCTGCGGCAGCAAACAAAAACATGGTTTTATTGCGCGATAGCACTCCTTTAGTACAACTTGCCACGGCGCTCTTAGCCGTGGCTGATACGGAAGCTCCACTGCTTTGCAGGCACGTCACCGCACGACGTCATATAGGGAGGTATCACATCCCTCACCCCAAGTCATCTATGCCAGAACGCCGCACTGGATGGCGCGGCCGAGAGGAATGTCTCAGAACCATTGATTCGGTCGGGGCGAGCGCAGACGCCAGGCTGGATGGTTCCCGTAGGGCGAACGAGGCGTTCGCCCCACCTGCTCAAATCCTAGGTGTTGGATCCCAAGCCCTTCCGCCCATGGTTTCGAAGGCGTCGGTGGATTCTTCCATCTAACGTCCGGACCTGGTGTCATCCCCGTGCCGCAGCACACCGGCCACCCGCTGCTTATGATTTTGGCGAAAGTTCCTTGCGCATACAGTCACCGCACTGAAAGCTCTGTCGCGGTAGCAGGCGACCCGCGTTCATCACGTTGGGATGCAGTCTTGCTAGGCTGCGCCGCAGGTTCCGTGCCTAGCATCAGCTCCGCTGGGGCCTTGGTGGTCTTCGAGGGGGCGTTTATTGTTTGAATAGAAAAGTGACACTTGACACGCTAGAGTGCCTCTGCTCTGCTTTCTTGGTGCATATTTCACCTCTCGAGCCCTGTGTTCCGCTCTGCCATTAATTAGCGGGTGATCAGGGTGTACGTCGACTGAATGCCGTTTAGTTTGCGTAACGACTGCATTTCCTCGCTCGTAAACTCTGTGCCGTTATAAGAAAGAGTCAACGACGACCAGGAAAATATCACCGTCAGTAGTCCGGCAAAACTGAGATGGATTCTGCTCCACGGCCGCTCTGCTTTTGTCCAAAACATGCGCAGGCGGTTTAGGTTCACACTGCCTGCTTTCTTTTCTACGCGCTGTCAGTGACGCACGAATTCTTTGATCTGCGCGTTCATCGAAGACCACAAAACGCAGGACTTTGCGACAGCCTTGATTGCCGTTACATGCGGCTGATTTGCGTGCATCAAGACGCGGACACGTTTTTGCAACGCCCCACGAACTACCGCGCGGTTTCCTCAGACCACGCACTCGCGGTGCACGGACAGCTCGGGCTGTCATACCTGGTACGTACCGTGTGCTTTAAGAACCCATTCTCTCGGCCAGCCGTCAACAATCCATTTACTAACTTTTCATAGCTGGAAGTCTTGCGACGTGCAAAATGTTATTTTCTGGGTGGTGACTGGTGACCGTGCGACCATCGCTATGTTCCACCCCCTTCAAGCGGCAATGCAAGTACCGTCCACTTTCGGAACCAAGTGTGTTGCCACGTATCTTCCCGATGCAATATTTCTCATTAGGCATCATGGAGAAAAATTTAAAGACTCTGACGATGGGTTGCGTTAATTTACAGGATGAAAAATGCAATGGTATCGCTCAGCGAAAGGAGTTCACAGCGCCGCCCGCGAGCCAGCCTAGCTTCGTTCTCCTCTTCATCCAATCTCCGCTCGCACGTTTCACGTCACCGTTCGCAGACGATGCCCTCTGGACAAGTCATTCAGACAATCGACTGTAGACTGTCTTAAAGCGTGGACATGTGTCAGATGTGTTTTTCTGGAGCGGTGACCATAGGTTGTGTTGCTGGGGATTATATACGTAACGTCACTGAGGCGGTCCACAATGACGAATGGACCGGAGTAGCGGCATAACAAAATCCAGCACCGACCGTTTCCACAACCGCACAAGATCATGTTTAGTATAACACACAGACCGGTGGCGAGCGTCGTAACGGATCTTTGAATGCTGTTGAGATGCCAAAGTTCGGAGGCGTGTGATGCGACGGGCTTCTTCTGCTCGGCACAATGTTTCGGCAACCGAAATTTGCACGTCTAAAACAGAAGGAATTGTGCCGAGACAGCTGCGAGTAGAGCCAGCGTAGAGCAGATAAAACGGAGGGCACCCCGTGGTGCCACGCTTCGCGGTGTTGTAGGTGTGAGTTATAAAAGGTAGTGCTTCGTCCCAGTTTTCGTGCTTGGAATTGACATAAATGGGTAACATGTTCGCAAGGTTCGTGCTCTCTAGAGTTCGTTGGTCGGCGTGTGCTACGGAGGGGCATGGCGGAGCTGGAAGGCAGACAGATGCAGGATCTGCTCAACGACGTCGGCGACGAATTGACGCCTGCGGTCGCTGATGGAGACTCGGGGAGGACCAGGGCGTAGAATTACAAAGCGAAGCATAAACTGCAATACGTGGAAGGCCATTGCTGCAGGTAGTGCCGCAGTTGGTCGACAAAGCCGAACTATCCATCGATTGGCATTGTTAGATTGCGAAAATGGGCCGAGAAGATGAGGGAGTCCGTGCTGAAGAGTCGCGGAACGCTTGCAACGTTGGGATTGTTCGCTATCCGCGACATAGTTTTCTGTGTCGTGTTGCATTTTGAACTAGTAGGATCTTTGCTGGATGCGGCGCAACGTTCGGGCAAAGCTCATGTAGCCGCAGTTTGCGTCACCGTGCGTGAAGCGAAGAACGCGGAAACGTAGTCTGAGGAACGACGACAAACAGGTGGGCTCCTTGGCCTGAATATTTTTTCTTGTAGAGGATGTTGTCGTGGACCACAAAACAGCTTGGGCTGACGTGCTCATTCGCAGAGGCAAACAGAGGATCTAAGCCACGGTCGTCATGTTGTGCTTTCCAGAATGTTGCGAGATCGGGCAACGGGACGTCGATAGCGTCGATATACTGATCGAAATTTTGAGCGTCGCACTCAGTCCTAGGTAGAAGTAGGCACCACCATAGGCAGTCAGCATCTGCGTGGCAGCTGCCGCTTTTGTAGCGCACTACAAAGTGAAACTTGTAAGCACAGGGCCCATCGCACAAGTCGGCCAGAGGGATCACGTAGGTCCACCAACCAACAAAGAGAACAATTGTCGGTAGGGACTGAGAAACGAGAGCCGTAAACGTACGGGCGAAACTTGTAAATCGCAAAAACGACTGCCGGGCACTCCTGTTCCGTCAATGTATAGTTGTGTTCTGCCTCGCTCAATGAACGCCTTTCACAGGCAAGCCCGCCTTCAGCATTGTCATGGCAGGGTTGGACGAGCGCTGAGGGGACGCCGATTCCGCTGGCATAAGTATGAATTTCTGTAGGAGCAGAATAATCCAAGTGGAGTAGCACCCGCCCCGATGTCAGTATGAAGTTTAGCTGCGTAAATGCAGAGTCACAATCCGGTGTCCAGTGGAAAGGCACATCTGTTTGCCGCAAGTCAATCATTGGTTGCGCCCTGTCAGCGAAAGTTGGAATAAAGCGGTGGAAGTATAAGCATTGTCCCAGAAACTTTTGTAGGTCCCGGAGAGATTGAGGCTTCTTGAAGTTGCTGCCAGCGGCGACTTTCTGTGGATACGGTCTAAGGCCGTTTTTGGGCCCAAGGTGTCCCAGAAAGAGTGTTTCGCGTTCTCCAAAACAACATTCCTTGGAGTTCAATCTCAGTGCAACTTTCTAGAAACAGGTTAGAACAGGATCAAGGCAATGGTTATGTTCCTGCAATGCTCGGGCAGAGATCACCACATCGTCCAGGTGAAATGAACAGATTTCCAATTTGAGGCCCCACAACAATATGGCCCCCTATCTTTCAAACGTAGCGGGAGCATTACACAAGCCGAATGGCATAACATTTATTTGAAACAAACCGTCCAGCATTACAAGAAACTCTTTTCTTTGTCAGTCGGATCCATAGTAGTTTGCCAATACGCGGATCGCAAGTTTACCGAGGGAGAATAAGTCGCCGAATGTAAGCTACCGATAACGTCATCAGTGCAAGGAAGTGAGTAGACGTCCTTCTAGGTTATAGAGTTGACGCGTCGAAAGGCAACACAGAACCTCCATGACCCGCACGTTTTCGTAACCAAGGTACCAGGCGCAGTCCTGGGTCTCTACGATTCTCGAATAACACCGGCGGTTAGTATCTCAATCCGTGTAGGCATTTGGGCTTGTTGGCGTAAAATTTTGAAGTTTTTCTTGTAGTGCAACAAAACACGAGGATGCAGAAGAATAAACAGGCACACGCAGGTGCCAACTTCCTATAACAATTTTATTCAGGGACGAACGCCACTTCCTCCCCCTCACATTTTCTCGCTTTTAGGCATGGGTCTAGTGACAAGGTAACAGAACAAATGATAGTACAACTCACTTGCAGACTAGGCAAAAACTATTATGTTTAACGCATGCGCGGGAATTGCAACTTTTACTTTCATAGTGACAAGGACGACTGGCTAACACAAGCTTTGCCAAACTCTTCAATGTGAGCACTTTCAATGATGAGACGTGTTAATTCGCATTTACTTCTCCCGGAAATAACTGTATCTTCAAATCGCGGAACGCATCGATGCTTACGCCAATAAATTGCGAGGAAGCCATCTGACGACACCTTGTTAACTTTATTAGAGTGCTCCCTAAGCCTATAATTAATGCAGCGCCTGTGTGTGTCTGCGTCCGCATGTTTATTGCGCTACAAGGAAAACTTCAAAATGTTAGCATCTCGCTGTCTTGCTCTGAAATGACTCTGCGCTCCGACGCGCAAACTTGGTAAGGCATTTGTTGGAGTTTAGTAGTGTGGTTTGCTGGGCTAGTTGGTGCATGGTGAGCATACAGGCGCGAGCACAAGTACAGGCGCGAGCACAAGTAAAAGAAAATTGTCCGTTCCTTTTACTTGCGCAGGCACCCGTACTTGCTGGACCCCCCTATGCATTCTTTTGTTGGAGAGGACGTGCAGATTCGGTGTCAATGTTGTGACGAGTGCGTGAGCTCGGCATATGAGTTCCCTGTACCTTCTGTACAAAATTAAATATTTTAGCGTGTCTAGCCAGCAATGTAACTAAGGCTCTGCGCTTCTGCGGGGGAAGAGACTTGCTAATCGATTTTCAGTTTTCCGCTTCTGTAACAGAGACACCAGCAGGGTCAACCTTAGCAAGTCGCTTAGGGCTCCAATGCAGATGCCACACTCCTTTTCAAACCGGGCAAGGTGCATACCCTCCGGTAGCATAACTGACCTGGCTGTACAGTTCACCACCCAAAGTTGTGTTTTTCCGCCAGTAAGCTATACAAGGCAGCGAGGCACAAGCATATTTTTCTTCACACTAGGCAAGGGCAACGGCTCAGTCAGACTATCAAATGAACTGTACTGAGGTCGGTTGTCGAAGCATTAACTAGCACGCTGGACGTGGACGAAGGCGGAAGAATAGAATATTTTACTACAACGACGAGGCCGCTTCGACAGCGAGGCTGCTGAACGAGAGTGGACAACAGAACTTTGCTAGTTCCGCTGTACACAGTCCCACAACACTCTTGCAAAATGTCGATTGCCAAAAATAACGCGGTGCGTGAAATGAGCAAGTACTGCAATTCTGCCTTGAAAGCCTTGCCAGCGACACAAACACACGCGATGCATACACCGACTGGACACAAAGACGCGCTGCCCACTGCCTGAAAGGTAGTAGGTTTGTCCCCATAAAACGTAACATTACTGGCAAGTCATTAATTGAAAACTAAACTCATCGCAGAAACAGCTGCTGTGGCGTCTATCAAAGCCATTGTGGGAATATCATCATCAAGCACTTGCACGTTGTTTTGAAGCATCAAAACTGGTCGAGGCACAATTGTGTGCAATGCGGTACGTCCACCGACCTCACCTCCATCGGGTGCCCAAGGTAGTTTCCCAATGGTGGAGGTAGAAGCCGCGGCTGTCGAGGTGGCCACCGTCGCTGACGCGTAGTAGGAGGCGGCGATAGGCTTCGCACAAAGGTGGGGGGGGGGGGGTGTCACGATGGACCTTCTGTCGGCAGATGGGCTGCTGGATAGCTGGATCCAAGGGTCAGTAGGTGTGATCGGGCCGTGGGCTTCACTGTGGAAATGCCGCAGGTCACTCGGAAAATTTCGTACGTGGGCGACATCGCGTAGGGCAGAACCGTGGGATGTGTCCACGAATACCGTACTGGTAGCACACGGGCCGTTCACGCGGCATACCAAAAGCCGCGGTATTGTGAGTGTATTTGGCACACTGCTCGTGTTCTGGAACGAAAGGAGAGGGTCCGCTGTTGTAGCTGTATCTGTCAAGGAGCTCATAAGGCGACTCCATGTTAGAAGCCATTGGTATGTTATTTATTTATTTATTTATTTACCTATTTATTTATTTATTTATTTATTTACAGAATACTGCAGACCGGATCGGTCAAAGCAGGAGAGGGTACATAATTTGTTAGTAAGCCCTATGCCTTAGGATCAGCAACAATGGTAAAGTTACAATTTACATACAGAAAATACAATAACAAAACTAAACAAGGTTACTAAGCAAATACACATTGTGAGAGTACACGCCCCAAACACAGGTATATAGACAAAGGAGCACACTATGCACAGTTAATAAGTAATCATCATTTCTAACCATACATATACGCACCTATATACAGGCTCTCAAAAAGTTGAAGAAAGGAGAGTTGAGTCATGAGGCAGTGAATTCCAGTCAGATATTGTTTTAGGGAAAAATGAATGTTCGAAGAAATTCGTGCGAGCAAATATTGGCTTGCTGCTATGACTGTGTTTATGTCGTGAGGTTCTTGTTTTGCCCCTTCGAAGTAGTCCTGTGGCTGAACGCCTAGTTTTTGAAAATACAAGGAGGGAAAAAAGCGCAGCCGGGCAGCCTTTTTTCTTTCAGCCAATGGCTCAAAGGCTGCCTGATGTAACATGGCGGAAGGAGCGTCCCTTCGCTTATACCGGTTATATATAAACCTTACTGCTAATCGTTTGATTTTTTCTAATTTATCTATGTTGATTGTGGTGTGTGGGTCCCATATTATGCTGGCGTATTCAAGAGAAGGTTTGATTTGTTCGGTTGAAGTCTAAGTACGCTTGAAGAACTGCCTAATTTATGTTTTATGAAATCTAGATATTTCCTTGCAGAGCAGCAGATGTCGGAGATATGGGATCACCATTTAAGATCAGATGTTAAAGTCACCTCCCAGGTATCTGTATTCTTCCACTTGACTAATTATGTTGTCCCCAATGCCATACGTAAATTTTATTTTGTTGATCTTATTCGTAGCACATAATAAATGGTTTCGTCATAATGAATTGTCATATCCCACTTGTTACACCAGTCTGCGAGGAGCTGCAAGTTCGATTTCGAGCCCTCAGCTGAGGCCCGCGGTTGGAGTAGCTGCGCTCGTCGAAACTTGCAGCATTGATAGTTGCGGATGGTATTTTATACTGCGTGTCTCAAGCTCGCACAGGAACAGAAACATGCCGACCTAGTTCTTCGCGTACAATGAGACGAATGGCGGAAGAAAGGTGGGCAGGTAGTGAATCATGGCATACATCGGCGGTAGCGACCATTCTGACGATGGTCAGACGTCCGAACTTCGAAATGATGCGACGGGTTTTAAGACGCTAAAAGTTTAACAGTGATTAATTACGTCAGCGACTGGTTCTAGACGCTTGTTGCCGATGAGGAAGTGACAAACATCCCCAAAAATACGTTTGATAATATGGCCCACCACTACTTCAGTATCTCTTAATGTAGGTTCTGAAAGTTTGCCTGGTGACTTGAGTCCTTTGCCACGTCTGCTTCACCCGTTCCTACTTCATTGCTGGTTCTCAAAAGCATTTTTTTAATTTCCTCCACAAATAGTTTCGAGGTTCTCAACCTGTCTTCATGATTCGCAAACCATATTACCGCAGTAAAATCAACGAACAAGCCCACGTTAGAAAACAGGCTAGCGGCATTCCAACCGTTGGATCGGCTCCACCGCCGATAGTGGCTGAGCCACTCATCCAAGTCGTCGCCAGGTTTACTGTGAAGGTCCGCGGCTCCCTGTAGTGGCAAGGAGATGCCCTCGCGGATGGTCGCTGGTCTCCGTTTGAGTTCACTTCTTTAGGTAGTGGTGCCAAGCCCGCAAGTCGATGGCTGCGGCTAAGCTAGTCCTGTTGTGCTTCCGTCATTGCCAGGCGGTGTTTCTCAGGCAGCACTATGTAGTGCCTGGCTTACCCTGCACCTTGCACGACAATTGGGACGATGGATCGTGTTTATTTGCAAGGTGAATAATGCAAATGCATCGTTCAGCGAAATCAGTTCATAGCGCCGCATGCGAGCCAGCCCAGCATCGTTCTCATCTTCGTCCACACTCCGTTCACACGTTTAAGACAAACCTCGAGCACAACCTCGAACTTCGAGCACATTGCGCGTCGTACCACGGCGATGGAGACGCCGTGGTACGACGCGCAATGTTCGCTGGCCAATAGGAAAGAGACGGATGCCCTTCCGGGCGTCCACCGCATTTCTGCGAACGTAAATTCACACAATAATGTGGGGCTCCCGCACCGTGGGACAACGTGCGCAAAGGCCGGTGCCATGAAAGATGAGGAACCGCGTAAGCTGCATGCACCTCTTCTGGCCCACCTTTAAAGAGAAGCGTATATTTTGTAAGACTCAGTCTTCAATCTACGTTACATTTTCTGGTGTATGTGCTGGGTACATGCTACCACTCCCAGATCGAACACCGTCTACAAGCCCAGTACGAAGTCCGGTCGAGCTGACTCCCGTTCACGTACGGACAAGCCATCAACTTCAAGGACGGCCACCTCAGCACGAGCCTCTACCCAATAAAGTCAGAATGATGAGTACATCGGTTCCGTCTTTTGCGCCGACCGAAGTCGCCCTCAACCAGCCGTGAATCCCCACATCCTTCCATGGGGACACCTTCGAGGATGTAGAGGACTGGTTCGATAACTTTGAGCTACGCAGCGCCTACTTTGACCTCGAGGACTATGCGCTGACCTGGTTTGGGAACCGTGAGGTGGCCCTATCGACATTGGAAGAATTCCGACGGCAGCTAATCGGCACATACAGCAGCCTCGATCCTTCAAGGACACCTTCGAGGATGTAGAGGACTGGTTCGATCACTTTGAGTGTGTCGCAGAATGCAACGGCTGGACTCCAGAGCGCAAGCTACGCAGCGCCTACTTTGCCCTCGAGGACTAAGCGCTGACCTGGTTTGAAAACCGTGAGGTGGCCCTATCGACATTGGACGAATTCGGACGGCAGCTAATCGGCACATGCGCCAGCCTCGATAGCAAGGAGTGAGCTGAACCTGCAATTAAGGCGAGAGTCCAGCGGCCGAACGAAAGCGTCACAGTGTTTATCGAAGATATGTGCTGACATTTCCGACGCACAGATCCATCCATGCCGGAAGAAAAGAAGCTAAGGAACTTGAAGTGTGGTGTCAAACAAGAGCTATTTGGTGGCCTAATACGCAACCCACCAAAGACCATTGCAGAGTTTCTCGCGGAAGTCATATCAATTGAAAAGGCACTGCAGCAGCGGACAAGGCAGTACAACCGCGACGTGTCGACCCTATCGCGTGACCGTCTCGCTATACCCTTGGACGATACCAATGCCTTGCGGGAGCACATTAGGCTTGCTGTTGGAGAAGAATTCCAAAAGCTTCAGGTGGCTGCGGTATCGGTACCGCGACTCGCTCTGGCTGAGGCTGTCCGGGAGGAAATCAGGCCGGCAGTACAAGTCCCGGAGCGAAGCCAGACACCACAGCACGAGGTACGGCAGCCACAGCCTCGCTTGTCGTATGTGGAAGCTGCAAGAAGTTCGTTGTCCCCAATTTTTAACGATGTGCGCAACGTCCCGGGCTTCCATAGTGTGCGCGCCGTTGAACAAGCAACTGGCGACTTCAGGACTCGCCGCACGCCATTCATGGCTGAAACACGACCACACCGCAAGAGCGAAGTGTGGCGCACTGCAGACCGGAGGGCCTTGTGCTTTCATTACGGTGAAACCGATCACCTCTACAGGGTGCGTCAATACCGCCGAGCTGGGCTTGGTAGATTTTCACTGAATGCGCCGTGCCCGCGCAATGGTGAACGTCCCCTGGAGATTGAAGCCTACCTCGCGGACGCCAGGACCTCGTTGCCCCACGATTCCGCGACCCCCGGTCACCGTCACCCGCCCGAAACAGGTCTTCGAGCCCCGTCTTCACGCCGAGCGCAACAAGGCGTCGCTCAGCCAGTCCTGCCTCCAGGAAAAATTGAGTCCAGCGACCTACGGCGGTCATGTCGCTGACGTTGTGAGCGCTTAAGATCCTCCACTACGACGAACGCGATATAACGTAGTTGAGAGGCAGAGAAAGCAGTATATTTTGGTGTCAATATCTTGCGGCGTACCAGTTATTATAGATGACCACGAAGTCACGGCGTTAATCGACACAGGTGTGGACACGTCTGATATAAGCCAGAATCTAGCGCGTATACTTAACAAAGTTTCGACGCAATAGACCGGCACTCAGATTCGCACTGCAGGAGGGCACCTCATAACTCCAATGGGCCGGTGCACGGCACGAGTCGTGCAAGCCACTTCCTGCACGGCACGAAGGGGCTTCACGTACATCGGTGACTTCGTCATTCTTCCTGAATGCTCTAAGGACCCTATACTCGGCTTGGATTTTGTTCAGACGAACGGTGCCATCATCGACCTGCAAGAGTCTAGCGACAGCTTCGCTACTACGCAAGCCATAGCGAACAGCAATGACAACGATCGCGACATCGCGCTTCGCGTGGCTGACGATCACGTCACGTTTCCACCCGAGAGCAGCGTGCTTACCCTTGTCCGACGCGACATGGAGGACGACGCCGACGGAATTGCCGTCTGCCTTCAAGTCTGCCCGGCGCACATCTTTAAATGTATAAAAAGTTCACCTACCACTCCTTGCCTGACCAGTGTTATATATACAGATATATATCCAAATGGGCATGCACCCACCTGCCGCGTGTGCCTAGTTAAAGCGTGCCATGTATAGAAAATTTGATATGTACCCTGTACTCTGACCCTAATTCCTTTCGTTCTTTTTCTTATTTTTTTTACTACCTCTTTCTTTTACCGAAATATGTGCTTGATTGTTGTCTTCAGTCGTTTTTATAGCGTTGACATATCATGTGTGAATTGTATAACCCCCTATGTAATGCCTTTTGGGGCCTTTAGGGTATTCAAACAAACAAACAAATAAATAAATAAATAAATAAATAAATTGCTGAGGCAGACAGCCCCTGTTTCTTGAGTGCCATTTTTGCATAGCCAGAGGGCTTCTTCAGGTGCAAAATAAATGTGCAGTCGTTTTGCTAACGAAATTTAGCAGCGAGTATCGGCGTGTACCGCGAGGAAGGACAATTGCATTTCTTCGCGAAATCACTGATACTGCTGACATTGCTACTTTGGAAATCGCACCGTCTCAGCAATCCGAGTTACCCAGCCTAAAAGAACGGATTCACGTTAACGCAGCTCTGCCAGACCATCAGGAAGACCGTCTACTGTGTCTTGTGGATGAATTTGCGGACTTTTTGTCAACGTCATCCAAAGTGCGGTGCGCGTCCATCACAAAGCACCGCATTATTACGGACAAGTCGACACGTCCTGTTGGTCAGCATCCTTACAGAGTGTCTCCAGTAAAAAGGGAAGCGATCAAGCATCAGGTGAAAAAGATGCTCCAAGACGACGTGATCCAGCCGTCCACAAGCCCGTGGGCCTCCCCTGTAGCGTTAGTCATAAAGACAACACACTACGCTTCTGTGTAGATTATAGAAAGCTCAACCGTGTCACCAAGCGCAATGTTTATCCATTGTCACGCATCGACGACGCATTAGATCGTCTCCAACATGTCAAGTTTTTTTTCTTCTTTGAATCTTAAATCAGGATATTGGAAAATCGAAGTTGATGAACAGGATTGTGAAAAAACAACGTTACACCTGACGGGCATTATGAGTTCAAAGTTCTCCCCTTCGGCCACCTTTCAGCGCATGATGGATACCGTGCTTGCTGAACTCAACTGGCAAACCTGCCTCATATACTTGGACGACGTCGTCGTGTTCTCGAGCACGTATGACGAAAATCTCGCTTGACTCGAGAGTGTCTTGGCTGCGATCCATACGACCGGCCTCACCATGAAACCTGGAAAATGCTACTTCGCGTTCCAAGAGCTCAAATTTCTTGGGCATTTCGTTGGTCCTAAAGGCGTCCGACCAGATGCCGACAAGTTAGCTGCCGTCGCTAAGATTTCGCCACCCACAGACAAGAAAGCTGTCCAACGTTTCCTTGTTTTGTGCGCATATTATAGGCGCTTGGTCGAGGAATTCTCGAGAATTGCTGAGCCTCTGACATGGCTTACACGCGACGATGTGCCTTTCATATTGGCGGACGAGCAGCTGCAGTCGTTCAACAAATTGCTCAATCATTTGCAAGCGGCCCCAATACTTGCTCCTTACGACGAAGACGCTGACACGAAAATTCATACTGACGCCAGCAATACGGGTCGCGTTTTTACAATTGCTTGTAGGTACAGAGGGGCGTGGCGCTTTTGAAGGCGCTCGATGTTTCTGCGCACACGCGAGTAAGAGCGGGCGCGAGAGAGAAAATCTAGGGGCTTTTGCTCCTTGAATATATGACTCTGCCTAGGCACTACAGTGGAGAAGTTTCCTTGCAAGTGTAGCGTGCGTTGGTCCCTAGGCGTGCTGGCGTGGCGGAAGGGGGTCGAGTTTGTTTACGCTCCGCCGCTGACTGCCTGCGCGGTGAAGCAGTGTGCACGGAGGCCCCATTTGGTGATCCCTGTCTCTGAAGGGGCAAGGTTCTGACTGGTATATTGGAAATACGCATACGGGTCTCGGCGTAGTTTTTGTGCAGTGGCAAGCTGGTGCGGTACTCCCCATTGCTTATGCAAGCCGCAGTCTCACCAAGGTTGAGAAAAACTACTCAACCACTGAAGTAGAATGTTTAGCGGTTGTGTGGGCAATTGGTCAATTCCGATCCTACTTGTACGGTAGACCCTTTAAGGCTTTCAGCGATCAAAACCATGCCCTGTGCTGGCTGGCCAACCTCAAGGATCCTTCAGGCAGATGGACCCGTTGGAGCCTGCGCTTACAAGATCAGAATATAACAGTTGTCTACCGATCTGGAAGGAAGCACAGTGGCGCGGACTGTTTTCCACGCGCACCACTCCCTACGACGTCATTGGGCCCTGACCATGACTTGCAATGAGTCAGCGTTATCGATGCCATAAAGATGGCTGGGCACCAGTGCGCTGACGCTGAGCAGACGTTGATCGAGCACCTTCAAGGAGTTGAAGGTGTTTTACACCGCTCGCTCGTGCGTGGCTTATCATTTTACTATTGCGTACCGGGTTAGTCGTCGCTACCGACGACTAACCCGGGACACCGAAACCGAAGCTATTCCGCAAGCAAACTCGTATGAAGTGGGTAAGTTCCTTGCACGCCACGTCATTCTACGACATGGTGCACTGTCTGTTCTCATCGCCGACCGCGGTATTGTTACGGGCTTTTCCCGTGCACTGAATCACGCATCCTGCCCAGCATAGATGAATGTTCCAGAAAGACGATGAAGACGACGATCAGAGTAGTGTTCGTGTTGTCGTTGTTCTGTCAACTTGAAATTTGAACCTGGGTCAACTAAAATTTGGTGGTGGGCTATCTTGATGTTTGGGAGCGGGCCAACTGAAATTTTGGGGTGTGCTTACGCACACTTAGACAATTGGAGTGAAGTTTCTGCATTTTTTTTTCATATCTCGTAAAAGGACATCGCTCTCTTACAGTGCATGTTGGGCTATTCCCCCTTTGAAGAAATTACTAACCACGAAAATTTAGGTGCAATTGTGTCTAGCAACCCCTCCTGAAGCCGTTATGTCAATTTATAGCTGTCTACGCGTTTGGTAAACTGTGTTTTCTAAAAGACAATTTGAAAGAAGATCCCGCATGTGTTAAATTCCTGCTTTATTAACGCCTGATTCGACCGACGCTAGAGGAATGGCTGCATTGCCCTAGCCCTTTATTCACGAGGGGTGCCTACAGACAGACAGACAGACAGACAGACAGACAGACAGACAGACAGACAGACAGACAGACAGACAGACAGACAGACAGACAGACAGACAGACAGACAGACAGACAGACAGACAGACAGACAGACAGACAGACAGACAGACAGACAGACAGACGGACGGACGGACGGACGGACGGACGGACGGACAGACAGACAGACAGACAGACAGACAGACAGACAGACAGACAGACAGACAGACAGACAGACAGACAGACAGTGAACTCTATTTGATCCTGAGGAGCTTCAGCGGAGGCCCCTATCGGGGACCCGCGGAAGCTGCTGGCCGGGTCCAAGTCGGGGCAGGAATACCGTGATGTTCCGTCCTTTCTCGAGCCCTCTGGATTGCCTCTAGTTGTGTCTGGAGCGATGGGCTCCGGAGTGCCTCTTCCCAGTCGGCTTCGCTGGAGAGAGGGCCGTTAGGTAACGCGGGGCATTGCCAGAGCATGTGCGCTAAGGAGCAATAGATCTCATTACAGTCCGGACAGCCCGAATCGACGTCTGTGTAGATACGGTTGAAAAAGCCCAGCGAAGGGAATGAGCCCGTCTGGAGCATTCTGAGTAAAACTGACTGAGACCTGTCTAACTTCGGGTGAGGAAGAGGTTAGGCCCTTGTGCTAAGCCGACAGTGAAATGTTATCTCGTGAAAAGTAAGGAGCGGATCGTTCTGCTGGATTTCATCCTGTCCCCACAAGGCCTCCATGCCACCGCGGCGCGTTAGATCTCGCGCACGGTCATGGGCAAGCTCGTTGAGGTTAGGTATGTTGTGATGAACGTCCGCGCCCATATGGGCGGGAAACCAAGAGATGAAGTGAGTGCCAGGGTTTGGTCTCTTTTCCAGAATGGGGGCAGCCTCGTGGGCTAGGTTACCCGATTCGAAAGCTTTGATGGCCGCTCGTGAATCGGTGAAAACGTTGGTGCGCGAGGGGTCGGTCATGGCCAGGGCTATAGCAACCTGTTCCGCGACTCCACCTAAAGCAAACCTAACCGACGCCGTGGAGCGTAATTCCCCTTTGCCGTCAATGATTGCCAACGCGAACGTGCTAGAGTTGCCGTACTGAGCCGCGTCGACAAAGACAGTCGAATCTTGATTCTCGCTGGCCTTCTGTAAAATCGCCCGTGCTCGGGCTTTTCGCCTCCCTACATTGTATTGCGGGTGCATATTTCGAGGGAATGGGCTGACCACAAAGGTTGCCCGCGCCTCCCTGGATAAGGTGATTTTCCGTTCTTTGAGTATTCTTGAAGCCACGCAGGCCTCGTCTAGGATGCGTCTCCCTGTCCTGGTTGACGAGAGCCTGACTACCTGAGCGGTGACCTGCGCTTCGATCACTTCATCAATATCGTTATGCATACCGAGTTTGCTTAACCTGTCCGAGCAAGTGGTTACTGGTAACCCCAGTACCTTTTTGATGCTATTGCGCATGAGAATGTTAAGGTTATTCTTTTCGGTTTTGGTTGAGTTAAGGGCCGAGGCTACATAGTTAATGTGGCTCATTAGGAAAGCGTGATGGATCCTGAGGAGGTTGCCTTTACCTAGTCCCTTCTTTCATCCGGATACTCTAGCAACTAGTCTCAGCATGCTCTCGGTTTTCGCCGTGATGCGCGTGAGCGTTTTGGCGTTACATCCACGCGCGTCAATCAGTAATCCTAGGATTCGGATAGATACGACTTGAGGAATGGGCTGCCCGTTTCTCGCAAAGAGGGATATGGGTAGTTGGTTTAGGGGGGTGAGCCCCCTAACACCTTGCCTGGCCGGCCTGTAAAGTAACAATTCAGATTTGTTTGGGGATAGTTGGAGGCCTGTGTCTTCCAGGTAGGACTCCGTTGTGTCTAGGGCTGATTGTAGCGAGTGCTCTACCTCTGCGAGTGATCCTCGGGGCACCAAATCGTGATGTCGTCTGCGTATAGCGAGTGGCTTATATTAAGAATGGATCTGAACTTTTCTGACAAGCCCTTCATGACTATGTTGAACAGTAAGGGGGAGATGACTGCTCCTTGGGTAGTGCCTCTGGCCCCAAGTGCGAACTCATCTGACTTGAGTTGTGCAATCCTGATGGTGGCTGTTCTGTTCATGAGGAATGATCTAACAACAACATACCAGAAAAAAAAACATACCACAACAACAACTTACCAGAAAAAAATTATTTTCTTGCCGCGTTTCAGCCTCGTGTACGAACTCTTGAGTACAAAGTCTTCACGCCACTCTGAATGACAGGCAGCCAGCGTTCATTCTTGGTTTAGAGAAGAAACACTGGACGAGGAAGAAGTTTGGCACGCTACGCACTGTCTTGTGAAAGGAAAGTCAGTGGACACAGGCCTATGCAAGATATCGAGCTGTATTTGTGTCACACATGTGATACAAATCAAATGAAATGTTCACCTATTTATTTATTTATTTATTTATTTATTTATTTATTTATTTATTTATTTATTTATTTATTCATTTACAGATACTGCAACCCAGAAAGAGCTATTGCAGGAGCGGGTAAATACAATGGGGCAAATGCGAAGCACAATACATGAGAAGCGTACGTGACCACGTGGTTAAAGTGAGTACTCAATAGAATCTGCAAAATATTTTGTGGTAAGCAGCGGATGGAGCCACGCAGGTCATTCCAGAGTTCAATAGTCCTAGGAAGAAAACTGTATTTAAAAGTGTTAGCGGGAGCGAGAAAGACCGATGACTTATCTGGTTGCTGTTTCTTTGATTAGGGGTTTGCTCGTGTCTGGTATGTGTTAGGGAAGGCATAATGTGGAGAACAAAACAGAGCTTAGAAGTCTCAGAGAATCAATGTAACGTCGGTGGGAAAGAGGGGTCAAACCAAGCATATGCAGGAGAGGTGATTGGGAAAACATTCTGTCATAGCGGCGGTATAGAAGCGAATCGCCTTTTCCTCAACAGATTAAATTTTGTTAATGTCCGAAATTTTGTAGGGTTCAATATGGTAGCCGCGTATTCAAGAATAGGTCGTACAAGCGTTTTGTATGCAATGAGTTAAATTTCTTTCGGGGCAACACAAAGGGTTCGGGTCAGGTAACCATGTTTGTTAGTGCTTTCTAACAAGTTATTAGAATATGTTTTCACTAGGATAATCATGTAGTGAAAAGGAGGCCTAAGTACTTATATTCAGAGGCGAGTTGCAGGAAAGTAGAGTTATAGGAGTAGTTGAAATATAAGAAATTTGCATGCCTGTGAAAGGATATGACAACTGTCCTTTTAAAGTTAATCTTCATTTGCCACAGCTCGCACCACTTGCAAAAACCTATAATAGTCTTATTCAGAGTGTTGTGATCATTAGGTGTGGAAAGAACATTTCAAAGAACGCAGTCATCAGTGTAACGCCGAATATTTACCGAAACAGTGTTTGGAATGGGGGTAATATAAAGCAACAAAAGTAAAGGCACTACAATAGACCTTGGAGTACTCGGGAAGATACGGGTGCGTCAGCGTAGTTGAATGAAAATAAACATACTGTGTAGTGTTATAAAAAAAGCTACAGATCCAGTCAACAAGAAGAGTGTTGTTAAGTATATTGCTCAGTTTTTCCAATAGCTTTTGCAATAGTTTTTCGTTCCGCCGCTCTTTGCGCGGTCCTTAAGTTGTTCGCAGGATTCTTTGTGAGTCTACAAGTCTCTGCCCCATATGTCAGCACCGGTAAAATGCATTGATTGCACGTCTCTATTTTCCATGACAATGGTAAGCTTCCAGCCAGGATCTGACTATGTCTGCCGAATGCACTCGAACCCATTTTTATTCTGCTGTAAATTTCCTTCTCATAATAAAGGCCCCCTGTGTGTTATTGACCTAGGTAAACGTACTCCTTCACAGACTGTAGAGGCTCAATTGTGATCGTTAGATCTTGTTCCCTTTGTCTACTGTGCGTTAATCTTCAGTCTTATTCTTATACTCTCTCTGTTAAGGTCCTCGATCATTTGTTGTAGTTTGTCTGCCGTATTGCTCAATAGAACAATTTCTTCGGTGAACCGAAGGCTGCTCAGATATTTCCCGTCGATTCCTAAGCCTTCCCACTTTATTAGCTTGACTACTTCTTCCGTGCACGCAGTGCATAGCAGTGTCTCCATGTCTGACCCCTTTCTTTATAGATATCTTCCTACTTGTGCAAAATTAAGGGACTTGTGGAATCTCTGCAGATATTTTCCAAGATATTTATGTAGGCGGTCTGTACCCCTTGATTAGGTAATGCCTCTTTGATTTAAGGTATTGATACTGAATTAAATGCCTTTTCGGAATCTATAAACGCCAAAGTATATAGTTCGCATTCTTCCAGTTCTCTGGGACCCTTAATGTCGACAGGCAGTTCTTATAGAGGACCGCTAGTTTTTCAAGTATTATGTCTCCTCGATCTTTGATGAAATCCATTGGTAGTCCGTTTTCTCCTACCGCTTCCCCCGTTTCATGTTTTGCAAGGCCTTTCTAACTTCATCGCTATTTATAGACGGAGCCCCTGTAACCTGTTGATTACTGCTTCGAATGGAAATATCGTGGCTGATTTGGGTACCATACAGATCGGTGAAGAATTATTCCGCCGCTTTTATTACATCTTTGAGCTTGCTGATGATATTACCATGCTTATCTTTCAGTGCGTACATCTTGGTGTTTTTCCGATGCCAAGACTCCTTCTGGCTGATTTAAGCCGGCATCCATTTTTGCTGCTTCCTCAGTCTTTCTCAAATTATAATTTCAAATGTGTCCAATTTTCTCCTTGTTGATTAGTTTGAAAGTTTGACAGATCCAAAGGTAACTGGTTTTCCATTTACCCTTTACCTCTCTTGAACTACGGAAAAGAGGCAAAACAAAGCAGATTTTTACCTTTTTCTATCGTTATCGCAAGCTGTCCTGTTTACGTAAGTATAGGGTGACATCATGAAGGTGCTTTAAACAGTCACGTTTTACACCAATTTTGAGCGGTTGTATTCCACTGCCACTTATAATGGTACGTGCTCAAACAGGTATTGTGAAGGGTCCATGCGGCCACGAAGATTTCATGGATGCGGCCGTGCCACGTGCCGCGAGAAAGAAGGGTTCCGAGCTACGTTGAAGAAATTGAGAAAATGGGTTATATTCTAAAAAGGTGCATGGTTAAATTTTACAAACACAGCTCCTAGCACACTGCATGCTAAAGTCTTTGCGCCTATTGGGGAACGAGGGTCAGTGGCGGGATAGTCGCCTAGCATGAACATTGGATGCGTGAGAAATTTTACGGTCACTATATTGAGGCCATCGTGAAGTTCTGAACAAAATGTGCTACGTGAAGCAGATAAGTGGTAACACCAGTAACAAATACAATTCCTGCACCCGGTAGGTATATGCGTGGAAACAAATTTCAGAATTGACGTAAGGGCTATGTTGCTACGATTTATGCTGTTGCGGATGGCTATCCACCCACCATCACCAGTGCGCACGTCATGGGCATTTCGTAGGAATTCGTAGCTGCTCGCACACTTCAATATTCACGATTGCCGATTTTCCATTTAGGCCATGTCTGAGGATGCACGACAGAGATGAACGAGCACGTGTCTAAAACTGCGGACATAAAATCACGGAATAATGTCAACATAAAGCTGCCTATGTTCGAATACAAGACGGACATCGCTTTGTTTTTTTATAGCTCTGCCCTCGGGGAAAGCTTCTCAGGACCTAGTGAATGAAGTTCTCTGTCTGTCTGTCTGTCTGTCTGTCTGTCTGTCTGTCTGTCTGTCTGTCTGTCTGTCTGTCTGTCTGTCTGTCTGTCTGTCTGTCTGTCTGTCTGTCTGTCTGTCTGTCTGTCTGTCCGTCCGTCCGTCCGTCCTTCCGTCCGTCCGTCCGTCCGTCCGTCCGTCCGTCCGTCCGTCCGTCTGTCTGTCTGTCTGTCTGTCTGTCTGTCTGTCTGTCTGTCTGTCTGTGTGTCTGTCTGTCTGTCTGTCTGTCTGTCTGTACGCAATCGCTATATCTGTGACATGCGTGCATTAGACTAGCTGTTGGGAGGTTCAAATTCGCGCGAGTGACATGCAA
The DNA here is from genome assembly GCF_038994185.2 of Dermacentor albipictus. NCBI lineage: Eukaryota > Metazoa > Arthropoda > Arachnida > Ixodida > Ixodidae > Dermacentor > Dermacentor albipictus. Next base: position 516,011,841 of record NC_091821.1, read on the forward strand.
GCGCCCAGTAGCTCTTGTTGATGTACAGCTGTTTGAAACGGAGCATGAATTGCTGAGGCTTTCTAGATTCAGAGAGCCACTTGCTTTACTGTCACGTTACGCGACCGAAAATCTTCAGCGGACAAGTTGGAAGGACGGAATTTAGAACGGGAGAAATCAGTTTGCTTTAGTTTGATCGAGGTGAATTTGGCAACGGTAGGCCGCGATTTCCTGGCGCTGCACTAATCTATAATCTGGGAGCATGGAAGAGGACTTCACCAGAAAAATCAGGTTCACATTTCTGGAAAGTGTCTCATATACGTTCTGTGTCACGTTGCCTGCGAGGCCATAGAGGATGAGCTTATCTTGACACAATCTACCCTCAGCTTCATCCAGGCGGGAGTCACCGTTTCATCTTCCGTGGCAACGCTGATGAGGCTATGCAAATTTGCACTATTTTCGAATGCTTCAACTGATAAGAAAAGAGATTAGAAAAAAATATTAGAAATTCGAATTAGTTCTCACAGGAGCTAACATTCCTATCAGCTCGGCATGACGAGCATCCAACTGAACTCGCAAATACAGCAACAACGTCATCGCCGAGCTTTGAACCAAGGTTAATTTTCAAGTCTGGTGATATAAATAATAGCTTAGCACCATACACGCATTCGGTGGCCAAGTCAAACAAAACCAGTGAGCCTAAGAGGAGCAGCAGAAAACGACTGACTGAACGTCTCGCGCTAAAGTATCGACTGAGTGGCACAACGACGCACGAGGGCTAGCGCCACTGAAGCCAGACTGCCATGCCTTTTAGTCGTGTCAGCAATGGTGTCGTTAACCATGATAGCCGCCCGTAAAGCCAAAGGAAAGCAAACTGTCGGTCATTCGGTACGAGGAACCGTCGTCAACCTGATCCGTGGTAAACAAGGTTGATGTCATATTTACGATGGCAGCTGTGGCACCAGGAGCGAAAAAAGAATCTATTAATACAAATGAATGGTAAGGCGACAGTATGTGTTACACTCCTATCCAAGCACTGAACAGTACAAATCAATGCGCCAGGCCATCATGACGTTGAAGTAATTCTGCAGCCCTGCGCGGAACGCTAAATCCCATAAAATATTTTAAATACAAGCACGCGTTAAGGTGTAAACGTAATTTATCGCAGAAATCAAGGGACACTAAAGTGGTCTCATCAACGGACAAGTAGGCCGAGCTCGAGCATCAACAACAGTTTTATTTTACGTGTATCCCGGGTGTTCGTATTTGTCACTGCGAACAACCAACGGGGAAAAGGGAGTCACCCTGGAACCCTAACGTAACGACAATATTGTCGGGTCATAGTGCGGTTTCTGGTCGTGTAACTGTTTCGCGGTCTCAGAGCCATTGGTCAGTAGATGGCTGGAAGGGCTCAATGACGTAATTGACATGGGACGTCTCACGTAGAACCCGCTGAGGGCCATCATACTTAGCCAGTGGTCTTGTGTAAAGGCGGGGAGTGGAGACGGCAACGCAAAGGCATGCCAATGTGCCAAGTGAATGTCACGACGAAGAGGAGGTATGGTCGTGATAGTGCTTCTAGCGGGCCTGTTATTTGCTGGTAAGCGTGCGCGCGAGCTCGGGGCATCCCTCAGCAAAGGTTATGTTAGAAAGAGTTGCGCGTACATAAGGATGAAAACAGGAGAAAAAAGAAACGAAGTAGACTTAAAGAACGCGAACCAGTCTTAGTCATAGTCGGCGTTCGTCCTTTTCTACGCGAAACGCTTGTCGAGAAGAAGTTCTTCAGGAGCATCATTGCAGAGGGCAACTTCAGGTAAAGTCGTAGATTCGAAGGCTTCAGGGACATAGGAGTGGATTGTGTCTACAAAGTAGGAAGGCTGATGGCCGTAAAGAAAGAGGAATGGGGGGAATCTTGTTGTAGACTGAGTGGCGCTGTTGTAAGCGTAGGTAACGAAGGGTAATATCTGGCAGCAATTGGTATGGTCAGCGGAAACGTACACGTCAAGCATTTCGCCTAGTTTTCGGTTAAAGCTCTTAGTCATTCCGTTAGTTTGGCGATGATATGCACTGATAGTGCGATGAACAATGTTGCATTCACGTAGAAGAGTTTCTATGGCTTCGCAGAAGAAGGAACATTCGCGATCCGTTAGTAGCTCACCAGTTGCACTTTGTGGAAGAGTGAAGTTATGAAGATTGTACTAGGCAGCTTCACGTGGTGTCACAGACGGAAGCGCTGAAGTTACGGCGTAGCGCGTGAGGTGGTCCACAGCGACGATGACCCAGCGGTTTTCATTTGGAGCACTCGGAAAGGGTCTGTCCAAATGTATTTCGATGCGGCTGAAAGGCCGGGTGTGACTAGGTAATGTTTGGAGTAGCCCGGTTGTCGCGTAAGGTGGGCTCTTGCAGCGTTTGAACTTGTAGCACAAGTGGACGTACTGCTGGACGAAGCTGCATATTCCGTGCCAGTAGTACCGAAGCCGCAAGCGTGTGTAGGTCATTGATACTCCGGCATGTACGCATTGCGGCTCCGCATGAAAGGAGGTACAGATGTCAGAACGTAGACGACGAGTTATCCCCAGCAACCATTTGCGGCCAACAGATAAGTAATTGCGGTGATACAGAAGCCCACCGCGGGTGGTAAAGTGATGAGCCGCGCGTCGAAGCGTGTGGGTGGTGGTACGTGGAGACATTTTAGACCGGAACTTTGCGACAGAGGCTATCCAAGGACGCTGACTCTGCTCGGTTGGCATGCCGCAACATGTAAACGACAAATAATCGTTGCTTAGGACAGACGCAGCACCAGGTTCACGGGGCAGTTGAGAGCGGGAAAGGGCGTCGGCGTCTGCATGTTTACGTCAGAACAGGTAGACGCCACGAATATCATAGTCTTGGAGACGTAGTGACCAATGGGCCAGACAAGCAGATGGATCTTGAGGGAAGACCACCAGCACAGGGCATGATGATTAGTCACAACGTCCAATGGTCGGCCGTGGACAAATAGTCGAAATTTTGTGATCACCCAAACGATGGCAAGGCATTCTTTCTCCGTAATAGAATAGTTCGTTTCCGCTTTGGTGAGGGTACAGCTGTAGTAAAAAAGAAAGCAGTACTCGTCGAAGCCAGATTTGCGTTGGGCAAGAACAGCGCCGAGACCAACGCCGCTATCGTCCGGGTGGATTTCAGTACGCGGGCTCGGGTTTAAATGGCGCAGAAAGGCACATACAGTGACATGTCGTTAGTCATAGCATAGGCTGGAGGCAGAGTTCGGGTACGGAGTTCGAGGAGGAAGAAGAAAAGCAGCCCCTCCACCAAACGCAAGCGCGCGGTATGGCGTAATCGTGATTTATTGCAAGGACACTCTAGTTGGACACTTTTATTCTTTATCATTTCTTTATTAGGTCCATTGTTATTTAGAAGAGCTTACCTACTCGTTGCCTTGGTGCCTTACCTCCCAATTCAATCGCTACTTCTGAAGCCCGCCTAGTTGTGGTTTCATTCATTGCCTCTATGTCATCTTCATCTTTCTATTCTAAGGCTGCAGATTTGTTTGCAAGTGCCAATCTGAATTGGTCTGCTTTTGCCCTTACTTCGTCTAGATTAGCCTGTTTCTTCTTGACCAATTTTACTCTGTCTCTCTTTATATTGAGGTGAATCCAAGCCATCACTAACCTATAATCACTGCGCTTTACCATACCTAACACTTCTACGTCCTGCTCTATGCTGGGATCGGTAGAAATTGCGAAATGAATTTCATTTATTCTTTCACCATTAAAGCTCTTCCATGTCCACTTTTTGTTCCAACACTTCCTTAAGAAGGTGTTCATTAGTAACAGCTCATTCCTTTCCACAAATTCTACCAAAATCGCTCCTCGAATGTTCCTAGAATCCACGCTGTAGTTGCCGTTTGCTTGCTGAGCAGCCTTCCTTTTCCTCACTTCTGCAATAAATTCGCCCATGACTACAGTATACAGAGTTTTCAATTTTCGCATCGTTCATGCAACGTCTTCATAAAACTGCTCTATATCTTTATCCTCGTGACGGGAGGGTTGGAATGTAGGTTTGTACAACATTTGTTCGATACCTCTTAGTCAGCTTTATTACGACTACCGCTACCCTCTCAATAAGGCTGTAGAATTCGTCAATGTGGCCCACCATGTCCCTATGGATTAGGAATCCTACTTGGAACTTCTTATTTGGGAGACCTCTAAAGAGGAGGACGGGACCATTTCTCAGCACTGCATAAGCCTCACTAGTTCTGCCAACCTCGCTAAGGCCAATGATATCCAAGACAAAGCCTGCTAGTTTCTCAAAAAGTCATGCTAGGCTAGCTTCACTCGAGAGGGTTGGGGCGTTAAACGTTTCAAGGGTCAGTTTTCATTGACGTCCTGTCCGGGCCGAGAGATTCTTAACACCCTCTGCTGCGTTACAGGTCTCACAGCCGCCTTAGGTGCTTCGCAGCTGCTCGGGACTGAGGACCTTGGTAAATCAAATGAGTCATTTGGGAGATATTGTAACATTGTTAATTGCACAAGACATGTCGGTTGCCATGGAGCAAGGAGGTATTTCGCAATTCTCCTATGTAAATACTGGCTGAAAATAGTCATAGAAGAAAGAGAGAGAGGGAAAGGGAAAGCAAAGACAGGGAGGTTAACCGGATATTATCTCCAGTTGGCTACCTTGTACTAGGAGAGGGGCAAGGCTATGTGATAAGGTGAGATAGAGGAAGATTTTAAAAAAAGTAAAAAAAAGCTGCACGCGCACGTACACACGGACTGTTTCTATGGGCACTGTCACGCAGCCCGCAAAGACGTTCCTAGTCTTACACAGTGTCACCGTACAATCCTACGTCACAGAGTGTTCAGTCACACTCTGTCAAAAAGTCCCGTGTCTTCCAAGTACCGCAGCAGCACCTTCATAGCGGATCACGCTGATGTTCGCGTAGGCCAGTTTCCAAGGATCTTGTTTTCTGTCATTGGTCGCTTGTCTAGTTTGTCTAGGGTGACTGAGAGGACTGCTCTTTGCGGGTTGCACTGACAAAGAATGTGCTCGATTGTTTCATTGTACCCGCAGAAGTCACAAAGTGGGCTGATGGTCATTCCGATAAGAAAAGAGTACGCATTCGAGAATGATACCCCAAGCCATAGACGGACTAGAAGGGTGCAGTCACGTCGTGGAAGCTCGGGCGGAATACGGAGTTGTAAATTAGGGTCCAGGGTATGAAGGTGTGCACTTGTGAACTTAGATTAAGTCCACTGAGCTAATGACAGGTCACGTGCAACTGCGGAAAATGTTTTTCGCTTCATCAGTTTTCGAAACAGGAATGGCAAAGCTGTTGACGCTGTCATGGACAGATCGGGCAGCTCCGTCTGCTCGATCATTGCCATGTGTTCCACAGTGACTAGGCAACCACTGATATATTAATCGTGTCCTTCATCAACTACGCGATGGTGGACTTCTCTGATCTCTGCGACAAGCTGCTCATGTGGTCCATGGCGCAGTGCTTAGAGTACACTCTGTAGGGCTGCTTTGGAATCACAGAAGACTAATCATGCATGGGGTGGTTCCTCCTGAATGAAATGAAGAGCCGCACGCCGAGCTACCAGTTCAGCAGCTGTCGCTTAAGATACATGTTACATTTTTAGCTGTATTTTGACAGATCTTGTTGGTATCACCACAGCGGCAGCTAAACTTGCAGGTGTGACTGAGCCATCGATGTAAACGTGTACGCAGCCACTGTGCACCTCATGTAAAAGTCCTAATGTGGCTTGCTTCAGGGCAAACGATGGCATGTTGGCTTTCTTCATGATTCCTGGGATGGTGAGACGTATTTCAGGTCTGTGCAGGCACCATAAAGGTGAGTGTGGTCTTGCTGCAGGCACGTAGTTCGATGGCAATGAGGTACGATTGGCGACAATTTTACGACTGAAAGTTGCGTGTGGCCTTTCTGCGGGTAGAGCGGCAAGATGGTGAGAAGGTAGTCGGGCAACGTGCTGAATATGCGCTTTGAGAGCGTCGGTTGCCACGTACGTTGATATTGGGTCATCTTGAGCTATGAGAATCGTTGACGCTGTAGACGCACACCTTGGAAGACCGAGACACATCCTTAGAGCTTGAGCGTGTAGTCCTTGGAGTACACGCGGGCTTGATTTGCAGGTGTTACCAAGCACAGGAAGGCTGTATATTGTGAAACCGAGGAACAAGGCGTTATAAAGCTGCAGCATCGACCGCACCGATGTGCCTCATGACTTTCCACCGAGAAATTTGAGATCTATTATTGTCATTAACCTCTTCTTTAGGTATCAAATGAGTGGGCTCCCTGATAGGTCGCGGTCGATAATTACCCCTTAGAAGCGGTGTTTCCGTGCATTTGCAACTTCTTGCCCATTGACACTTACGGAGTAACGCTTCATTGCCTTCCGAGTGAATGTAACAAGGCAGCACTTCTCTGAAGGCAGCTCTAAGTTTTGTTTTCGCAAGTACAGTGATGTTAACGTAGCTGCCTTTTGGAGCCGTGCTCGTACCTGCAGTCGTTTTACAGCAGACGCCCAAATGCAAACGTCGTCGGCATATATTGATACTCGAACTGTGTTTGGCAAGCATCTGACTAGGCCAACGAGCACTAGGCTGAATAGCGTCGGGCTCAATACTCTGCCTTGTGGTACTCCGCGGAACGTTTGGTGTTGAGTCGTGGCACCATCCTCGTTCATCACGAAGAAATGCCTGTCGGTCAAATAATTGCACACCCACTGAAAATTGCGGCCACTGATTCCGGCTTCAATCAGAGAATCTATAATGGCATAATGTGCTATACTATCATAGGCGCCGCTTATATCAAGGAATAATGCCGCAATCAGTCGTTTCAGACTTTTCTGATGCTGAACAAACGTGACCAAATCGACGGCATTATCTATGGATAAGCGCCCATGCCGGAACTCAGCCATAGCGTCTGGGTACACGTTGTGATTTTCCATGTGCCATTCCAGGCGCGTCAAAATCATTCTTTCCATTATTTTCCCTATGCATCAGGCCAGAGCGATGAGGCGGTACGATGAGAAATCTAACGGTGATTTACCAGGTTTGAGGAGTGGAATCAAGCGGCTGCATTTCCATTCACGTGGAACGAAACCGTTGCGCCAAGACTTGTAATGGTTTAGCAGGATGAGTCGTGCTTTCTGCCCAAGATTGGCGAGCGCCGCATAGGTAACGCCATCCGGCCAAGGTGCTGATGAGCGCCTGCAAGTCGCCAGTGGCGCTTCCAGCTCCTCCACCGAAAACATTACATCCATGCGGGCATCCCGTGGCACAGAAGTGGCACATGGTTTAAGTGCGCGTTGGAGTTGCAAGCTGGCAACTCTTGAGCAAAATGTTTCAGCAATGTGAATTTCGCTGTGACCTTGGTGCAAAGCGAGGGATTTGATAGGAACACGCTGTTGCGGTGACACGCGAAGTCCACGCACGGTTCTCCATATTTGAGGTAATTGCTGACGTGGATCCAACGACTCACAGAAACGTTTCCATCTTCCATCTAAACGCTTCCATCTAAACAGCGCCGTGTGTGAACGTAAGCTTACTCGTTTTCACAATTAAACAAACGTACTGGTTGTCATCATGAGGTGGGACTGGGTGCAACACGTATGTCAAATCACATCTAATAGATACAATTACCTTGCTCACAGCACCATAGGTGGAGGACATGAATGCCTCATAGCCAGAAATGCGTATAATATTCTGTGCGTTCGGTTCGAAAATTACGAGGATGGGAAAACGGGTTTCGAAGACAAAATGTCAAAAATCTGAAATTCTCGATTTGAGACCACGGGCATTTCACTGCAGTAGAGATGCTTGCTCGACTTCCTTGTGGAAGGGCAGCAAGGGGCGGGCCATGGTGCTATGCGATGCTTTCAAGTACTGGAGTCAGCGCGTCCACTACTTGTAGTGCGCTACGAGCAGCCGGAGTGTCCATGTTTGTCAGTAGTAGACGTATCACATCGTTAAATGATTTCAGCATATAATCACTTGTGAATCCTTCTTTCGCATTTGGTCGGCTGTAGTGCCATTTGTGGCCCTGGCGCGTGGCATGTCTTCGGCAGTGCTGGCGTCACTTGATTTTATTTATTTATTTTATTTATTTTATTTACAGTACACCCTGCAGCGCCGAAGCATTATAGCAGGGGAGTGGGTACAACATGAAGTGACTAGCACGAGAATATAATCACTCAAAAGGAATATAATCACTCAAAAGCATTAATGGCATGGCCGATTTTTTGGTTGACATTCGTGCTCTTACTGGAGACAGATGGAACAGGAGGCGGCGTTGCCAGACGAGACATTTCCCTTGAACCGGTAGAGGATTTCGTAGGCTCGTTTCCGGGAGTGATGTCGCCTTATCGCTGCAGAAGCATCTCTGTGTGACGATCCGTCTCTGGCAATTTTTCACAAGGTTTTCTTCTCTTTCTTTTGGTGCGGAGAGTTTTTTGAGGGTGCAGCGTGCGAGCCTAGACAATTTGGGCACTTGAGCTCTGTTGCACGGTAAGTGTCCATGTCGTGTTGTTCGGAACATCGTGGGCATATCTTTGTACAGTGAAAGCTCGTTAATTCGAACTTCAATAATTCGAATTTATGGATAATTCGAACTGTACGATTTGGTCCGGCCAAGCTCCACAGAAGTCTATGTATAAAGAAGTCCGTTAATTCGAACACGACAAGGTTCCCTCACGGATAATTCGAACTACGCTCGCCTGGCCCACGGCCAGAGAAACGCGCCTACTGCCTACAAACAAGGCTGTATTGCCTCCGAAACGGAGAGAACGGCGAGAGAAGGCAAAATCGGAAAAAAAATCTAACCGACGCGGGGTCAGCCAGAAGGCAGCGGCGGCTGCCGCCTCTCCGTTCTACGTAACCTCCGAGACTTCTTGCCCGCTGCGAATCTCGGAGGCTTCGCAAATCTTGTACAGCTGCTAATGCTGTGCGGAGATGGCACGGCAAGCTACAAAACACAGCGAATCAAGTACGTCACAGCTGCGCTTCCAATCAAGAACCAACTAATCAGAGCCTTCGCCACCTTCACATGTTCAGCGTCTTTGCCTCGGCAGTCTTCATCGGTTGTGCGCCTCTGTTTTCAGTTTAGGAGGCATCGGCCGTCGCGATTCATTGTGATGGTGTTAAGACCCGGCTAACGTTCGTTTCATTGGACATCGGTGGTGTGGCACAGTCGGACCCAGAGCTTCGACTCGAAGATCGCATGTGCCCGCGGCACACAGCATCACTTTCTGACTCGCCAAATTTCTGACATGCCCTACTGCTTCCAAATCGCAGTGTACTGTTGCTCTCCTTCACTTTCGTTAGTTCGAACTTTCGTTAATTCGAACTGAAGCGGCTTCCCCTTGCGGTTCGAATTAACGAGCTTTTACTGTATTTCGGCAGACAGCAGTCACATGTCCAATTATTTGACACTTTCTGCACTGAAGCGGTTTGGGTACGAAAGGCCGTACCACATGCCGAAAGTGGCTAACCCTTACATGTGATGGTAGGCAGTCACCTTTAAACACGAATCTTACTGAGGTCGACTTGCTAAGGCGCCGAGCTTGTAGTAAGGCAACACCATCTGTCGCAGGTTTGATTAAAATTGGTGGGTCGCTGTCGCTAATCGATGTGTCAAGATCATAAACAGCACCAGCCGTGGTTTCGTGGTCCTTCAGAATGAGGTAGTGGGCATTGATGTTGCCCAGGAGCTTAACTGCCATCAAGGCATTGATTGCGCTTCGGTTGTGGACATCAATAACCAGGACGTTCTTTCAAGTATTGATTCTGATACCTTTGATTTGCCCCGGGACAAGAGCTTCCAGAGAAATTCAAATCGTTTTTCGATTAAGGCAGTTAAGGTTGTCGGCAGGTGTGTCCGGCACAAAAAGAATTGTGTGCGCCGATGGCCTTCGCTGTGGAATGACGGTAGACTTACTTGACGAAGACCGACCACTGATGTTTCTTCTCTTGGCCTTCCGGCGTACCACTCTTTCGAAGCCTTCGTCATCTGACCAGTCGTCACTTGGGCAGGAGTACACCACAGTGTCCTCGCTGTCAGCTTGACTAGGAAGGCAATTTCTCTTCCACGGGCCGGTTCCTGCTGAAGCAGTCACGTCGTGTCGGCATTCTGCTGACTCCACTTCCATTGCCGTGGCAATGGGAGTGGCGTCTCCCAGTAAAACACGCGAAAAAGCCGACGATACTGCAGCGCAAAGGAAAAGTGGCCTCTGCAACAATCACTTCGTCTTCACTTCCGTAGTCATCGAAGGTTTTAGCGATAGCACTAGGATCTCTTATGTCGTATTCATCTGATATAAATGTTTGGTGGGTTTTTGGTAAAAATTTGGTAAAATGGTAAAAAATTAGTATACTCGTAGTGGCGCCTTGAAACTGAAAGAATAATAGTAGCAATAACAGCTTTGTGATCGGAAATACCGCTGGTAATGTCGCACCCAAAGCCACTTGCAAAGAGCGGTGAATTCAGGAAAATCAAATCTCGTAATGGGGGCGAGGGCATACCTAGTCGCCATCTGTGGGATCACGCGGCGCGCTCGTCATGTTTGGCTTACGGAGCTCAATAAAAGCACCACGCGGCAGCCCTCCTGGACATTTATGTAAGTACTCTCAAAACGATGGAAGCTTTTGACACTCGATATAATAATCTCGGGCAAACTGAAAGCACAGTATCATTTACAGACGCAATCTCTTTACCGAATATCTACAGTGAACGCCACGGCGCGTGGTCGCCGCGATGGAGTCTCCCGAACCGGCTTCTAGCGTGAAAGGTAGGCAAACACTGATAGTAAACTATGTGAAATATGTTCTTCTAGTGGGCTGTCTGTATAACCAAATGGGGCATAACAGAATGGAGCCTCAATCCAGTGATCGTACGGTTTCGCAGTGACCGACTGCGCGTCAGCTTGCATGTCCGCGCAGAATATTTTGCTTTCGCTGTGACCGTATTTTCGCACAGTGCCTTGAGCTTTAGGCCGCAGCATATGAGCATTTGACAGAACACTAGCCACCATTGTTGCGCGGACGCTATCATAACTGTCCAAAAATTATTTCGTTATAGAAACTTCGCCGTCTACGGTGACTGTCATGTGTCGTCGCGGCGATTAAATCTTTTGTTGTCTTTGAATTCTTGGACATTTCAATATTATTTCTCAAACTGCGTCACACTGCATGTTTATCGGTCTTCTCAGCAGCCGATTTCCATCTGCTTCGTTTTCGTAATCCAGTGCATTATTTCATAACACAAACATGACCATATGCCATGCTTTTTTTAAATGTGCTTCTAACCGCTGCCTTTCCACTCCACTGAACTTGCCAGTATCTATAGCATCGACAAGTTCATATATACCAAACCGTTATCACATTAGCCGGGCAGCGGGCGCGGGCGAGCGTCTCAGTGCGCGTTTCCCGAACATCGCAGACCCGGCGCCGTAGCAGAAATCTTACTCGCGTCTGTGCTTGCTGCATACCCGTGTTGTAGCCGATGGCTGTCTGCCGGTTCTATGTTTCGCCAGAGAGGCTTCACGCAGCTCCTTGCCCTGCGGCTACTTGTGAATAAGGCCGACACCGGGCTCCATTGCGTGCGCCCGGCACTGTGGCACCGAGCAGTAGCCTACCATGCTGCACTCCACCAAAGGCAGCCACTACCTATTATAGTACTCTCAAATGTTGTCATTGGAATGCATCATGTAACCGCACAAAACAAGGGACAAAGAAGGAACCCACAGGACAGGCGCCTGTGCGCCGGTCCTGTGTGTTCCTTCTTTGTCCCTTGCTTTGTGCGGTTACATGGTGCATTCCAATAACGACCACCAACTAGCCCGCTCATCCCTGTTAAACAAATGTTGTCAAGCAGGCACTCCATGTGGTAAAGCCTCACCACTTAATCAGAACCGCAGCACAGGGGGGACTTTAAGCTTTCGTTTTCAGCTCGCTTCGTCGTTTCCGAAGCAGCCGACGCGGCCGCTGTGCCCACATGATCCCTCGTGTCACGTAACGCCAACGGTGGCGCCAGATTTTCCAGTAGTGGAGCTCGTCCCAATGGCGGACTCTCTAGCAGTATCAGATAGCATTTGTTCTAATCCAAGGGACAGTAAAAATTCAGGCAACTCTTTAGAACGTAAGACGTTATGAACAGTTACTTATAAAGAAACACACGAAATGTTCGATATATTGCAGTTCCCTATACAGATTAAAATTGTAGAGCGAAAAGTGTACTCTTGTATGAATGTGTTAAGGACCGCTAATTCATTTGAGGCAGGTCTGAGTGGTCGATAGAACACACCAATGATTACATGCAATTTGTTATTGTTCGCATGACACCAGATCGTTTCGATCTCGTGGGCGTTGCAGTGCAGAAAACTGTATTCGTATAGGAGGTTGAGTACAGTTTTCTCCAATACAACGCCCGCATGAGATCGAAAAGATCTGAGTGCATAAAACTGTATGTGAGAGCGCAAAAACAAGGCAACGCCTCCGCCCGCTTTCCTGTCTACTCTTAAAACGTTACATATTCACACGTGTACATGTTGATCTTTCTCGAGTGACCACGTTTCACCGCTTAAGAAATTTCGCACAGCGCAGGACGCGCCTGCAAGTATGGGAAGTTTCGGGAATGTTATCGATGCTTCTATCCGCTGTCTGTTGTCGCCGAACCTTGCGGTATCTGATTTCATCGCTTGGAAGACACGCGGGTGGAACTTTGTCGAAGACACGTGGGTCCCAGTGATTAGTCTGGAACGTTCGACGACTGCTGTATAAAAGCTGACGCGCTTGACCCACTGATCAGATTTTCGACCATCGCCGACTATGTTCGCCGCTTTCGTTGTGCATTAAGTGTAGCCTGTTTTGTGGGCACAGGTTCGCCCAATAAAAACTAGTTTTGCCTTTCACAGTATTTGTACTGTGTTCTTTGACGTCAAGACCTCGTGACAATATTGTGTGGGGGAGGGGAGGTTATTTCGCAGGCATAAACGTCACCGTGCAACCAGGGGTGCTATGCAAGATGCGCCGAGTTTCTGGTTCACCCGAGTTTTGACCGAGTTTGCTCGATGGCAGTCAGTGAACGGAGATAGTGCGGAACGCGCCGAAGGTGCAGGCAAAAAAATATGTAGACAAAAAGCCGCGTATGACAACATGAGCGCACCCTGCGCGGCACGCTGCTTCCACGTTTCAAGCGCACAAGGCTGCACAACGAAACGCGCCAGCGCCGCGTATTGTTATCAACGGATTATCGCAACTTTGCGATACCGTGACTGTCACGCTGTCTGTCAGCACACTTGCCGTGAGCCGCTTGCCACGCCTTTCCCGGGCGCGTCAAGGGCGTGCCTCATCTTTCGGGCGCTATCTATCTATCCTCCATCGAATGCGAACGGAGTACATGCGGCGCATTCTTGCACCTAAACTTTCACTCAAACGAATACGTTAAAATGCAACAAATAAAATAACGCACATTTTTATTTCTTTAGGTATCTGTTTTTCGTTTTCAATGCTAGAAATTTGTGATGACAAACGGAGATCGAGCAAATTATTAAATTTTGCACTTCTTGCCGTGAGTGGCGACAGGGAGGCGAAAGCTTAGAAGCGGTACATTGAAGCTGGTCGCACGCACGAGGGCGTTCATACGGTGATAAGTCGCCTAGGGGCGCTGCAGTGCTATTCTCAAATTCGAGGGCAGAGAGGCTAGTAGCAAGATAGCATTTGAGGAGCGATTGAGAAAAATGGGGGAAATTCGGTGGGCTAGGAAGGTTTTCAGTTACTTATACACGAGAAATGTTGACACGAGGTGGAGGAAGCGAACTAGAAAATTGACAAGCAAATACTTGGGCAGTAGCGGGGGAACAAGTAAGGAATCATCTGTCAAGAAAAAGGTTAAGGAGGCAGAGAGGGGTATGTGGAGTACAGAGATGCAAACCAAATCGGCATTGGAGACACACAGGACGTTTAAGCAAGAAATAGCCAAAGAAAATATTTACGATAACTCTAAAGGAAGCTCATTGTTGTTCGAAGCCAGGACAGGTGTACTGAGGACTAAAACGTACCGAGCCAGATACCAGGAGATAGATTTGGTATGCGCGGCGTGTAGAGAGGAGGAGGAAACGGCGGAACCCCTGATACGTACTTGCTTGTAAACAACTTCACCCTGCAGTTGAATCTAACGGGGAACTATTCAAAGCCTTGGGTTTTAAAGACAGTGAAAGTAGAATAGACTTTGAACAGGTAGAAATAACTAAACGGAGGCTATCTGATTGGTGGACAATATCAACGCAAAAGTAAAGGAGTAAATACATAGGTATGCATGCATATAGAACCATTTAAGGCTAGGTGGCGCGCGTCGCCGCAGCCCGATTCAAAGGGTTGAGCCACAATCATCCATCCATCCATCCATCCATCCATCCATCCATCCATCCATCCATCCATCCAATAAAGTCGGTCATGATCCATGGAGGGCATGGAGGAAGAAAACTAAGGAGAGGCCCTGACGTCACTTTTTGTGAAGCAAAAGTGAAGCCGGAATTTGGCGTTTCTCATGGCGATGCTCCGCCTTTTGGGCCACCCTCCTCTCTTGTTTACATCTTTCGCGAAACCACGCCGCGCTGCGCGTGGTATCACGCTCGCTCGCGCAATATCCGGCAGAGCACGGTGCAGGTAACACAGCGCAACAAGACACGGTGACTAACGCAAACCAGCCCACACAGCGCCTTTGCCACGACACGAAACCCTACCAGAGCAACACGTGTGAGCGCTCAAAACCATAACAACGCCGCCATTGTGGCGCAAAAGGCGTGGCCATACAAAAAAAATAAAAAAGCAGCAAAACAATGAGAACCTACAGCGTCATTTCCGCCACACTTTTCTCCTAGCGCGCGGAGGGGGTAGGGCCTCTCCTTAGTTTCCTTCCTCCGTGATGGAGGGTCATGGCCACTCTTTATTAGGGGAATAGAAACGCAGCGCCGCGGTACGGCTGTTCATCGTAGGCGCTTCACTAGGTTATTAAGGCCCCCGCTTTACCAACTAAAAACGACACAACAGCTGTCGCTGCAAAATGGCGGTATGTTATTTTAGAGTGCGCAGTGACGCAGTTCAGTGAAAATGTACCAGTTTATCTTTGTGCGCGAAGCCTCTGCGATACATTGCGAAACGTGCGTGCTTCCCCAGCGACAGAATTCATCGCTTGTCATCGCTTGCCCAGTGAAGGCGCCTCTGAGCGCATGTACGCAGTATGGGCAGGTTGCAAGTGCATAGGCGGCGCCCTGTCTTTCCGACCCCTAGCGCCATCTGACGAATAGTTGCGCGAATGTGGTAGGATAACTCACGGCGTCAGCAGCCCGCACTGCGTGTTTGGCGTCCTGCCAAACGGTAGCGATGGCGCTAAACAGCGTGCCGATAATAATTTAACCGGGTTTCGGAATTATATAGCTTTTTTCGTGAAAAGAATTTAGAGAAAGGAAGTCGTCTATTTGAAGTGGGGCACGTCTACGACGTGAGGGAAGTGTTGAACTCGCACTAATAGGAAGTGACTGCTAGGTTTATTCCGCAAACGAAAAATAATGCACCAGCGAGGTGCGTGAAGCTCAGCGTAAGTTACTTCGTTATCTACGGTGTGGACGCATGAAATTATAGGCGACATTGATTCTTGAAGATCGGCGACAGCAGACAAATCCTAGCGGGGAGCTGCGATTGCCGTGCTGGCATCGCAGGGAAGTGCAAGGACGCCGCGGTAGTTTCCCTGTACATACAGGACGGCAAATACGAATCCAAAACATCTCATCGAGGAACGTGGAGTGTACGAACGACTCGTAAGACCTGCCGGAGGTATTCTAACGTTGCTCTCCCCAAACACAGAAAAAAGGGGATGAACTTACCAGTTGTGTTAGACTACGCTGGGAAAATATTTTCGCCCAAGTTACTGGAAGTGCGATACTCTTATGTTGCGATTTTTTCAGTGCGTGCAAAGGAGGTTCCAATAAACCACGTTGTCAAAAATTTTGGTTATCTCAACTGCCCCTTCGTTGATAATATGCTGGGCGCAGAAGGGTGTATGCCAGCTCAGCCGGCTGCAACCCCTCCTCAAATCTCTCAGCAAGCCCTAGCGCTGTTTGAATGGGAGAGGATTGGGAAAGAGTTCCACAGCTTTACTGCAGTACAGTGTGGGAACAAACTACTTTGTTTGCTGCATATCCTGGTACGCACTGCAGGCAGTGGCGTAGCAACGGGGGGGGGGGGGCGTGGGCCCCGGGTCCAAGGGGCCTGTGTGGGGGTGTCATATACGTCTGGAGACACACGGAAATTGTTGATAACCTCACCTTCCTCGAATAAACCCGGGGGAGGGGGGGAGGGGACAGAAGACCTATGGGCCCCGGGTGCCAGACGACCTAGCTACGCCACTGACTGCAGGTGTCCCGTTGCTGCCATCATTGCTGTAAAAGCAAAGAATTCAGCGTTATAACGCACTTGACATGACGCCGGAACATAAAACAGCTTATGCCGTCTGACGAGCGCTATCCAGTGTTGACGCCGTTCTGCTTCATACGGTCGGCTTGGAAACCTGTAAAACTTTGTTCCTCGTGAGTTGGTGTACGTGCTGTTGCAGCCCACTACTCAACAGCTCGGGTTGAACTTCGGCATTGCTCAGAAAAGGCAACAGCTACGCGCGAAACAGTCCACATACAGGCTTCCGAACCACATACAGACTTTCCGAACGCAAGCGGGCCGGTCGTATCCTGCCGGTTCCGCGCTCGCCGCCGCGAGGGGCGCCCTAGTAGGCGCGGGAACTACGTTCGCAACCAGCCTATATGAGTGTGTTGTGCAGTCGAAGGTGCTTGCGGATTACCTCTGCTGGAGCCAGCAGCGATCGCAGATGGATATCGTAACGACACCGCAGCACTCGCATTTTGGCAGGTGACGGCTCTTGTGTGCAGTTATGAAATCAGATTTCGAACGGAGAGAGGTGTTGGAACCGACAGTCAACGCTTTGTTTTTGATAGTGGTGCTCAGTACATCACCGATGACAGTGCGTTGTGCGTGTTTTATGTCGGCGGGCAAGATTGTTGATGCCTCTCAGCTCGACACCGCGTCGCTGTTGCCGGAAGATAAGTTGGGCGTGGCCCAACTGTACTGGGTGCGCGCGCAATAGTTACATGCCTCGCGCGGGGCGTGACCTCTGGTTTTGATCGACAGGCGAACTCGTGCTAAACTCGTACATCGCGAAACCCCCTCCGAGTTCAACTCGGGAACATGGCGGCGGCAGCAGCAGCCTGTATCATTGCATCCAGCGGCAGCAAGCGTCGGTATGACCGTCCGGACCCGTTCACCTGCATGACCGACGGGGAGTTTCAGCGTCATTTTCGCCTGTCGAAGACATCAGTGTGTTGGCTGTGTGACGAGCTAGGCGAAGACTCTCGTCTGCGGAGACAGCGTGGCGGGCTTCATTCGCTCACCGTCGTAGAGCAAGTCATCTGTGCCCTCCGTTTCTACGGGACTGGGAGTTTTCAGGGAAGCGTCGGCGCCGAGCGTTACATTGGACGCCATCAAACTACTGTTAGCAACTGTGTCAGAGATGTGTCTGACGCGCTTATCGATGCGGCAGTGCGTAAGCGGTGGCTAGCTTTCCAGAATACTGCGGCGGAGCGGGCATATATAACAGAATGCTTCCCACTTCGTGGGAACATTACGAACGTAGTCGGGTGTGTCGACGGAACAGACTTTTTAACAGACTAACAGACTTGTGATTAACAGACTTTTTCGCTGGTTGATCACTTTTTGTCGATTGTTCTACTTATCTGTCAGGGTGCCTTCCAAATGGCTCACTTTCTTGGGAAAGGGGTTAAGTATAAATAGATAAATGGATATCACTAATTGTGTGAAGTAACCTATGAATCCTAATCTCATAAAGAACTTGGGGTTCTTCATTGGTGAAGTTACTAAGTATGCACAATGCTAAATTTTGGTCATGCGTAATCTATCGGCCGCACTATGAAACAACGAGGCATTGCACAATTTGTTGCAGCGCGAGATGTGGATGTTGCGCCAAGCCGGTTGTGCCTATGCATTCGTGGCGAAATGAAAATGCATTGAGAATCTTAGTGTGTTGGCTTGCATGAAGAAAATACTTCAGATTGTTTGCTCTGTTCACTGTCGATGCATGTGCCAGAGGTTCAGTGCATCTTCTTTTTTGGGGGGGAGCGGCGTTATTCTGGATGGATAAATTGTATATTTTCGTCTCATAATGGGGCTCTAATTCTTAAGCATTAGAACAATGGACATCCGATACTCTGCAGAACTCTCTGTACGTGAAGATGTCATGAACCACCAAGGCATTATTACATATCGGGAGAAATGTGGTGCAGATGCCAATGAAAAGTGGGTCTTTAACCTACCATGATAAAAATAAAACTTGCAGAGCAAATAGACCATTTGTACAGCTTTAGAGCAATGATTACACAAAACGTGATATGCCCAAAGGAGTAAACACTTGCCGCATTGCCAAAGTGGGCTGAGCGACATGCAGCATATATTGGCATTGAACATGTCTCGTAACTGTTATTTTTTATTGTAAGCCCTCGCTGTCACACCTTTCCCTCCAGCACTCCCTTTACTGAAACGTGGCACTGTCTTTTCATTGGTGTCATGATGATAATGGTTACGGCAGCAGCAAGGCTGGTTAATGCTTGCCTCTTTGATTCCTGTGAGTTTAGTGGTAAAGAATATGGCACGTTCATACATACAGCTGTGCTGCAAAATTTAACATTTGTGATTTTTCGGAGAGCTAATTTGTCTTGGGAAATTTCAAAGATGTGCACCATTGTGGCCTAATAACTAGAGCATTGGTGAGGTTGAAGACGGTGTATTGGTATAGAAGCTTGAAGTTTATTTGCACAACAATTCGACGGGACACAGAGAAATACACATAGCAGAATGCTTTGCTGTGTATGTTACATTTCTTTGTGTGCCGTTGAATTGTTGTGCGATCCAACTTATAATAGAGCATTGGGCTTCTTTGATGCAGGACCGAGGAAGTGTGAGCTATTCGACAACATGCCAGTGCCTTGCCACACACTTATGGAAGTCGGAAGGTTTGCAAACAAAGCTTTGCTTTGAAATCCACCTGCTCATGTAATACAAGCGCTGATTGAAAGAACCATCACACAAAAATAATGGTGAAATCAATGGCCTGTGAAAAGTGTAATTTGTATATAGACACTGTTGACATAATAGGTGCCATACCGGTGCCATAATAGGTGCCATACCGGCCTCAAAATTGTACTGGACAGAGCAGTTTGTTTCCTATGTGAAGCTCAATCTCCAATTACATGCTGTGCAAATAACCAAGCTCAGTTTGTTTTGACGTGCTACACAACATTCAGTGTAATCTGTTTTTGATTCTGAAGAAGTGTCAAACACCACCTCTTTTTCAAGGACGTCATGGGAATATTTGGCGAGACCTTTTTCAGCCCCTCATAATGGAAGTGTGGCCAGCCAGCTTTGCTTGGATGCCTTTATAGATTTCTGCTCCTGATCATTGTGTGCTATCAAATTGCAGAAGTCTGTGCGACTGGTGCAAGGCGTTACGTGTTTCTATAGTCGGATAGAACTTTAGGAGGCTGCGGAATCTGCACTTTAAGGCAGGTGAACACAAGCCTGCACCAATGGGCACGCACTCGAGACTGATATTGTGCCGCCGGAGAGACTAATATTGCTCGTTGGAGAGGGACTATTTCTTTAGACGTGTAGGCAATCGGCTGCTGCGCTTTGGTCATCTGGGTGGGGCCTCTCCGGTCTTCTGAAGTTTTATCCGACTGTAAAGGATGCTGCTTTTCATACGACACAAAAGGACAAAGTGTACAAATATTTGGCCTATGAAATGGATACATCAGAAGTGTGCTATGCAAGGGCTTAAGGTGTGTGAAATATGGTACATGCAATTATAAGACAATGTTAAAGAATATGTGGTATCGAACATGCATGTAATGGCACATTTCAATCGGGGAGTGTTGCAGTCATATGCACAGTCTATAGGTGATAGCATTATTAAGCTCCTGCTGTTTCCTTTCTCCATTCTGAATTACACACACCGTTCATCTTGTGGCTAATCAACACACACTGTATTCTTGCACATAGAAAGATCAAACAGCATGATGACGTGTATGCTGCATTAGTGTATTTTTTATTTACATGGTCCAAGAGTGGCACAGGTTGTCTTACGTCTTTGCCTATTTTGAAGGGACACCAAGCGCATGTTACAAGTCTCCTTAATATGCACAGCACAATGTTTATTGCAATAATTTTATTCATGTTCTTGAATAATAAACAAAATATTAAACTGAAAGCTCCTTTATAAGGTGCCTTCTGTGGGCTCGACAGGAGAGCAGTGAGGGCACCGATACTACTGTTGCGGAGCAGCCCTCTGAACCTTTGCCACACTCTCAAGAGCACGTGCCTGGCGCTCGCCTACTGCCACCAGGCGGTTGAGTGGCTCCAGCAGCAGAATGTTTTGCTGCAAAGAAGTGTATTGGAATGAATCAGCCACGTACAAACCATTATTTACAAAGAAAAATGCTCGTTGCACTATTAGTACTAAGTGCCCTTAACTGTGGAAGGCTCTAGTGTAGTATGCATAGTAAAACAATGCGTTGGGACAATGTTACTTTATTTTTCAAAACTGGGGTTTTCTTTTTCAGAGCCAATTGTCATGTTGATTAGTGTGCCAGCAGCTGAGGTGGCCCCGCACCTTCACGAGTCTCTACTGTCAGCACTACAAACCTATTTTTGTTCGCTACAAAACTAATGCCTCGCCCTACAATCCCGTCTTATACGAGCTGATTGCATCCTATGCCTACAAACTTCATATTCTTGTCCCATTACGCAATTTTCTACCATCCTCGGCTGTAGTTCTCTCTCCTTGACATCCATTCTGTAATGCTTATGTAATCACCTGATATGAATTGGCAACAAGTGATCGAATACGTGCATGGCCTGCCTGCCGATTCCTTTCTTTTTTAATCTCAACTAGCATATCAGTTGCCACGGTTTACTACGCCACTGTCTTCCTGCCTTAATGCTATCTGCAACATTTTTTGTTACTTCGCTTTCAACACAGTCCTTGACATTTCAAGTTTCTTTGTTAACCTCCAGGTTTATGTCCCATATTGCATAACCGGTGGAATGCAATGATTCGAGACTTTCTTCAAGGATATCGGTAACGCGGCGATCACGATTCGGTAATGCCTTCCATGTGCTGTTCAACCCATGAAATTTTTGTATAAGTTTCCTGCTTTATATCAGTACTTGCTATTGATATTTCACTTGGATAAAGATACTCTTCCATAAATTTTGCTAGCTTAATGTCACTCATGAATTTCTGTTACCTTACCAAGTTAGTGAAGGTTACCTTCATCTATTCCATATTTTCGCGGGCCCACTTGCACGTAAAAGCACGAACACTCATTGGTTCTCACTGCCTTCGTTAAAGTGCTGGGCATTCAGTTCGTTACTACGAAAGTGACTTAATCCGTGCACTCTTATTATGCTAAATATGAAACAGTAGAAATATACTTATCTGCAGTTTGTCGATGTCTCCTTCACTGTGTTGGTAGCGAGATCCATCGTCGGTACCACCTTCTTGTCGCATCGTAGCTATATAGGATGTCTGCCTTTTGCCCACACTATGTAATGTTCGTGATGCTCGCAGTCACGCAGAGTTGAGGAACTCGGCGCACTCGCAGAAGCAGCACCGGACAAGTTGTTTCTTCAGCACTTCGCCGTGAACAGTAGGTGCGCGTTGCGATCTGTAAAATCGCCGAAGCTATTGGCAGTCTTACCGGGTGCACGGGAAGATTGCCCACGGAGGAACAGAACTATCCAAGAAATAGTGGTCTTCGTCGAGCCTGATCACTACGTCGCGCACTGCAAGCTCGTTGTACGGGTTTGTTTACACTGGGCCTCTCTGATGCTTAGCCGCCATGCTTGCCCGGTGAATGGATGTGATGACGCCACTACAGCGCTCCCTCGTGGTGTAATGCGAAGCGTACTAAATTACAAATTAGTCAAAGACGCATTCAGTGCACATCTCGTAAGCTTCAAAATGCTTCTAAACCACGTTAAAGTAACTAATAATATTGTACTAAATGCATTTGTTTTACAACTTGCTTCTGCATGTAATGCACTCGGTGGAACGACAAACAAGTGAAAGAAGGCACGACCATGCAGCGACGGCATGATCACGTGAGCCCCAGTTTGTCGACCGCCCAGAAAGCAACGCCCAAGGAATGATAGCCAGTCAGAGTGAATCTAGATAAACCAATGAAACTGGAGACTTGTCGAAAGATAAACTGTGTCTCGGTACCATTCGTGCTTTCATCTTGGGGTGTCGCCAGAGCTCGTGAAAATCCCGAGTTTCGCCAAACTCGGCGCATCCTGCATAGCACCCCAGGTCCCAGTGAAACCAATACCGTGCGACGATTTTTTTAAAGAAAATTAAATTATCGGCTTTTACGTGAGGTGCGCCGTGGTGAGGGACTCCGGAAATATGGGCCACCTCGTATTCTTTAGCATACACGTAAATCCAATACACACAGGTGTTTTCGAATTTCGTTCCCATCGAAATGCGGCCGCCGTTGCCGGCATTATTCTATCCCGCAACCTCGTTCTTAACAGCCCAACACCGTAGCCACTAAGCAACCACTGGGTTCATGTGGCGAATGTGATGCAGCCAGAAAGGCAAACCTTGAATATTTGTTAGATAGCCTGCTTGCATTAAGATTTAACATGCAGCGTTTATCAGGCATGCATATTCCCTTGGGAGCGCGGTAAACAATGGTCGCTGGCATCATCACGAGTTTTTACAAGTGAGTTAGAAACAACGCTCCAATTGTAAAGGTGAATATCAACAAACGCATTTTCGTACATGAGGCGCACCGTTGTTGCGCATAGGTGCTACAGCGTCCCATAGCTTCTTACGGATGGAGCGTATCTTTGAAAAAAACATCTTAGTACATGTGCCACTGGGCCCTTTTACTTTATAGCCAGTCTGTAGAGCACTAAGCGTTTCACGAAAGTGAAGGAACTTCAAAATGATGGGGTGAGGTCTCCCACCTCTTCGTCTACCAAGCCTTTGCAATCGCTCAATTTGGTGCAGATTAAGCTTGAACATGCCAGTAAAAAATTGTTCTAACTTGCAATCGCAGCGATTCATTAGTCTCACGCTTCAGTTCTGTTAGACCATAAGGAATGAGGTTGTTCGGGCGCTAGCGATTTTCTAAATCATCATTGTGGGAGGCAAGTGTGTTAATATTGCATGAAATTTTCTAAATCTCGCTCTGTAGGTTATTGTAGTGCACTGTGCTAAACTTGGGTGCCTTGTGCTCAAGATGAACTATTTGTTTTTCGATGGCCTCAAAATAAGCGTAGACAGATTTTCACATGTCTTCTGTATCCTGTGTTATCTTAAGCTAAGCGAATGTTTCGGACACGATAGAGCTAGAGTGATCCGTTTGTGTAGCGGAGCGTTCTGAAGGGCTCCGATTTTTTTAGATATCGCCGCTCCGTAGGAGGCTTGCTCATGCAGTAAGCAAGATAACACATGCAGAAATGTATGTTGAAAGACATTCGTGTGGGTAAGGCATCAGCAACAAGGACCTGTTATATAGATTACAATGAGCGTTATCAAGGTAGCATGCCCGCACGAAGAAGAGACAACGTTTGAACATCTGACAAGTTTTGCTGCTGCCTTGCCCACTCAAACGATGAAACTTCGGCTATACCGAATGGAGCCGGCGTGATGACTGGGATTAGCGGGTCATTCAGGTCACCGACAGCAGTGGTCAGTGGCTTGTCGGATGCCGCGGTGAACAAACCGTGAGTGTCTTCAAGGGTGAAGATAGGGCAGGCGTCGCGCGCATGCGGAAAAGTCAGCACGTGATGACATGGGAGCAGTGGTGCATCCAGGAAGACCTTCGTAGTATTCTCCGGAAAACAGCCAAGCCGGTGAAGACAGCGCGAAAAAGAGACAACGTTTGAACACCTGGCCAGTTTTCTGCTGCCTTGCCCACTGTAACGATGAAACTGCGGCGAGTCATATATCAAAGTGAGCTGGCGTCATTACTGGGATTAGCGGGCCATCCAGGTCACCGACAGCAGTGGTCAGTAGCTTTTGAATGCCGCGGTGAGCAACCCTTGAGTGTCTTCCAGGGCGAAGATAGGGCAGTCGTCGCGCGCATATATATATATATATATATATATATATATATATATATATATATATATATATATATATATGGTCCTTGAATCGCCAAGCTGGCAATTAAAAAGCTGTAGGGCACTCGATATAATATCCTAATCACGCCTTTATTGTGTGCTGAAGTGTGCCTGATTGTTTTTGCCAAGAGAAAACAAAAACCCACGCAATACGCGCATTACGAAATAGATGCGTGCTCGTATGCCGCTACTCAAGTACCTCCAAGCTAACTTTGAAAGATATACGACTGCATTCGTTTATCGACGCATCGTATAAGGCTTCGTCGTGTAGGATGGCCCGAGACGCATCGCGACCTCACTAGCGTAGTGTGATAAGCGTCAGCATCTGCAGACGCAAGAATGTTGTGCTCGATCATGAGGCACTCGGGAATGCGGTAACCTTCGCGTACCACCCGCCGTGGTTGCTCAGTGGCTATGGCATTGTGCTGCTGCGCACGACGTCGCGGGATCGAATCCCGGCCATGCCGGCAGCATTTAGATGAGGGCGAAATGCGAGAACACCTGTACTTAGATTTAGGTGCACGTTAAAGAACCCCAGGTGGTCGAAATTTCCGGAGTCCTTCACTACGGCGTGCCTCAAAATCAGAAATGGTTTTGGCACGTTAAACCCCATAAAAAAACCTTCGCGTACCATGAAACAACGCTACAAAAGAAATTCAACCAATGTTCAATAACAGTGTGCAAAAAAGCACGGAAATAAGAAAATAAAGGCAGCTGCAGAAGAAGAGAAAAGAGCTACTCAGGTGTTTATTTTACTAAAAAAACGAATCGAAATCACGAAAGCCTGTCCGAAAGCACACTGCCATTCCGGACAGGCCACCATTGGAATATGAACCTGGCAACGTTTAACAGTAGAACGTTATCAAGTGAGGCGAGTCTAGCAGTGCTATTGGAGGAATTAGAGGGCAGTAAATGGGATATAATAGGGCTCAGTGAAGTTAGGAGGCCAAGAGAAGCATATACAGTGTTAAAAAGCGGGCACGTCCTGTGCTACCCAGGCTTAGCGGAGAGAAGAGAACTAGGAGTTGGATTCTTGATTAATAAGAATATAGCTGGTAACATACAGGAATTCTATAGCATTAACGAGAGGGTGGCAGGTCCTGTTGTGAAACTTAATAAGAGGTACAAAATGAAGATTGTACTGGTCTACACCCCTACATACAGTCATGATGACCAGGAAGTCGAAAGCTTCTATGAAGACGTGGAATCGGCGATGGGTAGAGTGAAAACTAAATACACTATACTAATGGGCGACTTTAATGCCAAGGTAGGCAAGAAGCAGGCTGGAAACAAGGCAGTGGGGGAATATGGCATAGGCACTAGGAATAGCAGGGGATAGTTATTAGTAGAGTTTGCGGAACAGAATAATATGAGGATAATGAATACCTTCTTCCGCAAGCGGGATAGCCGAAAGTGGACGTGGAGGAGCCCAAACGGCGAGACTAGAAATGCAATAGACTTCATACTCTGCGCTAACCCTGGCATCATACAAGATGTGGACGTGCTCGGCAAGGTGCGCTGCAGCGACCACAGGATGGTAAGAACTCGAATTAGCCTAGACCTGAGGAGGGAACAGAAGAAACTGGTACAAAAGAAGCCGAATAATGAGTTAGCTGTAAGAGGGAAAATAGAGGAATTCGAGATCAAGCTACAGAACAGGTATTCGGCTTTAACTCAGGAAGAGTACCTTAGTGTTGAAGCAATGAACGACAATCTTGTGGGCATCATTAAGGAGTGTGCAATGGAAGTCGGTGGTAACTCCGTTAGGCAGGATACCAGCAAACTATCGCAGGAGACGAAAGATCTGATCAAGAAACGCAAATGTATGAAAGCTTCTGACCCTACAGCTGGAATAAAACTGGCAGAACTTTCGAAGTTAATCAACAACCGTAAGACAGCTGACATAAGGAAGTATAATATGGATAGAATTGAACATGCTCTCAGGAAAGGAGGAAGCCTAAAAACAGTGAAGAAGAAACTAAGAATTGGCAAGAATCAGATGTATGCGTTAAGAGACAAAGCCGGCAATATCATTACTAATATGGATGAGATAGTTCAAGTGGCTGAGGAGTTCTATAGAGATTTATACAGTACTTGTGGCACCCACGATGATAATGGAAGAGAAAATAGTCTATAGTCGGACACAACTTTAGAAAAAAAGTGGAGGCCCCGCCCAGATGGCCGAAGCGCGACAGCCGATTGCCTCCGCGAATAAAATAGTCCCGCGCCAAACATCGTGCTCCTGAAACGTGTAATTCTCGATATAAATAAGGACTTTTGCATTTTGATGACTGGTTTATTAGAGCTCTCATGTGCTACAGCACATGCCGGATGGCGGCAGAAAAATAACCTCGTGCCTTTCACAACGCTGCCCGTCGTCTGCTCTTTAGCTTCATTGCAAGTGATAAAAGTAGAAAGAACAGCTCCGCAACGCTTTTGCGCTTGTATACTTGTACACGGCATATCTACTACTCGTTTCTCAAGCTTAAAATGAATCAATTGCTATTGAAAAAGTACTTATATAAAACAACGCCTCTATCGCAACCATTACAAACCTGGGGCGAGAATACGGTCGAGGCAGGAAGGTGCAAAAATGCTTCATTCATCGTTTTAAATAGCATAAATTTATATTTTTTGGTTTTGTGTTTTCTCAATTTCACAGCACGCATTCTAAAGCTTGCGCGTGCAGTGAGAACTGGTGGACAGCAATCGACGGTGCCACACAACGCTCGAACACCATCGCCAGACGCTCGGCTATCTCACTGCTGACAATAGATAGGTTTCGCTTGTCCGGTATTTCGGTAAAACGCAGGCGGACGGGGAATTCGGGGCAGCAACACGATTATGCCAGTGTCGAAAATTTACGCCAGCAGCGAAGAAGAATACGCTCGGTTAATGCAATAATAACTGTTGGTCTGTTTGAGCACTGCGCCACCAGGTGGCTGCACCACGCAGACCGCTCTAAAGCCCCTCAATCTCCCAAAGTAGCGCCATTCACTTCCCTGCTCCTCCGCTCGGCGCGGCCTCGACGGTGGCGCCGCTGGCGGTGGGCCTGCCGTAGCAGACGACGGCTAACACGCTACGGGAGGAAATCCGCGGAAAAGTTCGTTCGAGTCCTGCGGAGCAGTTTTTTCAATCTAGATCTTGCTTTGTCAGTCGGTAACTGGCCTTAAGAATGTCGTGTCGGATTTGCGGAAGAAATAGAGAAAAGCACCGTTATTCAAGGCGTATTTAAGGCGTAAAGCGCCCGCACGTTGAAAGTTCGTGTTGCTGAAACACGACACAAGCACGCGGTGTGCTCAGACACGCGAGTAATTACCAGAGTTTCAGGTTTTGACAGCGCGAAAGTATGTGCACGTGGTTTCGTAGGTTAATTTACGTACCTGCAGGATGCTTTTGTTCGGCCGGCGCGTGAGAGATTCCGACTGTCTGCGGTCAGCAATGCCTGGCAGCAGGGCCGTTTCTGTTCCGCGCCTTTTACAGATGTACGTAGCTCATGCACAGGTTGTGGTGGCCATGAGCAACGTTTTCACACATAGCCGGTATAGATAATTTTAACAACGTACCAGCATATGAAATCGTTATTTATTTATTACAGTGCAAATGGTTAGAATTTGATAGAAAAGAAAGAAGGAACTTGATGGGACAACTGGAAAGAGGTTCAGAAAATAATTATCCCCCTCCCTCATTGGCACCAGCAACACTTTTGTTGAAGTGCTAATTTTATCTCTGTGTACTACGTGCGTCTGTATTCTTTTGCGTTGTAAGTTTTCACAAGGAAGCAGTGTTGCGTTAACTGGAACAGTCAAGGCACACAAGACAGAAGAAAAGTTGATTCTTGGGTTTTACATCCCAACACCACGATCTCATAAGGCACGCCATAATGGGGGCTCTGGATTAATTTTTTTTTGCAGCTGGGGTTCTTTAACGCACCCCCAATGCACTGGACACGGGCCCGTTTTGACACGGGCGTCAAAAGAAGAGGTTGGAGGAGCCGTGTCACTTCACAAAGCCGCGCGTTCTTTGCCACTTGCTCGAAGTCAGCCCGCCCGATCTTGTGAATCCACACTTTTCTTCGTTTTGCGTTGCGCCCGGCGGATGGTAAAACAAAAAGCTTTTTGCCTTCACTGGGTCTGTTGTGGCAACCGTAGGCGCAGCAGCACGGCATCGCAATTAAGCACTCGGCCCTAAGACATTGTATAAAACTACCGCGCTCCTTCAAACCGCCTGCCGTACTTCGTCGCGCAGGCCCAGGAATGGGGGTCGCAGGCCCAAGATTGGGGGTCGCAGCGCACTGGAAAGAAAAGATATACAAAAGCGCGGCGCCTGCTCTGCGCCGGAAAGAAAAAAATATACAAAAGCGCGGGGCCCGCTTTCACGTGACACAGATTGGCCAATGGAGGAGCGGAGGAGGCTGGGGCGACAGGAGGAGTGGAGGAGGAAGCGCCTGGGTGAGCGGGGTGGCGGAAAGATCTAAGAATGGCGCTACTTTTGGAAAATTGAGGGGCTTTAGACCGCTCGACCGCTCACGTATACGGCTCTTCCCCAACGCCCCGGGCGTCCGCCTGCGTTTGAGCGGAATACCAAAAAAACTAAACCTCTCGATAGGTAGTTTACGCTAAGTTGACGGCGACAAATATTTGCTTTGAAGGCTTATTCTGCAAATATTTTTTGTTACGCGCACTTTTCTGATTTCTCCTGAGAATGGTTTTGCTTCATCACTTCACCCCGTCCGACGAACAACGCAGCGACAGTGTACGAACACACCCGCCGCTACCGTTGGCACCAGTCTTGGAAAACCTTCTCGCCATAAGTTCACTCGGGAGCGAAATAAAACAACATGGACCAAGCACGCAGGATGTGTGTTCGCAGCGGTCGCCGCGGGATTCTGTTTACAGGCAAGGCGTAGTGCAGCGCCAGCGATGCTCGCTGCAATGTTCCTTCACCGGATCACGGCTCAGAATAAATGCACGCGGCACAAACGGTGCATCGTAAGCTCGCAGTAATATTTCCGGCATGATAGGCCATCACAAACAGTTTTGGAATTCACTTTGACGAGGGGCTGAAGCACACAGCTGACGCGACCTCGCCCAGTTCGAAGCGCGGGCGGCCATCTTCTCTGTCGGCGGGGTCACCGGCCGTTTGGCTCATGAAGTTTATCCAGAGCGCGCGCCCATTGGTGGATGCTCGTGTGCCTCCGCATCGGAGGAGTAAACGTCCCTTTTTTCTAAAGTTGTATCCGACTATAGAGAAATTCGAAATCCCAAAGGTAACGCCGGAATAAGTAAAGAAAGCCTTGGGGGAAATGCAAAGGCGGAAGGCAGATGGGGAGGATCAGGTAACAGCAGATTTGTTGAAGGATGGTGGACAGATTGTTCTAGAGAAACTGGCCACCCTGTATACGCAATGCCTCATGACCTCGAGCGTACCGGAATCTTGGAAGAACGCTAACATAATCCTAATCCACAAGAAAGGGGACGCCAAAGACTTGAAAAATTACAGACCGATCAGCTTACCGTCCGTTGCCTACAAACTATTTGCTAAGGTAATCGCAAATAGAATCAGGAACACCTTAGACTTCTGTCAAGCAAAGGACCAGGCAGGATTTCGTAAAGGCTACTCAACAATAGATCATATTCACACTATCCATCAGGTGATAGAGAAATGTGCGGAATATAACCAACCCTTATATATAGCTTTCATTGATTACGAGAAAGCGTTTGATTCTGTTGAAACCTCAGCAGTCATGGAGGCATTACGGAATGAGGGTGTAGACGAGCCGTATGTAAAAATACTGAAAGATATATTAGCGGCTCCACAGCCACCGTCATCATCATCATCATCATCATCAGCCTCGTTACGCCCACTGCAGGGCAAAGGCCTCTCCCATATTTCTCCAACAACCCCGGTCATGTACTAATTGTGGCCATGCCGTCCCTCCAAATTTCTTAATCTCATCCGCCCACCTAACTTTCTGCCGTACCCTGCTACGCTTCCATACCCTTGGAATCCAGTCCGTAACCCTTAATGACCATTGGTTATCTTCCCTCCTCATTACATGTCCTGCCCATGCCCATTTCTTTTTCTTGATTTCAACTAAGATATCATTAACTCGCGTTTGTTCCCTCACCCAATCTGCTCTCTTCTGATCCCTTAACGTTACACCTATCATTCTTCTTTCCATAGATCGTTGCGTCGTCCTCAATTTGAGTAGAACCCTTTTCGTAAGCCTCCAGGTTTCTGCCCCGTAGGTGAGTACTGGTAAGAAACAGCTATTATACACATTTCTTTTGAGGGATAATGGCAACCTGCTGTTCATGATCTGAGAATGCCTGCCAAACGCACCCCAGCCCATTCTTATTCTTCTGATTATTTCTGTCTCATGATCCGGATCCGCAGTCACTACCTGCCCTAAGTAGATGTATTCCCTTACGACTTCCAGTGCCTCGCTGCCTATTGTAAACTGCTGTTCTCTTCCGAGACTGTTAAACATTACTTTAGTATTCTGCAGATTAATTTTTAGACCCACTCTTCTGCTTTGCCTCTCCAGGTCAGTGAGCATGCATTGCAGTTGGTCCCCTGAGTTACTAAGCAAGGCAATATCATCAGCGAATCGCAAGTTACTAAGGTATTCTCCATTAACTTTTATCCCCATTTCTTCCCAATCCAGGTCTCTGAATACCTCCTGTAAACACGCTGTGAATAGCATTGGAGATGTCGTATCTCCCTGCCTGACGCCTTTCTTTATTGGGATTTTGTTTCTTGCTTTATGGAGGACTACGATGGCTGTGGAGCCGCTAATATATCTATCAGTATTTTTACATACGGCTCGTCTACACCCTGATTCCGTAATGCCTCCATGACTGCTGAGGTTTCGACAGAATCAAATGCTTTCTCGTAATCAATGAAAGCTATATATAAGGGTTGGTTGTATTCCGTACATTTCTCTATCACCTGATTGATAGTGTGAATATGATCTATTGTTGAGTAGCCTTTACGGAATCCTGCCTGGTCCTTTGCTTGATAGAAGTCTAAGGTGTTCCTGATTCTATTTGCGATTACCTTAGTAAATAGTTTGTAGGCAACGGACAGTAAGCTGATCGGTCTATAATTTTTCAAGTCTTTGGCGTCCCCTTTCTTATGGATTAGGAATATGTTAGCGTTTTTCGAAGATTCCGGTACGATGGACGTTATGAGGCATTGCGTATACAGGGTGGCCAGTTTCTCTAGAACAATCTGCCCACCATCCTTCAGTAAATCTGATGTTACCTGATCCTCCCCAGCTGCCTTCCCCCTTTGCATATCTCCTAAGGCTTTCTTTACTTCTTCCGGCGTTACCTTTGGGATTTCGAGTTCCTCTAGACTACTTTCTCTTCCGTTATCGTCGTGGGTGCCACTGGTACTGTATAAATCTCTATAGAACTCCTCAGCCACTTGAACTATCTCATCCATATTAGTTATGATATTGACACGTGTACTTATCTTTATCGGGCGACCACGTTTCGGCGCTTAACAACTGTAATCGCACAGCGAGGGACGCGCCTGAATGTATCCGATGTTTCTGGAAAGTTATCGATGCTTCTACCTGGCTGTCTGTTGTCGCCGAACCTTGTGTTATCTGATTTCATCCCGTAACGCGAATGGTGTAGAACTTTGTGGAAGGCACACGGGTCCGAACGATTAGTCTGGAACATTCGACGACTGCTCTATAAAAGCCGACGCACTTGACCCGCTGATCAGATTTTCGACGATCGCCGACTGTGTTCGCCGCTATCGTTGTGCTTTAGGTGTAGCCTGTTTTGTGGGCACAGGTTCGCCCAATAAAAGCTAGTTTTGTCTTACACAGTACTGCTACTGTGTTCTTTCTTCACCGTCACTACCACGTGACATCTGGTGGAGGTGCTGGGTACGTTCATGTACCGAACGCCCCCGCAAAGCCGCGATCCAAGCCCGAAGCCCGAGGACAAAACCGACACCGCCGAAGACCAGCGTGCTAGCCGCAGACTGCAAGGACTGCCCCCAGAGCACGGACTTCTGCCTGAGGCGACAAAGAAGATCGTGGTCAAGACAACCTCAATGGCTGCCCCAGCGTCCCCCGTTATCTTACAACAACCCTGGGACCCACCGACCTTCCATGGAGCAGCAACTGAAGACCCGGAATCCTGGCTGGAGACCTACGAGCGAATCGCGACATTCAACAACTGGGACTCCGACGACAAGCTGCGGCATGTCTACTTCGCCTTAGAAGACGCCGCCAGAACGTGGTTTGAGAACCGGGAGTCGACCTTAACGACATGGGACCTCTTCCGTAGCGGCTTC
This sequence comes from Dermacentor albipictus, assembly GCF_038994185.2. Taxonomy (NCBI): domain Eukaryota; kingdom Metazoa; phylum Arthropoda; class Arachnida; order Ixodida; family Ixodidae; genus Dermacentor; species Dermacentor albipictus. The sequence goes on from NC_091821.1 coordinate 516,044,430, forward strand.
CTGCGCACCTTTACGAGCGTCGTGCGCAAGGAAAGGGCCGAAGCCATGCTGGACGCCCGAGTGCAGCTACCGAACGAGAACGTTGCTATCTTCACGGAAGAAATGAAACGTCTCTTCCGCCACGCCGACCCGGATATGCCCGAAGAGAAGAAAGTCCGCCTTCTCCTGCGTGGTGTGAAGGAAGAACTGTTCGGCGCAATGGTACGAAGCCCACCGAAGACCGTAGAAGAGTTCCTTCGCGAGGCAACCAGCATTGAGAAGACACTCGAAATGCGGAACCGGCAATTCAACCGCCGTACGAGCTCTACCCACTACGCAGGAATTCAATCACTGGCCACAGACGGTCTGCGCGAGACCATCAGGGCCATTGTGCGCGAAGAACTGCGCAAGGTCTTGCCTTCGTCGCAGCCTCAAGTGGCCTCGATCGCCGACATCGTGAAAGAAGAGGTGCACCGATCCCTTGGAGTTCCTGAGGTGGAACCAGAATCACCGCAGCCGGAGGCAATGACCTACGCCGCCGCCGTCGCCCGCCGTCAAGGCCCCCCTGCGCGTCCGCGCCAGGGTCCTGCAACGCCGCAATTCCGTCGTCCGCCGCCGCCGCCGCAGCCAGCACGCCAATACGTCGCCCAGCGCACCTACGCGGGGAAGACGGACATTTGGCGAGCCCCTGACCACCGCCCGCTCTGCTATCACTGCGGAGAAGCCGGCCATGTGTACCGCCGATGCCCATACCGCGACCTGGGACTGAGAGGGTTCGCCGTCAACGCGCTGCGTCCACAGCTTGGCGAGCGCCCACGTGAAATCGCCGATTACCTAGCCGCCACTCAGCGGAACTCTCGACGACCATCCCGTTCACCGTCACCAGGCCGCTACCTGTCACCGCAGCGTCGACCATACACTGGCTCAGCTCGGGGCCGCTCTGCGAGCCCATATCCGGAAAACTAAAAGCAGCAACCGATGGAGGTGCGGTTGCTGTTCGTCGAACTGACGAAGATCCTCCGCCGCCGACGAAGTCGATGAAGAAACCACCTCGACGACCTAATGACGACACGCCGCCGCCCCGACGAAGTCAGCAAGCCAAGACTACACCGACAAAAGACGACTTGACGACGCGACGTTCCAGTTTCAGTTCAACACGACGCAGCCGTGATCCGACGCCAAGACCTAACTGCAACGCCAGACAAAGAACCACCGACCTCGACGTGCTTCTCGACGGCCACGCAGTTACCGCCTTAGTGGACACCGGTGCTGATTACTCCGTCATGAGTGGACACATCGCCGCACAGTTGAAGAAGGTTAAGACTGCATGGGAAGGCCCTCAAATTCGCACCGCTGGAGGACACCTGATTACGCCGACTGGAATCTGCAGGGCAAGGATAACCATTCATGACCGGACTTACACTGCCACCTTCGTTATCGTCCAACAGTGTTCTCGAGACGTCATTCTCGGTATGGACATCCTGAACCAACACGGCGCAGTCATCGACCTGAAGTCGAAGTCAATAACGCTGTCGGAAGATAAAGCGATACCGCCGGAGAGCCCTCGTAGTCACCACGCCTTGAGTGTGCTCGAAGACCAAGTGAGCATCCCGCCCCGCTCCAGCATTGTTATTTCGGTCGGCACCGAAATACCCGCTGACGTAGAAGGTGTCATCGAAGGCGACCAACGCCTCCTGCTAGACCGTGAAATTTGCGTCGCAAGAGGGATCGCTCGACTGCATGGAGGGAAAACTGAAGTGTTGCTGACAAACTTCAGCCCGGAGTTCAAGCACATCAACAAGGGCACGACGATCGCATACATCGAGGAATTTCAGGGAACCAGCGATGCGTTTGTCCTCTCGGATTCTGTTGCATCTACCCCGACGACCGTAGTTCCCGAGCCAGACTTCGACATAAATCCAAGTCTCCCTGTGATTAAGAAGCAACAGCTCAGAAGTCTCCTACGACGATACAAAGACTGCTTTTCGACGTCATCGAGGATTCGACAAACCCCAGTCGCAAAGCATCGCATAATAACCGAAGAGTGCGCTCGACCACTACGCCAAAGCCCTTACCGAGTTTCGCCGCGAGAACGCGAAGCTATAAGAGAACAAGTCGACGAAATGCTGCGCGACGACATCATCCAGCCGTCGAAAAGCCCGTGGGCATCCCCTGTTGTCCTGGTGAAGAAAAAGGACGGAACCCTACGTTTCTGCGTCGATTATCGTCGTCTGAACAAGATCACGAAGAAGGACGTATACCCCCTTCCACGGATAGACGACGCATTGGATCGGCTCTGCAATGCTAAATACTTCTCATCGATGGACCTCAAGTCTGGCTACTGGCAAATAGAGGTCGACGAAAGGGATCGCGAAAAGACCGCCTTCATCACGCCAGACGGCCTCTACGAGTTCAAGGTTATGCCATTCGGACTGTGTTCGGCGCCTGCAACGTTCCAGCGCGTCATGGACACAGTATTAGCAGGACTGAAGTGGCAGACCTGTCTCGTTTACTTGGATGACGTCGTTGTATTCGCCGAAAATTTCGACGATCACCTTAGGCGGCTTGCCACAGTACTCGAGGCCATCAAGTCATCAGGGCTCACTCTGAAGCCAGAAAAATGCCGCTTCGCTTACGACGAGCTTCTGTTCCTAGGCCACGTCATCAGTAAATCCGGAGTACGCCCCGACCCGCAGAAAACAGCTGCCATCGCAAAGTTCCCGCAGCCCACCGACAAGAAGGCAGTGCGTAGATTCCTTGGCATGTGTGCCTACTACAGGCGCTTTGTCAAGGATTTTTCACGCATCGCCGAGCCGTTGACACGTCTAACTAAATGTGATGTTGAGTTCAAGTGGGAAACGCCGCAGGCCGACGCATTTGAAGAACTCAAACGACGTATGCAGTGGCCGCCGGTACATGCGCACTTCGACGAGTACGCCGATACAGAAATCCATACTGACGCCAGTAGCCTAGGCCTCGGTGCCGTTCTAGTCCAGAGGAAAAACGGAGTCGAACAGGTGATATCTTACGCTAGCCGGTCGCTGTCAAAAGCGGAAGGCAACTATTCTACGACCGAAAAGGAATGCCTCGCCATCGTTTGGGCTACAGCAAAATTTCGCCCTTATCTTTATGGCAGGCCATTCAAAGTCGTCAGTGACCATCACGCTTTGTGTTGGCTAGCGAGTATAAAGGATCCTTCAGGACGACTGGCGCGGTGGAGCCTCAGACTACAAGAATACGACATCACTGTAACCTACAAGTCCGGACGAAAACACTCCGATGCCGATTGCCTATCACGTGCCCCCATTGACCCGCCGCCGCAAGATGACGAAGATGACGACGCCTTCCTTGGCATGATAAGCGCAGAAGACTTCGCTGAGCAGCAATGGGCAGACCCGGAGCTAAAAGGCCTGGTGGAATATTTGCAAGGGCACACCGACGTTGTCCCCAGGGCATTTAAGCGCGGACTATCTTCCTTCACGCTTCATAACAATCTCCTCGTGAAGAACTTTTCACCAGTCCGCGCCAACTACCTTCTTGTTGTCCCGTCAGCACTTCGTCCAGAAGTATTGCACGCCCTACATGACGATCCGACAGCTGGACACCTAGGTTTTTCCCGGACACTCTCGAGGATACAACAAAAGTATTATTGGCCGCGCCTGACCGCCGATGTCGCCCATTATGTCAGAACATGCCGAGACTGTCAGCGACGTAAGACACCGCCGACAAGGCCAGCCGGATTACTACAGCCAACCGAACCTCCTTGCCGACCATTCCAGCAGATCGGGATGGACTTGCTGGGACCCTTTCCGACGTCAACAACCGGAAATAAGTGGATCGTCGTGGCGACAGACTACCTCACCCGCTTCGCTGAAACTAAAGCACTGCCGAAAGGTAGCGCAGCCGAAGTGGCGAAATTTTTTGTCGAAAACATCCTGCTTCGACATGGCGCCCCAGAAGTCCTCATCACCGACAGAGGAACGGCCTTTACAGCGGAGCTCACCCAAGCCATTCTGAAACAGTCAGACAAGGCACAGGAGGACAACGGCCTACCACCTGCAGACGAATGACCTTACGAAGCGGCTGAATAAGACCCTCGCCGACATGCTAGCGATGTACGTCGACGTCGAACACAAGACCTGGGATGCCGTCCTGCCGTACGTAACATTTGCTTACAACACGGCGGTGCAAGAAACAACACAGATCACGCCGTTTAAGCTGGTTTACGGCAGGAACCCGACGACGACGCTCGACGCCATGCTGCCCCACGTCACTGACGAAGAGAATGTTGACGTCGCTAGCTATCTCCAGCGCGCCGAAGAAGCCCGACACCTCGCCCGCCTGCGGATCAAGAACCAACAGAGGACCGACAGCCGACGCTACAACCTCCGACGACGCTTTGTTGAGTACCAGCCCGGCGACCGTGTTTGGGTTTGGACACCGATACGCCGATGGTGCAGCGGTGGCGTAGAGGTAGAACACCCGCCTCGCGTGCAAGAGGTCCGTGGTTCGAATCCCGGTGCCGGCAATTTTCCACCGGATTTATATTTAAAAAAAATCCGCGTGTTGATAAAATTGCACAAACAGGCCTGGAGTGTGGCCCTGATCCCGGTGACCAGAACCGGTAACGCACTCCCTCACCAGAGCAGGATTGGCCACCCTGGTGCAGTACTCGGCCACAACCTCCTATGAATACAACAATCAAACCCCGGCCCTCAGTCCCCAGCAGCTGCAAAGCAACTGACCACGGCGGCGGTCAGACCTGCGGCGCAGCAGAGGGTGCTAAGAATCACTGGCTTCCGGACAGGCCGCCATTGGAATATGAACCTGGCAACGTTTAACGCTAGAACGTTATCTAGTAAAGCTAGTCTAGCAGTGCTATTGGAGGAATTAGAGGGCAGTAAATGGGATATAATAGGGCTCAGTGAAGTTAGGAGGCCAAAAGAACCATATACAGTGCTAAAAAGCGGGCACGTCCTGTGCTACCGGGGCTTAGCGGAGAGAAGAGAACTGAGAGTCGGATTCCTGGTTAATAAGAATATAGCTGGTAACATACAGGAACTCTATAGCATTAATGAGCGGGTAGCAGGTCTTGTTGTGAAGCTTAATAAGAGGTACAAAATGAAGATTGTACAGGTCTACGCCCCTACATCGAATCATGATGACCAGGAAGTCGAAAGCTTCTATGAAGACGTCGAATCGGCTATCGGTAGAGTGAAAACTAAATACACTATACTAATGGGCGACTTTAATGCCAAGGTAGGCAAGAAGCAGGCTGGAGACAAGGCAGTGGGCGAATATGGCAGAGGCACTAGGAACAGCAGGGGAGAGATATTAGTAGTGTTTGCGGAACAGAATAATATGAGGATAATGAATACCTTCTTCCGCAAGCGGGATAGCCGAAAGTGGACGTGGAGGAGCCCGAACGGTGAGACTAGAAATGAAATAGACTTCATACTCTGCGCTAACCCTGGCATCATACAAGATGTGGACGTGCTCGGCAAGGTGCGCTGCAGTGACCACAGAATGGTAAGAACTCGAATTAGCCTAGACCTGAGGAGGGAACGGAAGAAACTGGTACATAAGAAGCCGATTAATGAGTTAGCGGTAAGAGGGAAAATAGAGGAATTCCAGATCAAGCTACACAACAGGTATTCAGCTTTAACTCAGGAAGAGGACCTTAGTGTTGAAGCAATGAACGACAATCTTGTGGGCATCATTAAGGATTGTGCAATGGAAGTCGGTGGTAACTCGGTTAGGCAAGATACCAGCAAACTATCGCAGGAGACGAAAGATCTGATCAAGAAACGCCAATGTATGAAAGCCTCTAACCCTACAGCTAGAATAGAACTGGCAGAACTTTCGAAGTTAATCAACAAGCGTAAGACAGCTGACATAAGGAAGTATAATATGGATAGAATTGAACATGCTCTCAGGAACGGAGGAAGCCTAAAAACAGTGAAGAAGAAACTAGGAATTGGCAAGAATCAGATGTATGCGTTAAGAGACAAAGCCGGCAATATCATTACTAATATGGATGAGATAGTTCAAGTGGCTGAGGAGTTCTATAGAGATTTATACAGTACCAGTGGCACCCACGACAATTATGGAAGAGAAAACAGTCTAGAGGAATTCGAAATCCCGAAGGTAACGCCGGAAGAAGTAAAGAAAGCCTTAGGAGATATTCAAAGGGGGTAGGCAGCTGGGGAGGATCAGGTAACAGCAGATTTGTTGAAGGATGGTGGACAGATTGTTCTAGAGAAACTGGCCACCCTGTATACGCAATGCCTCACGACCTCGAGCGTATCGGAATCTTGGAAGAACGCTAACATAATCCTAATCCATAAGAAAGGGGATGCCAAAGACTTGAAAAATTATAGACCGATCAGCTTACTGTCCGTTGCCAACAAAGTATTTACTATGGTTATTGCAAATAGAATCAGGAACACCTTAGACTTCTGTCAACCAAAGGACCAGGCAGGATTCCGTAAAGGCTACTCAACAATAGACCATATTCACACTATCAATCAAGTGATAGAGAAATGTGCAGAATATAACCAACCCTTATATGTAGCTTTAATTGATTACGAGAAAGCGTTTGATTCAGTCGAAACCTCAGCAGTCATGGAGGCATTACGGAATCAGGGTGTAGATGAGCCATATGTAAAAATACTGGAAGATATCTATAGCGGCTCCACAGCCACCGTAGTCCTCCATAAAGCAAGCAACAAAATCCCAATAAAGAAAGGCGTCAGGCAGGGATATACGATATCTCCAATGGTATTCAAGCGTGTTTACAGGAGGTATTCAGAGACCTGGATTGGGAAGAATTGGGGATAAATTTAATGGAGAATACCTTAGTAACTTGCGATTCGCTGATGATATTGCCTTGCTTAGTAACTCAGGGGACCAATTGCAATGCATGCTCACTGACCTGGAGAGGCAAAGCAGAAGAGTGGGTCTAAAAATTAATCTGCAGAAAACTAAAGTAATGTTTAACAGTCTCGGAAGAGAACAGCAATTTACAATAGGCAACGAGGCACTGGAAGTCGTAAGGGAATACATCTACTTAGGGCAGGTAGTGACGGCGGATCCGGATCATGAGACGGAAATAATCAGAAGAATAAGAATGGGCTGGGGTGCGTTTGGAAGGCATTCCCAAATCATGAACAGCAGGTTGCCATTATCCCTCAAGAGAAAGGTATATAATAGCTGTGTCTTACCAGTACTCACCTACGGGGCATAAACCTGGAGGCTTACGAAAAGGGTTCTACTCAAATTGAGGACGACACAACGAGCTATGGAAAGAAGAATGATAGGTGTAACGTTAAGGGATAAGAAAAGAGCAGATTGGGTGAGGGAACAAACGCGAGTTAATGACATCTTAGTTGAAATCAAGAAAAAGAAATGGGCATGGGCAGGACATGTAATGAGGAGGGAAGATAACCGATGGTCATTAAGGGTTACGGACTGGATCCCAAGGGAAGGGAAACGTAGCAGGGGGCGGCAGAAAGTTAGGTGGGCTGATGAGATTAAGAAGTTTGTTAAGAAGTCTGTCTGTCTGTCTGTCTGTCTGTCTGTCTGTCTGTCTGTCTGTCTGTCTGTCTGTCTGTCTGTCTGTCTGTCTGTCTGTCTGTCTGTCTGTCTGTCTGTCTGTCCAGTCCTGTCTGTCTGTCTGTGTGTCTGTCTGTCTGTCTGTCTGTCTGTCTGTCTGTCTGTCTGTCTGTCTGTCTGTCTGTCTGTCTGTCTGTCTGTCTGTCTGTCTGTCTGTCTGTCTGTCTGTCTGTCTGTCTGTCTGTCTGTCTGTCTGTCTGTCTGTCTGTCTGTCTGTCTGTCTGTCTGTCTGTCTGTCTGTCTGTCTGTCTGTCTGTCTGTCTGTCTGTCTGTCTGTCTGTCTGTCTGTCTGTCTGTCTGTCTGTCTGTCTGTCTGTCTGTCTGTCTGTCTGTCTGTCTGTCTGTCTGTCTGTCTGTCTGTCTGTCTGTCTGTCTGTCTGTCTCTCTGTCTGTCTGTACGCAATCGCTATATCTGTGACATGCGTGCATTAGACTGGCTGTTGGGAGGTTCAAATTCGCGCGAGTGACATGCAAGCGCCCAGTAGCTCTTGTTGATGTACAGCTGTTTGAAACGGAGCATGAATTGCTGAGGCTTTCTAGATTCAGAGAGCCACTTGCTTTACTGTCACGTTACGCGACCGAAAATCTTCAGCGGACAAGTTGGAAGGACGGAATTTAGAACGGGAGAAATCAGTTTGCTTTAGTTTGATCGAGGTGAATTTGGCAACAGTAGGCCGCGATTTCCTGGCGCTGCACTAATCTATAATCTGGGAGCATGGAAGAGGACTTCACCAGAAAAATCAGGTTCACATTTCTGGAAAGTGTCTCATATACGTTCTGTGTCACGTTGCCTGCGAGGCCATAAAGGATGAGCTTATCTTGACACAATCTACCCTCAGCTTCATCCAGGCGGGAGTCACCGTTTCATCTTCCGTGGCAACGCTGATGAGGCTATGCAAATTTGCACTATTTTCGAATGCTTCAACTGATAAGAAAAGAGATTAGAAAAAAATATTAGAAATTCGAATTAGTTCTCACAGGAGCTAACATTCCTATCAGCTCGGCATGACGAGCATCCAACTGAACTCGCAAATACAGCAACAACGTCATCGCCGAGCTTTGAACCAAGGTTAATTTTCAAGTCTGGTGATATAAATAATAGCTTAGCACCATACACGCATTCGGTGGCCAAGTCAAACAAAACCAGTGAGCCTAAGAGGAGCAGCAGAAAACGACTGACAGAACGTCTCGCGCTAAAGTATCGACTGAGTGGCACAACGACGCACGAGGGCTAGCGCCACTGAAGCCAGACTGCCATGCCTTTTAGTCGTGTCAGCAATGGTGTCGTTAACCATGATAGCCGCCCGTAAAGCCAAAGGAAAGCAAACTGTCGGTCATTCGGTACGAGGAACCGTCGTCAACCTGATCCGTGGTAAACAAGGTTGATGTCATATTTACGATGGCAGCTGTGGCACCAGGAGCGAAAAAAGAATCTATTAATACAAATGAATGGTAAGGCGACAGTATGTGTTACACTCCTATCCAAGCACTGAACAGTACAAATCAATGCGCCAGGCCATCATGACGTTGAAGTAATTCTGCAGCCCTGCGCGGAACGCTAAATCCCATAAAATATTTTAAATACAAGCACGCGTTAAGGTGTAAACGTAATTTATCGCAGAAATCAAGGGACACTAAAGTGGTCTCATCAACGGACAAGTAGGCCGAGCTCGAGCATCAACAACAGTTTTATTTTACGTGTATCCCGGGTGTTCGTATTTGTCACTGCGAACAACCAACGGGGAAAAGGGAGTCACCCTGGAACCCTAACGTAACGACAATATTGTCGGGTCATAGTGCGGTTTCTGGTCGTGTAACTGTTTCGCGGTCTCAGAGCCATTGGTCAGTAGATGGCTGGAAGGGCTCAATGACGTAATTGACATGGGACGTCTCACGTAGAACCCGCTGAGGGCCATCATACTTAGCCAGTGGTCTTGTGTAAAGGCGGGGAGTGGAGACGGCAACGCAAAGGCATGCCAATGTGCCAAGTGAATGTCACGACGAAGAGGAGGTATGGTCGTGATAGTGCTTCTAGCGGGCCTGTTATTTGCTGGTAAGCGTGCGCGCGAGCTCGGGGCATCCCTCAGCAAAGGTTATGTTAGAAAGAGTTGCGCGTACATAAGGATGAAAACAGGAGAAAAAAGAAACGAAGTAGACTTAAAGAACGCGAACCAGTCTTAGTCATAGTCGGCGTTCGTCCTTTTCTACGCGAAACGCTTGTCGAGAAGAAGTTCTTCAGGAGCATCATCGCAGAGGGCAACTTCAGGTAAAGTCGTAGATTCGAAGGCTTCAGGGAGATAGGAGTGGATTGTGTCTACAAAGTAGGAAGGCTGATGGCCGTAAAGAAAGAGGAATGGGGGGAATCTTGTTGTAGACTGAGTGGCGCTGTTGTAAGCGTAGGTAACGAAGGGTAATATCTGGCAGCAATTGGTATGGTCAGCGGACACGTACACGTCAAGCATTTCGCCTAGTTTTCGGTTAAAGCTCTTAGTCATTCTGTTAGTTTGGCGATGATATGCACTGATAGTGCGATGAACAATGTTGCATTCACGTAGAAGAGTTTCTATGGCTTCGCAGAAGAAGGAACATTCGCGATCCGTTAGTAGCTCACCAGTTGCACTTTGTGGAAGAGTGAAGTTATGAAGATTGTACTAGGCAGCTTCACGTGGTGTCACAGACGGAAGCGCTGAAGTTACGGCGTAGCGCGTGAGGTGGTCCACAGCGACGATGACCCAGCGGTTTTCATTTGGAGCACTCGGAAAGGGTCTGTCCAAATGTATTTCGATGCGGCTGAAAGGCCAGGTGTGACTACACTGTAAACGGAAGTAACTCCGAGGTGGGAGTATACTGCTTGTCCTATAGCGACCCCCCGGTTCGGAGTTTTTTTTGCTCCGTATGATCGTAGTAGAATTTTCACTCCGTACGAGCGGAATTTTCGCGTGGAATTATTGGAGTTTTTTTCTGTCTTTTTTTATTTTTTGCTTTGCTATTGACGGAGTTTTTTCGAGGTGCAACGGGAGTATGAAAAGAGCCATCGCGTGAGTTTGCGCGAACATGTTTACATGCAGAGGCTGCTGGTCAAATTTCGAAATATGCACACGAGACCGCGTCGAATTCGACGAAACAAGTCAATGAAAGCACATATATCATGACATACATAAACATTTCAGAAACGCCCAATGCAGAAGTTTGAAAGACATCACACGTACACGCGATACTCAAGAAGCAACGGTGCCAGTATATATAGCCACGATATTGTGTGCCTCGAAACCGCCTAGGGAGCAGCTGTGCTGTTTTCAGAATTGCGACTCACATGCTCGTTCATACGAGATCTCTCTCTCTGAAATTAACAGAATACTTTAAGCAACACAAAACTGTTAATTCAAAATAGTGAGAGAAAAAAAGTTAATGGCGTAATTTTTCAAAATTATCATGCCATTCTGTGAGTGCTGAAGCGACTTCGCACACTGCCGGCGTTCGCGGCCAAAAAGTAGTGCGTTAGTTACAGTAAGGAAGAAAAATGTAAGTGCATGTGTTGCATAGCAAAATTAAATTTTTGCGATATAGTGGTAGCGTAGCAAGAAATTATTACGTTTGAGCATGACCCGCAGCAGCCGAAATAACACCGAGAAATGCACAGTCATACATTTTATACACCGCACTACTTGCTGTGCGTCCGAGCACTCTGTCTCGGTTGCGAAAAGGAGCTACATCGCTGATCTGTCGAGTGAATCCCTAAACTCGGAGCCAGCAGGCATGCGTTTAAATCAGTGTCTCGGATAGAGCGTAATGTTAATGCAATATAGGAAGCAATGACGTGACCAAAACATATATGCGCGATAACAATTCGATTCACATCGCTCAATAAGAAGCTTTATTTTCAGTACGCATACTTATGTCCTACCGTTTTTCTTCGGGCGAGGATATCCGTTCACAGATACATAAAAACAGTTGCTTGCACTCCGGTCTTTCTCACTGGCAACACACCACCGCAACGAACTTGGGTTACGCCATTCATGCGCGACTAGCACGGATGTCGTCGCTCGAACAGTGACTACTGTTGCCATTGCTACGCGGTCCTTTCAAACACTACACTGGACGTTGTCAGCATGTACTCAAAAGAACATAGAAGTCGCATTTCACATACTGAAGAACACAAGACAGGGTGACGCAGAACGAAAACACAGCCAGAACGTGAGCCGACATCACGAGCCAGTGAGCAGCTTCGAGGTATATCTAAGCCTTTTTCCGCACTTGAAAACGTGGTTCTTGCAATCATCGTTGTCAGCAACGCGATCACAGCTAATGTACTTGATGCTAAGATACAGTGAGCTTCAGGCATGCCTATAACACTTTCTGGAAGGAAATACGGGAAACAAATTGACGAAACGCTGTCACGGAACGACACTTCACAGACGTAAACAAACCGTCAGCCATGAGCACTGCCCGCTCCGACGAACGCGCCCGGTCGCTGGCGAGGCGCACAGCCTCATGGGAAGCGCCACGTGACCAACCTGTATCGACGGAGGGGAGTATTTTAAAACTCCCTGTCGGAGTTTCACGGGAGAACAAGATTTTTAAGCGGAGTAAAATCGCGTCATGTCGCCTTAATACTCCCGCAGCTAGCCAGCGGAGTGAAACGAGGGGATGGCGCTGTTTTGCTCCCATACATCGGAGTAAATATTTTAGTGGGGAGGTTTTAGGGCACATCACCTCTTAAAAACTCCCAGGTGGGTTTATTTTCGTTTACAGTGTAGGTAATGTTTGGAGTAGCCCGGTTGTCGCGTAAGGTGGGCTCTTGCAGCGTTTGAACTTGTAGCACAAGTGGACGTACTGCTGGACGAAGCTGCATATTCCGCGCCAGTAGTGCCGAAGCCGCAAGCGTGAGTAGGTCATTGATACTCCGGCATGTACGCATTGCGGGTCCACATGAAAGGAGGTACAGATGTCAGAACGTAGACGACGAGTAATCCCCAGCAACCATTTGCGGCCAACAGATAAGTAATTGCGGTGATACAGAAGCCCACCGCGGGTGGTAAAGTGATGAGCCGCGCGTCGAAGCGTGTGGGTGGTGGTACGTGGAGACATTTTAGACCGGAACTTTGCGACAGAGGCTATGCAAGGACGCTGACTCTGCTCGGTTGGCATGCCGCAACATGTAAACGACAAATAATCGTTGCTTAGGATAGACGCAGCACCAGGCTCACGGGGCAGTTGAGAGCGGGAAAGGGCGTCGGCGTCTGCATGTTTACGTCCGAACTGGTAGACGCCACGAATATCATAGTCTTGGAGACGTAGCGACCAATGGGCCAGACAAGCAGTTGGATCTTGAGGGAAGACCACCAGCACAGGGCATGATGATTAGTCACAACGTCCAATAGTCGGCCGTGGACAAATAGTCGAAATTTTGTGATCACCCAAACGATGGCAAGGCATTCTTTCTCCGTAATAGAATACTTCGTTTCCGCTTTAGTGAGGGTACGGCTGTAGTGAAAAAGAAAGCAGTACTCGTCGAAGTTAGACTTGCGTTGGGCAAGAACAGCGCCGAGACCAACGCCGCTACCGTCCGGGCGGATTTCGGTAGGAGCGCTCGGGTTGAAATGGCGCAGAAGAGCACATACAGTCACATGTCATTAGTTATAGCATAGGCTGGAGGCAGAGTTCGGGTACGGAGTTCGAGGGTGAAGAGGAAAACAAGTACCTCCACCAGACGCAAGCGCACGTTGGGCATAATCGTGATTTAATGCAAGGATCAAGTGACACGAAGCGGTCCCATTAGTCGCCAAGAAGGCCAAGCGGGGAGAATCAAGAATATACCTCTTTTACGTGTTTTCCTGGCTTCCATATTCATCACTACATAGGTATTTTTGACGCCGTTCTTGGGCCTCTGCTTCATCACCTTAAATAAGGTCCTTTGAAAAGTATTTCATCATTCTTTGATGCGAGCGAGCGCGTCATCACTGTTATCTGTAATAAGTAGTGGCTTCTGGATGTTGTTTCCCACTTGTCTGTGGCTGTTTGTTCCGTCTAAGCGCTGAATCTTTCGATATTGCAAGTGAGAACTTCATTAGAATTGGCTGGTCTCTGTTTATTTTAAATAACTTTTTGTGAGAACACGCAACTGCCGCGATGCGTGACTACAAGTTACGTGACAAGTCACTCCACTGCTGATTGCCAGCAGCCGTAACCTGACAGAAGTGCTGCTTTCGTTCATGCGTCTGCCGTGATGTCGCAGCGTGGCGGCCTCTTTCCGTTCGTTACCATTCATCTTGTCTTGCGGCAGCTGTTCATTGCTTGCTTTGATGCAGGTAACTCTGCAGGGTTCTTTAGACAAGCGCGGTAGTGGCGTACTTCATATGAAGCGATACAATAGCGCGCATTCTGGGAGCCTATGGCGGATTGATTGGTCTGACTCAACGTTCCACAGCAGCAGAGGTACCACCGTAGACGATGCCATTAATTAATTTACCCACTGGGGCTGCCTAACGGGAAGCTTTATTTCCGCAATTTAAATAATGACATACCAGAAAATTTTATTTTCTCCAGCATTTGCTGTAGTGAAGCGGATGGATTGTTATTTCGTGTAATAAGAAATGTTCACATTACCTCACGTCAGAGGGCTCCCGGACTAAGGAGCCTTCCCTTCTTAGGGTGATACCGGGCCTAGCTTGGGTCACTTTTTGAATAATAAACCTTTCTCTCTCTCTCTCTCTCTCTCTTTCACATTAACTCATTGCCGGAAGCAGATTTTTGTTATGCCACTTACTCTTTTTCTCTTTCTTTAGGGCAGGGGCGTGGTATGAATCGAAAATGATATATAAAAATCAACTGTAAAGTATGCTTCTAAGTAGCCGAGCTACTCATGCCACATAATTATGAAAGCTGATGAGCAAAACGCGAGCAAAGTGAAAGCAGGAGCCAACGTTTCGACAAGTGGACTTGTCTTTTTCAAGGCGACGTATGCTAAAGCTCTAAAGATTCTAAAGCTTCCTTTGGAACGTTTATCCCTATTGGTTGCAATGTCTTGAACTTATGGATAAGGTATGATTCTCTGAATTTTCTTTCTCGTTCAAAACGGAAATTTGACTTTAAGATGTAGAGTTTAAGTTCATCAAATTTATGACCTGGTTGGTTGAAATGCTCGGCGACGGCTTTGGGAAGCTTTAGCTGTATCCACGCGATGTCCGTTTATTCAGACATTCTTTGGTTGTCCTGTTTCACTGATGTATTGTTTCTTACAGAAGGAACAATAAAGCATATAAATCCCATCCGAACTTGTACAAGTGAAGCTAAATTTGACTTGATGTGTATAACTATTTGCGGTGCTTTTAATTTTAATGTCACTTTGAAGGTTGCTGCAAGTTTTGCACCAGGGGCGACAACATGCTTTATTACGGGGAATGCTGTTGGCTGACTTTTGCGTGCACTAACATGTCTTCAAAGTTCCTGTTTCGGCGATAGGTAACCCTAGGTACACCTGGGAACGTTTTTCTCAGACGTCCGTTACTTGGTAATATTGGATGGTATGATTGGTTTATGTTTGGGAGTGCATTAGAATATCTTAATATAAAGGCCGGCGGTCTTTCAGATTCTAGTGTGCGCTGTTTCTTCGCCATTTCCGACTGTCTCTCCAATCTTGACGCGGCATCATAATAGCAAATTGTTATACACACGAAGTCAAATCTAGCTTCACTTGTACAAGTTCGGATGGGATTTACATGCTTTAATGTTCCTTCTGTACGAAACAATATATCGGTGAAACAGGAAGACCAATGAATGCCTGATTAAACGGACATTGCGCGGATACAGCTAAAGCTTCCCAAAGCCGTCGCCGAGCATTTCAACCGACCAGGTCACAAATTTAATGAACTTAAACTCTACATCCTACAGTAGAATTTCTGTTTTGCACAAGAAAGAAAATACAGAGAATCATACCTTATCCATAAGTTCAAGGCATTGCAACCAATAGGCATGAACGTTTCAAAGGGAGCTTTAGAATCTATTCGCTATGCTAAATTTTAAGCTATAGGCAACAACACTTAGTTTGGTTCCTTGACGTACCCCCTCCCTCCTTTTTTTAATTTTTTTCCCTTTCCTTTGCATTTTTTTTCAGCCGGTGTGTCAGACGCCGTTGACACATCGGCTGACACGCGTGCGTTGACACCTGGTTGACAGAGGGGGGTGGGGGGCCCAGGCTTCGTGCACAGCATTCCTTTACGCTCAGTTCGACACGCTAGGACACCTTCCCTCGTTTCCGTACCGTGCCGCCTTACACCCTCTCCCATTTAGAAGAACCGTACCTATCTATATTGTGGCAAGGAAAGGATACGTCGCCTTGAAGAAGACAAGTCCACTTGTCGAAATGTTGGCTCCTCTTCTCACCTTGTTCTCGTTTTGCTCATCGTCTTGAATTTCCATCTCCCGCATTCCCCGCGTTTTCCCATAATTATGAACGACTCATCTGGAACCGCTACAGCGTAGAAAGTAGACGCGTGGTACGGCGTTTTTTAAAGCGTTCTTAATTTGTGAGCAGCACGTTTGCGAAAACACCGTTATCAATACAACAATTTCATGTAAACCGACTACCAATCGTTATATTTCACATGATGTTACAGTGCTATACTGAGTGGTAATACTTGATTGTGTTCAAGAGCAATGGAGTTGAAGAACAGTCGTGATTTTTTTAAATAACGTCTTTCTGCAATCAAAAAATTTCCTTCGTACGTATAGTAGAATATAGATTTTTTTTCTCTCAAATACGAAATTTTCGGTGAAATGTTTCCAGCGTTTTTGTAAAAAGACTATTGCGGCATTCGATATTGCCTTTGGATTTCGGCATTGGAAATCGGATATATTCGCACAGGAACAAAATTTTTCATTAGCGCGCTACCCATTGCACGAGCGAATGTTCACGCCCGCCATAGAACGCGGGTCCTCTGTTGCCGCTACGGCGAAACGATCACAAAATAGCAACTCTTAGAAAATGGCTATAAAGCAGGTGTTGCATAGCCACTTGTCTTCGATGATGTCCTACTAAAAAAAAAAAGACGGAGAAACTGAATTGCTTCCTCTTCTTTTTCGCAGAAATTATCAACCTTCATCAGCGTCACAATAAGCCTGCTTGTTGGAGCTGTCGTACTAAGTGAGTACCAAACATTGTTTTTGCTCTACTGTTTTAACCAACCTCTCTGGAATATATTTTCTTGCAGAATAACTAAATAATTTGGAAGCAAGCATTAAAGAAGCACCTGCGTGGTAAAATGTAATAGCAGCATGGTTTTGGCTTCATTTTGGCCTGTTTAAAAAGTGATTTATAAAATGCTTACTAACTTGCCTCGCTACCCGGAAGCACTGAAGAGGCCACCAGTTGGATACATTGGAAAATACGGGCTACGCTGTGTGTAACTTGGGCCTAAAATTGCAACGTTGTAGGTCAGTTCATTGAAAATAATTACTGAATACGGGTTTTTTAAGAATTTTTTGCATTATACGCGGTGTTTAGTTTGGTCTTGACGCTTTCTTCGGTCGAATCGAGTTGTTGATGCGTCGTTGGAAAAGGAGGAGCGTGTTTTATGCGGCGGCGGCGGACCCACCTGCGCGTCGAGCCGCTGTGCCGAACGCCTCGCAGCGGCGGTGCCACGGCGACGGCTGCCTGACGCGCCGGGCGACACAGTGGCCTGGAGGCAGTAGCTCGAACAAGTCCAGCTTGCATAATGAAACCTGGCAGCGCTCGAACCGATGCATGAATGGGAGATCACGCTAAATAAAGTTTTTCGTCATCACGCTAGCGAGAGCGAATGTGCGAAAATTGCGCCTATTAGTTGCATTCTACGCCTTTATACTTAGACATGCTGTTTCACACGTGACCCGCGTGCCGTGAGTAACGAGTGACATCAGACAGCAGCCGCTTCAGACAGGAATATTTTCAGAAAATGTAAAAAAATGCAGTGTACCCGTTTAAACGCTGGTAACATGTAAGCAGATACACCGGGATTACGGGCGCACATTCATTTCCATGGAAATAGCTTCCAGAAATAGCTTCGTGATTTGAGAGATCCTTCAGTAAGATTAGACCCTTTTCGTCAGACTCAAAAACCCATAAACACTTCTTGCTTAGCACGCTTAAGCGTTCGAGGCAGTTCAGTCAGCTGAGGTGAAAAGGCCTGTCCGTTCAATCACAGACATTTTCCTGTCCAGTCACTTCGGCTTCTCAGACTTGCTTGCGATTTGAAGGGAACGTGATAGGTGCGTGTTGGGTGACTGCGGCGAAAAGAAGCCATGCTCTCTCAGCTTCAAGGGTTATGGGGCCCTAACACGTCAAACTATTCAAATACGTTTTTATTCCGATCTCCTGACGCCAAATTTGCGTAACCGCCGACGCAAGCATCGGGCCGTGACCCGCAGGGTTGTCTGAACAGACCAATCAAATGCTCTCCTCGTTCAAAGGAGGTCGCTTTTGTTTGCTTGAAAAACGAATAACATTGCCTACACTGATGCGGCTTGTGTTATGTAATTGGCTGACAAGTGGTGAGGATCACGGTCAAGTGGAGAGGGATTCGATTAGGCCTAGCCACTGCACTGAAAATTGATAACCCGATGAAGAGGGGGGTGCCGGCGACTGTGATTGGTCTGCTTCCCCTTACTTAGCCTGCGGTGGCTGGTCAAAAATCGCGACGGCATGCAACGGAAGCTTAAATATGACGCTACTACGGATCCTCAGCAAAGAACAGTTGGCAGGACGAGGTCGTAAACGTGCCGAAAGTTCTCGAAAACGTTGCACGTCACGCATAAAGGTTTATTATACGCAACTAAACCCACGCTCTCCGGCAGGTGCAAGTAGCCATTGCCTGAGCGATCGGCGGCAGATATCTTTTATTCCTTTCGGAACGGGACAGCCTGCGGCTATTCAGAAGAAAATTCAGTTTTGTTCGGCATATTAATGCATCTTTAACGCGTACACGTCACTTTGACGCGGTGATTTTTCGCGGTTTTTTGACGTCGTGTGACAGGCAGGTGAAGTGGGTGCAACCCGAAAAATTTTGACCAATAGACGACAGCTAATGGCGAAAAGTGTCGAATGAGAAATAACTATTTTTCTTTTCTACGGTGAAATCACGCATAATAAGTGTCTACACGTCATATCATATGGGGAGCTATCGCGGATTTCAGGACGTCGCGTGACAGACAGGCGAAGTGGGGGTGGTCCAAAAAAGTTTTTGACCAATCGCGGAGGACTGATTGCAGAATTAGAAAATTTTGGAATAGCTTTACGTTATAGCGCCCATGTTGTGGAAGAGAAAATCTTACTTAAGGCAACCGCTTTGCCGCTGCACTCTACGGAGTAAATGTTAGAGCAGTTTGGAACCTTATGCGTTAAAGAATGGCCTGCATTAACTTTTATGGTTTGAACGCTTCGTTAAATTAAATGCTCAAAAATATTTTACAGTGCAAGAAGCAGACATTCAGTGCCACACAGAATCAACGACTACGACAACACCCGATTTTAAGGGGTATGCCGAAAAGCCTGCACTGTAAATTGTAGGAGCACTTTAAATTGAGGTACTCGAATTCATGGTGGTAAATGGCGCAAGGGAAACACGTACGTGGGGGAAAGCAGGGACATGACACAGCTCCTCGTCTAGTCGTTTTTTTTCCCCCGTGAAAGTGTTTCCCTTGCGTTGTTTGGCCGCGAGAAATTGTCCGAATAATTGACGGGGTGCAGCGCAGACACAACCCGTGTGTAATAGCACCAGTCCCCCCGAGAGGTAACAGTGGTTTTCAAAATCGTGATGAACCTTACAAAAAGAGCATACATCATTAATTTCTTCTTTGTGTAAGAAACGCATTTCTAACCATGATTCTTGAACATGTTCTGCCAGATTGCAGCCTATGGGTTATCAGATCATGAAATGATTGTCATGCTTAAAGCTATGCTTATTATGATATAAGTGAAGCTGAAATCTGTCCAACATTTATAAGTCTAAAAAACAGCAAGGCGTCCGGTATAGAGAACTTGCAGGTAAAATCGATAAAATGCTTTTTTAATACATTACGTCTGTGCTCCCTTAAATATTTATTCTTGGTGTCCAATTAGGTCAATTTCCTCATGCAATGAAAAGACCGAAGGTAGCTGTTAATTACAGATTTGACAATAAAGACAAGGCGAAAAATCGCACGCGAATATCTGTAATACCATTTCTTTTTTTCAAAATGCTTAGAAAAGATGTTTTCTCGATTAACCATCTTCTTTAAAGAATAAATATACATTCCGACTCCCAGTTTGGTTTTAGGAAATCGCATTCTACCTAAATAGCCTTGCAAAGTGTCAAAGGAAGCGTGTTACAGAACATTGAAAATAAGCACATCACTCTAGGTATTTTAATCGGTTATAGTAAGGCCTTCGATTCACTCAACCGTAGTCTACTCATACAAAAACTCTCACGTTACACAGTTCGTGCTAGACAGCTCGAATTGTTCCGTTCATATTTATCCAACAGGGCTGAATGTGTGTGTATCGGTAATTACCATTCATGTCTCCTTTTTAGAAAATGTGGTATGCCCAAGGCAGTATTTAGGGTCCTGTTTTGTAAACGTATACATAAACAATATTGTCAGTAATAATACAAGCTCAAACTTTATTATATATGCGGATGACACCGCTATGTTGCTGTCTGGCCCTGATGAACGTGATCTAGCGTCAAGATGTAATCACGTCCTTGAGAAACTAGTATTTTGGCCCCATTCTCTGTGTCTTAACATTAAACCAACTAAAGAAATGTACTTTTCTCTGTGCCCAAAATGATTTACGGAGGAAAGGATAGATACTCTAACAGACACAGAATTGAAATTATCCTTGAGGACAAATTCCATTGCGTTGCACTTAACTCGCATCTCACTTGGAATTCCCACATTGACAATTTGCGTGAAAAAACGTTCGATGGGTACAACAGGAGCGCTCTCGCGTTGGCATGCCATTCTTCCATTGCAAGCAAAATAAGTTTATTCCGGACAATTTTCTTCACATAATAAGTATTGCAGTTTGGTATGGTTACTACACAAGAACTGTTATTTATTTATTTACTTATTTATTTATTTATTTACTTACTATCAGGGCCGTTGAGGCGTTCCAGATAGGAATGGTAAACATTTATACAAATAAAAAAAAAGGAGACTTTTAACATAGGTGATGAAGAAGCCCAGATTTGAAAGCTTCACGCTCAAGAATGGAGACGATGCAGGCGGGCAGGTGGTTCAAGTATTTATTTGTTAATATTTCAGTACATCTATTGCAAAATAGTTATTCGCAACATCGCAAATGATGATTAGTTATCTTCGACCGAACATTATTTCCAGTCGTACAACATTATGAAAGTACAGCACATGTACAAATTGCGTGTTTTGCGCTCATTATGTGTGCCCACATTTAAGCATTTCATTACCTCACTTGCACTGGTTCAAAAGTGTATTAATATTCGCACACATAGCACTGATGTATGGCTGATACCACGTTCCCGCACTTTTTTTACACATTACAATACTTTAACCACAACCTTCCTTTAGTCCGTCGGAGGTACAAAGATATAGCGACGCCCATATTACCATTAGTACGCAAAATATATTTTAATAAAATATTTTTGTTCGTATTTAGTTATCTTCTTGGGACATGGGCAAACCTATCCTGGTAATATTGGTGCTTCACCTCGCAGTGTTTTATAGAGGGAGTAATTTCACCTTGAATTGTACAATGTTTAATGTTTATCTAAGGTATTTCTGTTGATCTGTCGTTTTATAACTGTCTTACATAGTGATACGCTTCCTACACTCTCTGCATCAACATTAAGGCAAGAATTTTGGCAATACACTCACTCAGGTATCTATTATTGCATACTTTAGAATTCCTACACGTTTACCCTCTTTGTGTCATCATATGTTCTCAGCATTTCTGATGATTTGTTATATTTAATACATACTTACATGTATTTATTCACGCCTTGGCATGGAGATCAAAGTCGGGCACCACATGTGCATGAAGTAAAAAAAAAATAGCCACTGCCTTGTATCTGGGCCTCTGTCAAGCTGCTGACCGCATCTTTTAGCCTTGGGGCACTATAACGTAAAACTATTTGAAACTTTTCTATTCCAATTCTGCAATCAGCCCTCCGCGATTAATGAAAAACGTTTTTGGACCTCCCCCACTTCACCTGTCTGTCACGCGGCGTCACGAAAACCACGATAGGTCCCCACCTGATAAGACGTGTACAAACTGGTTATGCATAATTTGACCCAACAAATCGACTGCCTTTTCAACATTAGCCCTCGGCTATTGGTCAAAAGTTTTCTGGCTGCACCTGCTTCACCTGCCTGTCATGTGAAGTCACAAAACCCCAAAAGCTCACCGTGTCAAAGTGACGTGCACGCGTTAAAGATGCATTAGTATGCCGAACAAAACTGAATTTTCTTCTGAATAGCCGCAGGGTGCCCCGTTCCTAAAGGAGTAAAAGATGGTTGCCGTCGATCGTTCAGGCAGTGGCGACTCGCACCTGCCGGAGAGCATGGGTTTATTTACGTGTAATAAAACTTCTTTCGTGACCGTGTAACGTTTTCGAACACTTTCGGCACGTTTACGACCTCGTTCTGCCAACTCTTCTTTGCTGAGTATCTGTTTTAGCGTCATTTTTAAGCTTCCGTTGCATGCCGCCGCGATTGTCGACGAGCCACTGTAAGCTAAGCCAGGGAAAGATGACCAATCATAGACGCCGGCACCACCCTCTTCATCCGGTTATCGATTTTCAGTGCAGTGGCTCGGCCCCATAGAATCCCTCTCCACTTGAGCGTGCTACTCGCCTCTTGTAAGCCAATTAGATAAGACAAGTTGCTGAGTGCACAGTAAAATAATTTACACCCTTGATGGTGAGAATTGCGAATCATAACACCCTTGAAGGGTGTTTTCATTCAAGAAACATCCCATCATCATGACTTTTTGCGAAGCATAGGGCAGTTCTAAATGCCATAACACCCTTTTACCCACCGAAAGGGTGCACTGACTAAGAATATTGGGGGTGGGTGCAAGGGTGTTTTTGTTTGTTTTTACCACATTCACAAACATACAATTGCACGAAGAGACGGCGTGTCCCACGGCACTAAAAACCAGTGGCGGATCCAGAAATGGGCCCTGCCTTACCCCAAGCCCTTCCCCCCCGAGACATGTCGGGCTTTCAAAGCCGACAAAACTCCTGAAGAGAGTCCCCCTCCGTTTCACTGTCTGTTTTGATAAGCCATTTTAAATATGTCCTGGGAAAAACCTGTTGCTGAAGCACTACTATATATTATGTCACAGTGTTCTAGGTGGCACACAGTTCCCAAATGTCGTCACGCACAAATTCCGCGGAATCCAAAAGCGCGCACCTACTTTTTCTAGTACTGAATACTTAACCAAAAGAAAAATGTTCAAAATGTTTTCAGCAAGGCAGAACTAGTGCAGCTCTTGCTTTTGGGACGCCAGGAATCTAGCAAAATGAATAGGCCACGTGACAGCATGCAGCTGGACGCGCCACAATTGCTCTAAAGCAGTGCGGTCGTCTAGGTTTCTTTCAAGCATGACAAAACAGGCAGAAAAGGGTGCGACGAACCATACGCGGACAAAAGATACGCCGATTCGAGAAGCTTTGACCCCACCTGACCTTCTTTCGCCGAATCAATAACCCCAATTCGTTCTGCTTCTCTCAAGTTTATAAACAAGGTAGGTTCGTTGGCAAACTTGAGCCTTCTCAACCACCACAATGCTTTGCTCAAGCAGCATCTGCAGAAAGAGCCGTGCAAAACGCTCATGGCTTCGCGTCTGCGTCAATTTACGAAGCTGGCTGTACAAAAAGAAACTATTAAGTTTGTAGTTGTATAGTAAAGGAACGTTCTACTGGCTTACAAACAGCTGCCTGAACGGAGTGCTCAAAAAGAAAGGGAGAATAATCTAAGAAAGTATAGAGAACCAACGTACAACTTGCGATGCATAAAGTATTTACAACACCGACTAACGACGGTATTTACTGAAATATTTCCCCTCCCAAATTGGAGACAGTATTATTGCATGCATGAATAGGATATCAAGCCAATCATTGTAGATATAACGAGATTCCAGAAATTGGCGGGGCATTTGCAGACCAATCTTTGTTCACGGAACAGTGGTGAGGCATTTTTCAAGTGTGCGCGCTACTGCCCACCTGCCAAGTACGTTCGCGATGTCTTGGCATATGTAGACCTGCGCGAGACTCACCCGTCTCCCCTCGCGAGACGGGTAGGACAGGTGCACATGCTGAATACGGGAAAGAAATACTTTGCAGAATGAAATTGAATTTTGTCAAAACACCAGAGCTCTGGATTGCAGGTTACAGCGTGCACAGGGGCGCTCTGCCAGATTTTAAAGCGAAGCTTTCTATGCCTCCTCCCTCACTTTTTCCAATTCTGCTGCTGCTGCTGTCACTGGCTTGCCAGCCGCGTTGGTGGGTGGTTTGAGAGCGTGCATAATGAACATGAGAGGGACGCGGTGAAGGCGTGTGCGAGTCCTTTTAGCGAGAACTTCGTGGGCATCGCTACAATACTCTTTGGACCTCTTTGTCCGTCACAATGCCCACTGAAACACCCTGGCCATCGACACAATGCCCTCTGGAAGACTAATTACGCGTTAGCCCCCTTCTGCCCACCCCCACCCACCGCAAAAGTAGTGCAGAAGGTGCAGCACTTACTTTTTTGTACTCACATGCAACAGCGCAGAGGAGAGACAGTATGGTACTAAGGGGAGACAAGAGAATGCTTAAAGCCAACACCCAGACGAAATGTCATCACAGTTCCCACACTTTGCCAGGAAATTGTTGTTGTCATTCAATAGCCTTTACCACAGCTGCACCCTCGTCGAGCAAAGGGGTTCGGCGATGGTATAGGCACAGCTATTGAATGGGAACAATACTAAATTGCTCTGCTCGTGGTAGTTTGAGGGCGAGCGTAGTTGGGTCGAAAATGACTTGTCTACCGCATGCACAAAATACCTCGATTTTGAATATATCTTCCTCATTACCCGTCAAACTGCTATTATAAGCAACTGCAGTAAGACAAAGACCGACATCAG
Organism: Dermacentor albipictus; assembly: GCF_038994185.2. Taxonomy (NCBI): domain Eukaryota; kingdom Metazoa; phylum Arthropoda; class Arachnida; order Ixodida; family Ixodidae; genus Dermacentor; species Dermacentor albipictus. Next base: position 516,069,142 of record NC_091821.1, read on the forward strand.
ATTATGACAACGACAACTCACGGTGCTGTCCACCAGAGGGGAATCGTTGTTATATTTGTTCTTTCTTTTGAGCAGTCATAGGCCCCACTCGCTCACCCGCTCATAATATCAAAGAAAAAAAAACCCGAGATCTGGATTCGCTTCGGTTGCACTTTCACGACAGCAGGCAAAGAAAGACTTTTCGTACTTGGAAACTTAAGGTTTTCGTGTGATTCTGCACATGTGAAATTTCGTGGTGTCGCCTATACGTTTAGAAAGCTATTATGCAAGTACTTTTATATCTGCCGTTAATCCAAGCTATTTAAAATTTGAGTGAGCACTCCAGTTCAGAAATATGAGCATTGTGAACTTCTTGAGAATGCCAATTAAAGCTTTTTTTTCTCTCTCTGTTTCTCTGTGCATAAAAGAAAAGACAGACTCGCAAGTACCTCTGTATCTTATACAATCAGGAAGGGCCATGTCTCTTTACAAATGAACGTCCAAGCAAACATACAAAAAAGAAAGCATCGACAAATAAATTCACTTACACGCAGTTACCAGCCCACCTTTGCCCCCATTTGATTTGATATCAGCCCATGTTTCTGGAAATAAATTTCCAGTGAAACTACCCGTAAACACAGAAAATGGCTTAGAGGTAGCGTAAAATAAATAGCTTTGAAAGTAATACACACATAGTTTAAAAGAATATTTGTTTTTATGCCTTGAAAACGAAACCGAAATTGAAATAACTTCCCCCGACGGGTGTCGCCGCTATCGCCGCTACGTCATTTCCTGCGTCTCGCGGCGGGCCGCCGGGAGCACATGTGTGTGTTCTCCGTGACATTCTTGAAGTTGTGAGTAATTAGATTGTTTTTTGCTGCGTTTAGGTTGTACCACCTCGTTGTTTTCGTGTACTTTTGTGCTCATCGACGCGAAGTGAGCGTCCGGAGTGAAGGCGACGCGATTATGCGTGAGAAAGAAGGGCACCAGCGGCCTACGACATCTGTGTTTCTTTGTGACAGTGTGTTTACTACGCCTACGACGGCCGTCATTCGTGGCGAAGGAGAAAACATCTTCCATTCGGCCTGAACAGTGATGAAGTGGACGTTTTGTTTTTCGGCGGAATGCATCGTCAACATGGTCCATCCACTACGTAAACGAAACGGCGTGCCCAGAGTACAGATCGTGACAGCGCTCCGCCTTCAAACCGAGGGCCTTTTGCAAGGCGCATGAACTGCTCATATAAAAGGTACGTACGTAGCCACGTTCAGCATCGCGTTTTTTATGGTGCGTCATTGTGGTAGTAATTTTCGCGTAATTTATTTAAAGGACAGCGCAAGGTGTGTTGGATGCGAGTGTAGTATATGTACTCCAGCCGTAACCTATGGGCACCGAATGTGAAAAAGAAAAAAAAAATGAATGTTTCATTGTTCACGTGTCCTCAACTAGAATTGTAGAGAATTAAGTACTGCTACGCGTCAGTATTCGGCGCAGGCAGGGAAATAATACTTTGGTTTGACTAATTGGTTCTTTCTGTTACCAAAGATGGGCGCAGACTTATACCGGTGTCACACGGCCACTTTCGAGCACGATTGAGCGCGTTCTGGATCGAAATTTTCGACCGCGATTGGCTCCCATCCACCGATTGTGCAACGAGGCCAAACGCGTCCAGAAATTCGATTCCAGTCAGGATCTATCGCGGCCAAAAGTGTGCAGTGTGACAACCGTATTAAATGTCGCTTGTGTACTTTCACTCAATTGTTATTATTTTTTTTTTGTCGGAGGTCCCGTGGTAGGTAATGGCGCAGGCAGCTTGCAGTGCTTGTGGTTTCATGACTAGAACTAATGCAAAACAAAAGAACCACGACCGTCCCGGCTATGTAGTACTTATCAATCGCTTTAAGTTGTGCTCGTTTGTTATAGAAGCTGTCGTGCTGTTGCGGATGAATGCGTGGTTGCGCTATTTGTTTGTAAATTTATCTTTTTGTATAAATAAGCACACCGAGCCTAATAAATTTTTTTCACGTCCATGTACTAGTTTCTTGGTTTCACGCAGGCGTGCTTATTATTACTATTTGTTTTCTTGTTGTGTGACTGAACCCTGCTTAAGGCGTCCTGTCAGTTGTCAACAGTATTTCTGAAATGAATTGCACTTAGCGTCCTACGGTTATTGTACGCTTCACTACCTTATTTTAATGTCTAGTTATAAAGTGTATGGTTATTGTAACTATTCTTGGCCTTTATGTATGTATTTACTAAGCTGGTAAATGCTTAATTCTATTTGCAGTTTTGAGAGGTTCTTTTATTGAGTCGTCAATCTCGAATGGTATTAATGGTGGGTTGTTTTCTTGTGCCCATGCAGTTGCAGTCAGAACGAAGCAATTGCATGGGAATCGACTGGCTGTCTTGGGCCTACACATTGCTGAAAAGACAGTGAAGACGTCTGACCCGACAGGTATACTTTTTTCATCACAATTGGCCTACATATTTTTTTCACCGGAGGATGAAGACCTCCCCCAGTGAGCTCCAATTACCCCTGTCTTGCGCTAGCTGATTCGAAGTGAAGCCTGCAAAATTTTTTGACTTCATCGTAGTCTACTTCTCTACCGTCCTTGACTACCCTTCTCTTCTCTTGGCATCTATTCTGTAACTCGAATGTGCCACCGGTTATCTGCCCTATGCATTACATGGTTGAAGAAGGCACTTGGGCTAGTTGGTGCTCATTGCAGACTTGAGACATCAATAACTAGCATGAAAAAGACAACATCGAGAAGCACATAAGAAAGAAGTCTAGACTTCAACTGAAATTTTTGCTACACAGAAACATGGAATGCACAGAATGTCGACGGACAGAAACAACACAAGAGCTATCGGAACAAATTTATGAACAGGTTAATTTCACTTACGAACATTCTTGGTAAGAGCCAGAGACGGGTGCTTACACACCTATTCCCCACTTTTTTGATGCAAAGTGGTTCGTATATTTCCCTATGTACCTGCTTCTGGAGCTGCCTGAGCACACGATTGCTTTGAAACTGCTCGGTGCATGAGCACGTATGGCGATGATTGGCCATGTGGCCACCAGCCACCAAGGCACTCAAAACTGCCCTATGTGTCCTCAAGCCAAACAGGTCGGCGTTTCAACGACCGCTTGGGGGAACAAAGATAGGGCAGCTGTCATGGCTGGTGGCCATCTGGCCAATCATTGCTGTAAGTGCTCATGCACTGAGCAGTTTCAAAGCACTCATCTGCCCACGCGGCTCTAGAGGCAGGTCGACATGAAAATATTCGAAGCACTTTGCATCGAAAAGCGGGTGATAAGTGTGTAAGCACCCCTTCCCTTGCTCTCGCCAAAAAAGAGTGTTCGTATCTCGAAATGAACCTGCCCATCGATTGGCTCCAATACCTCCTGTGTCAGGCAGGGAAAAGGAAAGATAAATGTTGCTTCCATGCGTTGAGGTCGCATCCCCTGAATCCTATGTTTCTGTGTAGCCAAAATTTCAGTTGAAGCCTAGAGTTCTGTCCTGTGTGCTTCTAGCTGTCGTCCGTTGTCTTTTTCGCGCTAGTTAATGATGTCTCACGTCTGCACTACATGGCATGACCAGCTCCCTTTTTTTACTCTTTATGTCAGCTAGGATATCAGCTCCTTCATCTACTTTCTGAACCACGCTGCTGTCTTCCTGTTTCTGCTGCCATCAGGATAGGAGTGGACATGACAAATGAAACTGAATGTCATTTAGACAGAGGAGCAGTGAGACTTCCTGTGCTTTACCTTTTGCTGTTGTACATAATAGTTGAAATTGCACCAACACATCTTTTCCACCTTGTGATTTTCCCATAGCTGTGGCAAATAAATATATAGGCTTTAAGAAACTAGAAATGCAGTTTGCCTAAGAAAGAGAATACTCTTGCACCTAAAGGTAATGTGTATGATCCTCTGACTCCTTTGATGCATGTGCCTTGAGAGGTGTTGACGTTGTTCTTCATTTCTTTCTCAGTAAGCTTTACTTGATGGATCTGACTTTGTATAAAGAAATAAGTTCTAAGAGAAGAAGAGAAGAGAAAATAATGTAGAGAAAGGCAGGGAGGTTAACCAGAGGAAGTTCCGGTTGGCTACCCTGCGCAGGGGGAAGGGTTAAGCGGGATAAAAAGAGAAACAGAGTAGAAGGGGGACATAGAAAGAAAGGGAGACAAGCACGAACAAAGCGCGTATACTACAGAGCGGTAGGGGGCGGCATTCTTAGAGTCTGTCGTGAAGCCCCGTGGACCGCAAGAACCTTACTAGCGCGAGTAAGGCCTTCAACATAATACAACAGGCCTTCAACATAATACCTAACAGGCAGAATTGTCGAGGTTGAAAGTTAAATTTTCTTTCATGACATATTTTTTTCAGGCTGTACTAGTTGATCATGATGTTCGACAGACAGCGCAGACTTGTACAAGGGACGTCAAAAGTGGCGAGAAATGGAACAAATGCTATCGCCTCTTTCTCCATCCTTTGTCGAGTTCACATTGTCTAACGTCATCGACCAATACCAACTAGCCCGTTTGCGTACCTGTACTAGTTGAGCCATTTATACTATGGTACTCTAAACCAAATGTGATAAATTCAAAATTGGTGCCTTTTCTATCTTTGTACAAATACCTGTTTCATAAAATAGTTTAAAGTGTTATGGTTGATGTCATGTTTCGACACCACCATAACCTCATAAAATATCTTCATGGATGCAAAAGGTGCCTCTTGTGCAAGTTCTGTTCTAGCCTGACACGGAAAACAAACCTGGCAGAAGGTAGAGCACATGCTCTTTTGTAAACAAAACGCATGATTGCATTTTCTTGGCAGTTATTGGAATGTTTTCTGATGTTTATCTGCATGAACATTAATTATCTCAGCTGCTAAAGACACATCACTAGACACTGTGAGCAGAAAAAAGTGAGTGTGCAGTACTGTTGAAGTCATGCAACATTATGTTTAAGCAAACTGGCAGGGATGTCAGCTGTTAAAAAGAAAAAGCTGACTTCTAGAAAAATTTGCACTCCTAAATGTGGAATTGAAATTCACTATGCTTATAAGCTACAAAAGATTTCCAGGATGATCAGACTAGTTACACTGGCCATTTGCTGATTCAATAAGGTTCACTGAAGCTTGTTTTTAAATTCACACTGTTTTTATACAGGGTGATGATTTTCAGTCTTGTGGAATTTTTAAATATAGTCCTGTTGCATATAGCATAATTCTAGTCCTTGAGCAGGAATATTCAAACACGCAGATATATCTAGCGCAAGAAATCAAAACATATTAAACTAATTAAAAAATTTATTATCTTTCGAATGAATTACATTATAGCTAATATAACCGAAAAGAAAGGGGCTTAACCAAGAAACCCGATGTTTATTAATCATATCCTAAGAAGCCAGCAAACACTGACACCAAGGACAAGTTAGGGTAAATTACTTGTGATTAACAAATGAAATAAAGAAATGATAAATTAATGGAAATGAAAGTGGATGAAAAAACAGCTTGCTGCAGGTGGGGAACGAACCCACGTCTTTGCATTACGCGTTAGATGCTTTACCAATTGAGCTACTGCGGGCGCCGTTTCCCCATCACTTTCTTGGGTATTTATGCTTCCTAGTAGAACGCTGGGAGTGTTTGCCAGCGCCACCACATATCTGGGGCACATATTGTAATTTACGAATCATAGCCAGTGAGATTACAAGGTGTATCTACTTGGAATTGATTTCCAGAATGGCGTCAGTTTGGAGATATGCACCATCAAACTTGCCGGAAAAATGCACTGTTGTTCCACTTACTTTTTAACAAAATGTACTTTTATGCACTGAGGCACAAAAGTGGGTTGTGCACTGATGCACAACCCACTACTTTACCAGTAGTACTGAAAACATTTTGGCTCTTTATCATTAATGCACTGATGTTAAGCTATAGAATGTCACTTGCCCCATCTTCCTATCTCTTCACGTTCCAAAGTAATCGAGCAATGCATGGCATCCAGTGGTGATGTCCGGTTGAAACAGTGGGCTGTAATTGAATTTCTCACTGCGGATGGTTCTGCACCCTTCAACATTCATTGCCATCTGAAAGCAGTTTACGGGGATGCCTGTGTTGAAATCAGCACTGTGCGTAGGTGGGAAAGTACTGAGAAACATCAAAATCCAGCCGCATCAAATGTCCAGGATCAGCACCGAACTGGACAGCCCACAATGGCTTCTTATGAGGATCATCAACATCAGGCAGACGAGTTGAATCGGGTCAATCGTAGGATCAAGCAACACCAGATTGCAGCAACACTCGCTATTTCCATTGGTTCAGTGAACCACATAATTAAAAACCTCCTGGGTTACAAGAATTGAACTTGTTGGCTATACTTCGACTTTTTCATGTCAGTCGTCAGTTACCGTGACACCCAACAAGCGCAAGTCTTCTTGTAACGGAGGTCTTTAATGATGTGGTTCACTGAGGCAATGGAAATGGTGAGTGTTGCAATCTGGTGTTGCTTGATCCTGCGATTGCACCGAGTCAATTCATCGGCTGATGTTCATGACCCTCATCAGAAGCCATTGTGGGCCATCCATTTCGGTGCTGATCCGGGAGATTTGATGTGGTAGGATTTTGGTCTTTCACAGTCCTTGCCCACCTCTGCACAGTGCTGACGTCAACACAGGCATTCCTGTAAACTGCAGTCAAATGACCATGAATGTTGATATGCGCACAACCTTCGGCAGTCAGGAATTCAATTACAGCCTGTTGTTTCAACTGGACGTCACCACTGGATGCCATGAATTGCTCGATTACTCTGGAACGAGAAGAGATAGGAAGGCGAGGCAAGTGACATTCGATAGCTTAAGCATAAGTGCATCAATGATAAAAAGTTTAAAATGTTTGCTGTAATATTGGCAAAGTAGTGGGCTTGGAGGCAATAATTTCTGAATTGCCCTCATATAGTTGTGTAGCCTGTCTCTCCTGCATTCATGATGTGGCAGATTAAATGTCTTATTCTTTCGAAATAACAATTTCCTGGAAGTAAGCACTATCTGTGCTTGTTTTCTTTAACCTGCTCTTCATGTGATCTTGAAATATTAAAGTGAATGATGCAGGGAAGCGCTGCTGGTCATGTTTTGTGTACTTTTCCTGACATTAAATTGCAACAAATAATTTTGCAGGTAGAAAAGAAGCAGATGGCTACAGTGATCAATGAAGAAATGGCTTCATCTATGATGGCTCGCCTTAGGACATTGTAATGGAGCTACAAAAAGGCATCATCATCCTCGCCTGTGCCCTGGAACTTTGGTTTGAATGAGACTGTTCTTCAATGTAGAACGGCCGCAAGACTTGTCACCACAAGGCATAGTGCAAGCTCAAAATATTGTACAGGAGGCTAGAATAAATGACCCTCCATGCAGTCACTCTGTATCTGTGATAAATGGGACCATTTCATGCAGAACACTAACAAGTGATAATGTGTTTTCTCTCAAAGTTGCTATGCAGTGCGTTTGTAAACACATTACCTATTGTATGCACACCATACATAACATTTCTGTGTGCTAGCCTAACTGTAGACTTAGAAACAAACAATGAAGTGTATATGTACCCGCTTCCACATGCCGTACTTCAAGGGCTATTATATTGCTCATTACACCCGATAGGTGAAGGGGTAATATATTCCTGATCACACCCTTACACCCCATGGGTCGAAGGGTAATATGTTGTTCAAAACACCCTCAAGGGATAGGGTGTTATTGGAATATAGAATAACCATCATAAGGGTGTAATTCCCTATAAAATCTAGCTTTTTCAAGGGTGCTAGGGGGTTAGTTATAGACACCGAAAAAAACCCTAAGGGGTGTAAATTATTTTACAGTGTGGAGGCAATGTTATTCGTTTTTCAAGAAAGGAAAGGCGACCTTCTGTGAACGAGAAGAGCGATTGATTGGTCGGTTGAGACAACCCTGTGGATGACCGCCTGATGCTTTCGTCGGCGCAAATTTGACGTGAGGAGATTGGAACAAAACATATTTGAATAGTTTTACGTTATAGGGCCCCGGCAAACCATTCCAAGCATGTTTGAAAAAGAACAGAACCTGAAATTTGAATTTTTAGAAATTTCTTGGGCAAGAACCCCAGAACACTGAAGGAAACACGGAACAATTCACTTTTGTGCCAGTGCGAGCACCTTAACAAGCGAAGAGGCTGCAATACTGGAGTTTTTCTTATACCCATGAACGTTGTGTATTTCGGATGGAAAAGTACGTAGAAACCGCCGTTTCACAGATGCATCCCGTTTTTTTACCAATATTTTCCTAAATGTTCAGTCGAAAACGGAGCATGGAAGAATATAGGACGCCATCTGTTCTTGTGCATGCTCTGAACTAATATCGTGTTTTTTCGTATGTGTCCATAGCTTGTATACAATATTCACGATTTTGGTATCAAAGCGCGAACGCTCTCAACAAGTATTTCTTAGTCATTTTCCAGCGACAAATATTGTCGGCTTGTCATTTTGATATCCGCCAGTGTTCGTCGCAGAAATTTCTAAGTGCTCTGGCAGCCTAATAAAGAAAGCATGTGCATGAGTGAATTAGAACCCCATGTAGTGGACGCCTAGAAAGTGCGGTCACCTCACTTTCTTCTATACATGATGGGCTGACACCACGCTGTGTGGCTTACCTCTGACGAAGGACTGTAGGAAGGAAAAAAAAAAGCAAAGCAGAAGGCAGGGAGGTTAACCAGAATAACGTGTGGTTGGTTACCCTACATCAGGGGAATGGGAAAGGGGAAAACAAATATGACAGTGACACAGAGGATAGAAGGAAAGAAGAAAATTAGTGGTGAGTTTGCTGTGGCGTATGTTCTAATAGTAATTGCACTACTAGTTACGTACGTACACAAGCCCGTCGTCCACAAGAAGCACAAAAGTGCCTTCACAGCTTTATGGGCCGACGAGCGATGGGGGTGGAGTGCCATCAGCACCTGCACGGAAAGCGGCCGATTGTCTAGTTCTTGTAGAGCGTAAGCAAGTTCTTGTCTTTCAGGGGCATATCGTGGACAGCGGTAGGGCAGGAGGTGGATATTTTCTTCGGTGCCGCACACCTCACATGCTGCACTGTTGGTAGCTCCAATGAATGAAGAGTATGCCTTCGTGAAGGCAACTTCTAACCAAAGGCGATAGAGTAGCGTAGCTTCATGCCGAGGAAGTCCGAATGGAGGCCGGAGTTGCAGTAAGGGGTTTAATCGATGCAGTCGTGTAGGTCTTAAGTTTGGCGAGTGGCACACGGTCTGTGAGAGACTGCGTGCCAGGTGTCGAAGCTGCATTGCGGCGTCTGCCTCGAAAGCGGAATTGGAACGCTGTGCTGTTCTTGATGTGATGTGCGAGCAGCGTTATCGGCGGAATCATTGCCACTGATTCCACAATGCCCAGGTACGCATTTAAAGACATCCTCGTGACCTTCGTGTTGGACGTGCTTGTGAAGTTTCGCGATTTCGTATGTCAGCTGTTTGCGACATCCGAGTCGGAGAACTGACTGCGTGCAGTGTAATGCCGGTTTGAAGTGAGGGAGCACAGCTCATTTTCTAAGTCTTTCAAAAAAAAAAATCAATTAATTCAAGTGCACGACGCAGAGCCGTTAATTCTGCCGCCGTTGAGGTCGTGACATGCGATGTCTTGAACCGCAGTGTTATTCCTCACGTTAGTATAACCACCGCACCATAAGAACTGGACGACGTAGCCGATACATCGGTATAGATGTGCACGTGGTTGCTGAGGCAGGGGAAAATTCCCAAAGGAGGAGGATAGCAGACAGGCTTGAGCATCAGGGACCCTATAACGAATTATGTTTTCGTGTCCTTTTCCTTCTATATTATGACTTTCATTAGAGTAACTAGGGCAAGTAGCAGTACGTAATGTGTAAACTATCGACGTTAATGGTGGACACAGCCACAAAAAAAAATATGGTTGAGTTCAATTCACGATGTGTTGCGAGTTTATGACTTGCGAAATGAAATTTATTGCCTGCTGTTCTACTTCTGACATTGTTTTCGCATGCATTTGATCGTGAAAGACTCCTTACTTTGTCTACTAGACACCGTTGCCCGATTGATGCAAAATTGTCTAAACTACTGCACCCCAAAGATTGTTACTAATCCATCGCAATCCAAATATGCTTCCACTCGCCATGGTGTCATTGTGGTTTCAGCGTTGCACTGCTAAGCATGAGGTCACAGAATCGAATCCCGGCTACGGCGGCCGCATTTCGATTGAGGCGAAACCCCCGTGCACCGTAAATTGGGTGCATGCTGAAGAACTCCAAGTGGTGGAAATTAATCAGCAGCTCCCCACTACAGAGTACCTCATAGTCATATCGTGGTTTTGGCACGTTAAATGGCAGAATTTTCTAAAGATGTTTCCGAGACTGGTGACTTGCCGTGAGGCTCAATATTAGGACCTGTTTTATTTCTCGTCACGAGACATTGCTAACTAGCGCTAAAGAACCGGCGGTATACGTGAACGAGATGTACACTGGACACAATGCTAAAACGAATTTTCGCTAGCCTGAAACTTTATCGAATGTGCAGAACCAAGGCGCAAGGAGACAACAGAGGCTTTTAGCGTGTCCGCTATTCCGGCAAACCGGGGCGGTTTGGGTGAATTACCGGATGCTCGGGGGCATAAACCTGAGTGGCCGGAGCGGTGCAGCCACCTGGAGTTGTAGAGCTCAACCAGACAAACACAGGGCTAAAATTGCAGTAACCTACTTTATTCTGCTTCGCTGACGGTGCAAATTTTCGGCAGCGGCGCAATTGTGTTCACAATCACGCCGCTGTCCAAAACTTACATCCTAGCTGAAAAGAATATAGTAATTGGCTCTGTGTTTAGGTGGTTGAGCTTTGCGATATCGGCCTGCGCCAACAATCTGGCCGCTCGCGTTTACGCCCCCGACCATCCGGTAATCCGCCCAAACCGCCCCGGTTTGCCTGAATAGCGGACACTCTAAAAGTCTCTAACGTCTATGTTTTCCCGCTTCTTGTAACACAGAAACGGCCAAAACAAATCGATATGCATGTTATTTTTCAGATGGGAACATTCTTTTTTTTTTGAGATCCAGCGACGGGGTGCTTGCACATCTATCACGCGCTAGCAAAAACGCTGGAACAGGTGGATGGCTACTTTTGCGAAACGGAATAGCAATCGCATTTATGACATACGCAAAAAAAAAACATTGTGAGAAGTTGAGTCAATGCGTCGTTCAAACCCGGGAGGAGGACTTGAGGATTAGAATTCTCGAGGAAGTGGTCCAACTTCTCTAACGACGGAGTGTGGCGCCGCACTCATGCAGTGAGCACCTTGTTTGCAGACTCATAATGATTTCCTACACCAGATACAATCCTAGTACTTGGATGCATATAAAATAATTTCTCTAAGCCAACTTCCCAACGTTGACTTTAGTGGCGCTTTTGCATTGCCCCCTGCCACGGATGGTGAGGCTATTCTCGGGCTAGGTTCCGCCGAAGTGCATACCGATGGGAGAGGGCGACGAGGTGTGTGTGTGAAGTGATTTTTAAAGAGAAATGGAAGAGATAAGTGCAGTGCCGTAACTGTCTCTCACAGGAGGACACCTCAACAGCACTGCACGGGGAAAGGGGTGTGGGGAGAAAAAGATGGAGATAGTGACCGGAAGTAAAAAGGAGAGAGAGACCGGAATAGCAAAAAAGAAAAGACGACAATTTAGCTAAGCGTTTGCGGGGCCTACAGCCGCGCTCTGAGGTGTGTTGCTTCACAGCATTACATCAATGCCGAAAATTCACGCTTGGTGATGGAACTGTGAGCATTGGGGAAGAGTAGGCACTGCAGGGTGGTGGATGGCGAGCCACATCGGCGGTAGGAGGCGTACAGAGCCTCCCTCTCGGTCCCGAAGGCCGGGCAGTAGAGAGTTTTAGTATTGGGGACGCAAGGCGTTGGGGCCCCAAGCGCTTGGGTGCGTTTGCGTTTGCGTACGCAAGCAGAAACGTGTTATAGGTTCGCGGCCCCAAACGCAAACCGCAATGAGGTCGCATGCGCTCGCAGCACCACCAACGTCTGACCGTTGCTGCGTTATCATGTTATAAAATATGAAATGAAGCATATGAGGTAAAGTACATTAAACTCTTTTTATTAGAAGCAGTTAATAGAGAGGCTTACAGCGTCCGGTAATCGGGTAAACGCAGGCTGGGGCGTTGGGGCGGAGCCATGAACTAGAGCGGCCTGCATGGTGCTGCCACCTGGTGGCGCAAAGCTCAAACAGACAAAAACAGCTAATATTGCAGTAACCAAGTGTATTTTACTTTGCTGTGGGTATAAATTTTTGGCAGCAACTTAATTAAGCCAGTGCCGATAATTTACACCAGCAGCGAAGTAGAATAGACTTGGTTACAGCAATATTAGCTGCTTTTGTCGATTTGAGCTTTGCGCCGCCAGGTGGATGCACCAAGCAGGACGCTCCCGTTTATGGCTCCGCCCCAACACCCCAACTGCGTTTATCCGAATACCAGACACACAAACCTCTCTAATACACATAAAAACGACGTCTGTCGACACTTGGCGAAAGATTGATTAGATTATCTACCCGCTAGCTACTCGTAAGTTCTCCTACACCGCAAGAGTCACGTGGGTAACGTGACCTCTTAGGGGCAGCGATGTTTTCGGCCGCTCCAACAACCCAAGGACGCAAGTAGACGTAGCGGTCTGCGCATGCGCAGTAACGTCACCCCTAGTTCTTGCGTACGCAAGCCGCTTGCGTCCCCAACACTAAAACTCCCTAAGTGAAGCAGAAGGTGTTCCAGTGTCTCCACGTCGTCGCAGTTACAACACACGGGGCTGCCGGTTCCCGTGAGCCTGTGTGTGCGCGTCGCTGTTTTGTAGCAGCCGATACGCAGGCGGAGAAGGAAGGCGCAGTCAGCCCGAGAGAGGCCCGCACGCGGGAGCAGGCGCGGGGGCGTTCCCGCTGCGACGCGCCGATCGGGTTGTTGCGCAGTGAGGCTGCGCAGAACCGCTGTCTTGGCCGCGTCGAAGCTCGTCACCAAGTGGGTGAGGGGAAAGCGCTCACCGTGCGCCGCATTGGCGAGGCAGTCAGCCTCCTCGTTGCCTGGCAATCCGATGTGTGCGCGTATCCATTGAAGCGCCAGGTCGCAGCCTTGATTCACGACGTGTCGCAGCTTGCAGCCAACTCGAACAACAAGGGGCACTCCGCCGTAGTCCCTGGCCAGCATGCAAAGTGCCGCACGAGAATCAGTGAGAATGGCCGCTGACACAATGTTCGGATGTTCCAAAAGGAGGTCGGCAGCGCGATCAATGGCGGCGAGTTTGGCCACTGTCGATGACGCGGCAAAGCGCAGTCGGCACTGGCGCGTTTCCGAGATGTCCGGTGCCATGCAAGCCGCAGCACCAGTCCCGTCCGGCGTCACCGAGCCATCGGTGTAGACGAGAAGTCGTCCTGCCAGTCGCTCGTGCAGTAGAGAGGCGGTCTCCTGTCTCATGGCGCACACCGCAGTTCGGCGCTTTGATGCGATGCCAGGCACCGCGATGTTCACGTCGAGCAGACTGGAGTAGTACGGCAGGGAGACGAACTGTGGCGTGGCGACGACCCGATGAGCTTTGAGAACTCGGTGGCGCACTTGCCCATTCCCGAGTTCGGCAGGGAGTGGAGTCTGCAGACGAGCCGCTGTCCCTGTGGTGAGCGCTGCAGGCGCTCAATGTGGTGGAGCGCCTGCTTTCGTGCACGAAGCGATGGCGGCCAGTTGCCCACTTCCGCGAGTGTCGCCCCTACATGGGAGGGGCGAGGGAGGCCGTATAGTTCTCGCAACGCAGTACGGTGTGCCATGTCCATAGCATTCCAATTCGCCGATCGAGCGTTGGTGGTGGGAAGGGCGTAGAGTGCCCTCGATGTGGCCACAGAGTTGTAAACGCGCAGTGCGAGTTGCGGCGTGCATCCGTGTCCACGCGCGAGAAGAGAGCGCGCGGCGCTGGCGAGTTTCCTTGTTTGCTTGCAGATGTGGGAGACAGCCGTATTGAAGTTGACGCGGCAGTCGATCTGCAGGCCGAGATAACGGATGCTCTTGCGGCACGGGAGAGGGCAACGGCGCAGTCAGCGGTGGCGCTTCGGAACGTGCTCGCGTGCCTCGTGGGTGCACCAGCAGTGCCTCTGTTTTGGTCACCGACAGCTGGAGACCGATGCTTCCCATGTACTGGTCCACAGCGTCAATTGCAGTCTGGACAGATGCACGCACCTGATAGCCGACTTGAGTAGGGCCAGTCGCAAAGAGGGCGATGTCATCAGCGTAGATTGCCACCCGTACTTCGTGCGACATCGCTTTTGGGATGTAGTCCGGAAGTCGCGCGAGGGCAAGATTAAACAAAATGGGGCTCAAAACACTGCCCTGCGGAACACCAGAAAACATACTGCGCGGCCGGCTGAGTGCAGCGCCAACGCGAACCCGAAGCGTGCGATCAGACAAGAAGGCTCGCACGTAGTCGAGTAGCCGGTCGGTGATGCCGAGCTCTTGCAGCGCACTGACGATCGTCGAATGCGGCAGCCCATCGAATGCGCCCTGTACATCGAGCAGGACGAGGTAGCCGGCCTCGCGACGGCTCGCCGCCTGCTCGAGAGTAGCGACAACCTACACTGTAAGCCGAAAACGGGGAAAAGGGGACTAACGGCAGCCGTTGGACCTTTGGATCAACGGTTAATCCACCGTGCGTGCCGTGTGCAGAGGCAAAGTGTCGTGCTCAAATTTGTGCGACTAAATGTTCGTCCTTGCAAGGTAACGGTCGACGGTGGAAATCAACGGCACAATTTAGTCCTCTGACTTTAGTCCCTTTAGAGAGGGGGGCTCCGTGTCCTCCCTCTCCTCCCTGCCTGGACGGGGTGGCAGCGGGTCATAAAACACTGTCGCTCTGCTGTCATCCCGCCCACACGAAGGTCAACAGGCTTTCACCATTGGCTAACATTTTGGCGGGAATCGGGCCCTGCTTGCGTGCACTCCGGGTAAGCGCGCGCAAGTCGGGTCCCGGGGAGACCACATCGGGACGTCTGAAGGTGCGTACGTGTTTTTCTCTGCCGGCGGCGGCCCCCTTTGTCCGCCGCCGCCGGCCGATGGCTACTTCGGCTCGTCGGGGTCCCGGCCTCGCCGGGCGCGCGCGCACTCTTCCGTCGTCTCGATGTCCTGAGGCAGCGTCTGCCGATCATGCCCCCGTCTGTTCGTCTGTCATTTCATTCTCGGCTTTTGTTCTCGATTGCCGCAAGGCGTTCATGCGCCGTCTGGGCCGGCAACCGGATACAAGAGGCCGAGACGAGGCATACGGTCGGTTTCTGAGGGAGCTCGCGCGTCCCTTTTCGCCTATAGGCATTCCAGGAGGAAGGCGACGGCCCGTGTTCTGCTCGGGCTACGTGACCCTTTGAAGAAAAAGCCAACCTATTCGAACGCACTAGGCCGGAGTCACAAACAAGAAAAAAAAAACTGCAACATGTGCTGCGAACGAAGAGTACCGAACGCCGTTGAGTCCCCTGCTCGGACCCATATGGGTGACAACACCCGATAGAAAACAAAATAAATAAATAAAATGACACGTGCAAACGATTTGCCTGCTTCGCATAAAGGGTTTGTCGAGAACAACGAGAGGGAGAGTGCGGCACCGTCGTCGACATCGCAAATTGGCAGTGCATGTCGTCTGCTAGGAAAGTGTCGTCTGTTAGGAAAACAAGTTGTGGGGCTCGCGCGACGGTCGCGCGCCGCATTTGGTACGAAATTGCTGTTCTGTCAACAGGCTTTGACGCTGAAATGTCGCACTCACGTACGGTCTCCTCCCAAGAGAATGCACCGCAACGCAAGACGGCAGCCCGTTTTAAAGAAGACGAAAGGAGCCTGCCGACGACACTCCTGAACGGCTACAAGCATATTGTGGAATACAAGAAAACTTACGTCGCGTCGTTGACCAAGAAGAATCAGACATGGAAAGAAATAACAAAACATTTGAATGCCAACCACGGGATTACGCGGCGCGATCACCTGCAACTGAAAAAATGCTGGACCAACCTGAAGCAAAAGTGGAAAGAGGAAGCTGCGGAAAAAAAGGGAAAGCGCCACAAAACTGGTAAGCGCACATGTTCTGCATGACTGACTTATTTGGGCTACTTTTTATTATGTGTAGTCACAGGAGATAAGAAAATACGCTCGCAATCAATCTTTCCGCGACTGCGGGAAGCGCACCAGCATGGGGCGCGGGTGCTTCGCGATGAGCAGAGTCACCTTTCCTACTGCGCGGCACACTGTTAACTGAGGAATGCGGACCGGACCTCCGGTGACTGTTTGAAACGTGCCAGCGCCGTAAAACATCACAGCCATCAGCAACTGCAGCATAGGAGGCACACAGTCGGTCCTCTATTGTCCCCGCTTACCCGGATAGGCAACGTAGCGAGAAGTCGCACAGCGTTCTTCGTGAATCTGTAGCGACCGAGGAATTGTTCGTCGTCGTACAGCTCCATCGAATTCCCTCGGTCACGTAGGGTGGGTCGCGGAATTTTCGGCAAGGGCTGCGCCTCTGAAAATGCTGTATCCATGGCGTAGCAAGCAAACTCGAAAGCAGCTAACCTCCGCGCGACGTCCGTTCGGGAGGCTGCCATGTTGGAAAAACACACGAAGTCAGTTTCAAGCTAGCCCGGGAGCAGACTTCAAACTTGAGCGGACTTCGACGCAGCCAAGTCGTTCCCAAGTCGTCCGCAAGATCAAGCACGATTTACGACGCGCGGCGAAGCTGTCTTGAGACTGCCAGAAGTCAAGTTCGAGCCAAGTTAGATCTCTGCATTCGGTGGTTGTAGAGTGCTTCTAACTTATATTTGACTGTGACTGCTCCTGACTTAATTTCATTTTCATGATTTTACTCTGGCTATGACACGTTTCATCTGCTGTATACTTAGGAGTTGTTTTATTTTGTTTGAACTGCTGCATACTTTCAGTCAATTTTTTTATCTTCTGTATCTATATGTCATTACTGTATACCAAAGACTTGGCATTTGTATGCTGGTATTCCTTTTTTTGTTTTGTTAATTGTGGCTCAAGATGATGGTGGCAATATGTAATCAAAAATAAACATGGGTTACTTGAGTTCGATCATTGTTTTTGCTTGAAAAGCTATGGCAACCTGGAATCATTGGAAAAGTGATTTCGGACTAACTGGGAAGGACTAAAAGTTGCTCCTGCAGTTACTCCCTGTGGACTAACCTTAACAGACTAACTGTTGGTCCTCTAGGGACTAACTGGGAAGGACTAAAAGTTGCTCCTGCAGTTACTCCCTGTGGACTAACCTTAACAGACTAACTGTTGGTCCTCTAGGGACTAACTGGGAGGGACTAAAAGTTGCTCCTGCAGTTACTCCTGTAGACTAACTTTAACAGACTAACCGTTGATCCTCTAGGGACTAACTGGGAGGGTCTAAAAGTTGCCCTCACTTTTAGTCTGCAGTAGTTGCTCCCCCAGTTAGACCGCTGCATTTGCTCCCGCAGTTAGTCCAAAATTGGTTCAAAATCTGTGGCAGGTCATTTAGTCCCCCAAGAGACTAACAGCCATACCCGTTTTAGTCCTTTTTGGCTTAGAGTGTAGGCCAGGGCGTCAGCCGTTGCGCGCAGCCGGTGGAAGCCGCTCTGCTCGGGAGCGAATGCGTCGAGTGCCGCCGCAATCCACTCCAGACGACGAAGTGCCATAGCTTCGACTGTCTTACCGGCGACAGACGTGAGTGAAACCGGGCGGTAGGAGCTCACGCTCCTTCGCGGTTTGCCACTCTTGCGGAGAGGTACCACGGTTGCTTCTTTCCACTCAGGAGGGACGACGCCGGTGCGCCAGACGTGGTTGTACACCTCCAACAGCGATGGGAGCTGCTCGTCGTCGATGTTTCGCAACGTCTGGTAGGTGATTCCATCCGCGCCCGGCGCAGAACGTCCTCTACGAGCGTTGAGTACGATGCGAAGCTCGCTCAAGGTGAAGTCCTCCGTGCACAGCGCCTTCACCTGCTGCAGAATTATCTTCGTCGGGAAGTAGCGAAGCGGCGCGAGGAGAGCGGCTTTGTTCTGCTCAGGAAGCTCGGGAAGCTCGAAAACTGGGCCATCCGGCGGAAGCAATGGCTGCGGCGGTGCAAAGGCGGCGACGAACGCGTCCGCGAGCTGCTCTGCGCTCAAGCCCTGTGCGACCGCGATGGAAAGCTCAGGACAGCGAGGGACGTTTGGTCGAAGGAGAGCGCCGAGAATGCGCCACGGGCGCGATCTGTTGCGCGTATGGTCGAGCGACACACACAAACTGCTCCAGCTCTGATTGCGCCGCTGCCTGGCATGACGGTGGCACGCCGCATCAAGGCGATTGTAGAGAGTCCAATCCTCTCTCCTGTCACTCTTGATGGCTAAATCTTCAGCGGGGCGCCCGACAGCTCGAAGGTTAAGCAGCTTGATGTCGGGCACCGGCGTTCCCGCAGGCACAGAACAGCATTTCGTGGCGGCGTCGACACAACGTGTCACCTGAGTCAGGAAATCTGTGTTCGCAGTAGGGGGCGTGGCACAGAGTTTCCGAAACTGTGTCCAGTCGGTAACACGGTAGGAGCAGCGCGGTCCATGGGCTGTAGCGTGCGGCTCGAGGGAGATCGGGTAATGAGCGGAGACCTGAGTGTTGGGGCTGCGTCGCCACTCGTAGTGGCAACCCTCGCTCACAAGCGACAAGTCGATGGCGATTTTCCGCGCACCCCGGCGCACGAATGTGGGACTGCCGGTGTTGAGAAGTAGGAGGCACGCAGAGAGGATGGAGTTCAGCAAGTCCCTACCTCGCGGCTCGGTGTGCGGGCACCCCCATGTTGTGTGGTGACTGTTGAAGTCACCCAACACCAAACAGTCACCTCCGATGCGAGTGACAAGCGCAACCACGAACGAGCTGTCCCACCGACGCACGGGCCGAACATGAACACTGGCGACACAGGTGTCGGCACCCCCAACACGCACAGTCACGGCCACGCACTCGATTCCACTGGTCACGATGTCGGTGACATTTACGTCGGCTTGCGCGAGACATGCGCGAACATACAGAGATGCGGGGGACCGTCCAGGTGAATGCAGCGGGTCACAGCAATGAGTCTTGTTGCAGGTCTGCGACTGGCATTCGATGGCACTGTGATAGGCCACAAATCCGGGGAGGTTAAACTCGCCGGGATGCGCGTAAGTTTCTTGTAGCGCGAGCACGTCGTATTCGTGTAGTGAGAGGTGCTCGGCGAGTTCAGCGTGACGGCAGCGCATCGAGCGGACATTCCACTGGAGGATGCGCGGCCGACGTTTCGGAGATCACCTATCCATGCTGGGGCAGGGCTTGCTGGGCTGCAAGGGCCGCGACGCACACACATTTGCCGAGTGGTGTCTACCATCGCTGCTGTCTCTATTAGGACGCGCAGTGCTGCTGCGAGGGCTGCAATAACTGCATCCTTTGGATCGGAAGTGGCGGAGGTAGTGGGCTGTTGCGTCTGCGCTTGCTCCGCTGGCTGGGCGCCGCGACCGCTGAGCGCGTCCCTGAATGACAACCCAGGTTGTACGACCGCGGAAGGACGGCTGGCTGCTCCTTGCTTCCGTCGGATGGCGTCTGATGAGGCGCGAGCTTTAGCGATCGCCTGCTGTCGCGTGAAAGGCTCAGGCGACAGTGACAACAGTACAGCAGTACAGCTCCATTTGCCAGTTGGGGCAGCGCGGCTCCGAGGCTGCGTGATTCCCGCGGCAGTTAATGCAGCGCGGCCACTGCGCGGTGCAGTCGGCGGTAGCGTGCGATTCTCCGCAACGGAGGCAGCGGGCATCGCGCGAACATGTTGTGCCGGCGTGACCAAACAAGCCGCATCGATCGCACTGGAGTGGCCGCGGGAGTCTGGGACGAACCGTGCGACACTGCTTGAAGAGGAGCACTTCGGCTGGAACGGCATTGCCGGCGAATCGCACCGCTATGTTGTGGCCCCTGCGCTCGCATGAGAGGACGGTCACGGAGGCTTCAAGGTGGTCTCTTATTGTGTACGCGTCAAACGAGCGGTCGACACCGAAGATGGTGCCAACACAGGTGTCTTTTGTGAGAGCTTTCGCCCTCACTGGCACATCGCCGACGGTGCGGACTTGTAGGAGATGTGACAGTTCTGCCCCCGGGAGCGCGTCGACAGCGTGAACATTCCGTCGAAAGTTCACCCGCACGCGGTGTGCTCCCTAAATAGCTGAGAGCTGTGCGGCGATAGATTCTTGCGTCAGTCGCAGGAAGTTGCCTTTCTTACCTTGGGGACGAAACAGGACCGTGTCAGCGCGTTCTCCTGGAGCTGGGCCGTCGACCGAGGGTGTATGTTGGATCATCTCGAGAGGCCTGTAGCGCGGCCTCCTTTTCCCGGCCCTCTTGGTTAGTAAGGGGGGATTTACGCTGTGTTGATTAGCCTGCTCGGTTGAATCCGAGGCGGAGATGAGTGCTGGGCGACGTTCTGTCTCGGTGTGGGGATGTTGCTGCCGGCTGCTTTGCGGAGCGAGCGGCTGGAGCGGCCCGAGAACACAGCTTGGGCGCGGGTGCGCCGAGCTAGCTGGGTCGGTTGAGGAATGCATTCCTTTTTCCCCCATTGCCTTTTTCACTTCGGCGCCGTCGTTGCTCATACCTTGAGAGCTTGTTGCAGGTGTGGCCCCGGCGTGAGTCATTGGAGAGGGAGACTGACCCTCTCGCTCTGTCGGGCGCGGACGAGTGGGTGGCTCGGCCAGTGGGAGCTTTTGTTGTTCCCCGTTCGACTTGTCGGCGCTTGCTTAGGGAGCTGGCCCGTTCTGCGAATGCTCGGCAACCGCTGCCACGTGGAGGGCTAGTGAAGGTGTCGCCGGGTGGCTGTCATGGCGCCGGCGGGAGTCGTTCGCTTGTTGCTCGCTATGTTGCGGAGCTTCGAGAGATGGCGGTGGGCTGCTTTCCGTCGTGGCCGCGGTCGTAGTTTCATTGTCAACGCGAGTCAGCGGTGAGGCGGGCAATGATGCAGAGGACGAACGATCAGACCTCGTGGATTTAGAGCTTGCTGACCCGTTACATGAGGCGCTGAGCGATGGCGACGGCTCCGTGCTGTCAGAGCTGGTGGCCGGCGAGGAGGAAATCGTGCTGCTACTCGGAGACGTAGGTGCTGAGGCATTGCTGTCGCTTTCCATCTCGGCGAGAGATGCTGCGGCGGCAGTGGTGTTGGCGGCTTCTCGGCGATGGCGGTTGAAACGGGCGTGGCGGTTGGCGTTCTTGCGGCCGGCGTTCTTACGGGTTGTCGGTGACAGGCGCTTTGGCATCCCTTCCGAACCTAGCATACGGCGGGCCTCCAAAAGTAGCACTTCCAGTGCTCGTGAGCGAGGCTGTGGCATGCCGAGACGAAACCCGGGCACTGTGTCCTGGGTGTCATCCATATCAGGGTCCAACCAAGGGCCGGAACTGCCGGCTGCAGGTTCATACCTTCTCCCCTGGGAGCCCTAAAAAGGGCTACGCTGAAGAGCGCTGTCGGGGAGAAGGTTAACAAGTAGCTAGGGTTAGGGATAAAAAAAAAGAAACTCTCACAACGAGCACTGTAGGAGGTGCCGAGCGCGACGAGGTGCTGTCGTCGGGCGGCACCCGTCGACGGTATTTCTGTTGCCAGTGTGGCGCCACTCTCGGCAGCACGGTAGCTTGATCGTCCTGGGAGGCTGGTAATTGAAGTTACTTGATGGACCTTCGAGGGCCGCCCACCCGCTAAGCCTGGCTTTGCGCCTGATGGCCATGCTGTGCCTCATAGGGAGGCGTCACTGTCTTTCGTCCAGCGTCGCTCAAAAAACGCCAGCTTGACTGTCGTGTCGGCACTTGGTATTGTAGTATGCTTGAGTCCTTGTCAAACGTACCCCAAGGTTAGATCGTCCTACGTCTGTGTGTGTCAGGGTATGACAAGTATGCCGCCGGCTGTAACTTAACGGCAATGCAAAATAAACAAAACATTAAGATTGACTTATCCGCGGGATAGCTACAAATCAGATGGCAGTTGGGTTAGTCGTGCGTCATATAGAAAGGCGTGCTCAAGCGGAACGATAGTTGCCTGGCTTACACAAGACTGTGCACACTTTTCAATGTGGAAAGCTTCGCTGATTTCACATGCAGCTATGGTTACCCGTCGTAGTTGTTAAGGCGAAATAAATATTTAACATGGTTCAGCCTTAAAAGGCCCCTAAATGATATAAATTCTTACAATGGTTACTAGAGGGAACTGTAAGCTGAGTGGTACTCAGCCTGCAAGGAATTGATGGACTTGCCTAAAGTTCTCGTGGCGTCAGGTAGCTTTGAAATTGAACAATGTTATCACTTTCAACAAAACATTCTGTTATATACATCGCAGTCATTATGCATGTGCGCAGAGTCTTCTCGCTTACTTCCTCTAGAAATATATGAACGCTTTAGGATGCAAACCAGTGCAGGCAGGTAAACCGCAGTAAATAAAACCACAAGGACGTTTGAAGCCGCAAGCATGGACACCCGACCAATCCATGCATGGAGCATCCTTCTTGTGGCAGTTGAACGACTACAAACTCTATCTGGTAATTTTATGAAGCAACTCTGACCCACAAATCATTGTGGGATCTAAGGCCACCGAGTGGCTTCTTGCTCCCTTTCAGTGGCGTCCTTCCCCGTACTTCTTTAGACCTACAAATGCGCACTATTCACGTCTGTACCAAACGTCATGGCACTGTCTTCCGTTTTACAAACCGCCGTCAATTCTGTCGGGACTCCGCCGTCTAGGATAGGCGCAGGCAATTTCTTTTCCGCATTATCCTGTGGTAGCTTCAACACTAGTCAAGGAGACGGAAGGTGTTTAAGGTCAGAAGTCGGTGCCCCTCGATGATTCGAGTGCACGGTGGCAGCGCGAAGGAAGAGCCGTAGTCCAGTAAAGGAACGCTTTACCGAAACGCCGAGGTGTGTGTCCGAGTCCAAGCCCGAACTCCGCTCTCTCCCACGAAACCAAAACATGACTTTTTAAACCATCAGTTACACAAAGGAATCGCAAACCAGCCAATCACACATTGTTAAGAACGGCCTGCTGAGGTGCAAGTTTCGGCAGCCAGTTGCGACAGCGGCGTCAAACTTTTCTGGGAAGGCCGCCGCAACGCTCTAGCCACAGCGTCACTAAGTCGACTGTGTCTGGAGGAAATACGCGCGTCCTCGGCTCTCCGTCGCAGGAGCCGAGATGAGTTCGACGAAGCAGGCTCTGTGCCGGAACACGACACCGCCTTCCCGGTCTGCCGCGAGCGGGGGAGTCCCCGAGGGAACATAGTTCGAGGCTCCTTCCCACGCGCCGTTCAAGACGAAAGACAACGGGCAACCGGCCGTGCTGCGGCGGTCAGCTTGGGGAATAAAAGGCACCTTTCCTGACGTAAGCCCCGAGTTCGCCGAAGACCGCCTTACCTCGGTTGAGGGCCGTGGACCTGTGCGGAAGTGTGTGTGTGTAATCCCTCGTGCAGGAGGTGACTAGTTTACGATGACTGGTCGAATATTTCCCTCACCTTGGGATCGAGGGAAGACCGAGTGTTCATAAACCGCTGTTTTGCGGCTGCTCGAGTGTGCTTTTTCTCGTAGTCATTCTAGACTGGTGAACTGCATTGTCCTTATGTAGATGCTTTAAATAAACCCATATTCCTCGTTCTCGATGAGAAGCAGTCCTTCTCTTCATCAACGTCCTCAGCGGGGATAATTGAGACGACGGCATGGGCCAGCTACCATCTAATTCATGCCCGACTTCAATTTTGACAACTGGTTACGAATGGTGGGATAGAGCCCCCAATCCTTACAACATGCGAGTTCACATCATTGCAACCAATAGCACAACCACCTTCGAGCCGCACATGGCATTGGTGGAAATATTGGTACAATTTACAACACGCCTGGGGATAGGATTGCTCAAAGACAGGTGTCACCTCCCTCTCTCCTACGTTAGGTTATCGGCCCTTGATGTCCTCCCCTTTCTCCTACAAGCGGTCGCCACGCAAGCTGCGAGAATGTTTCCATTGACTGCATGTCTGCGATCAGTGCGCTGCTCTGCCAGTACTGAGAAAACTGTGTCCCCCGTGCAGCTGTGGGATGGTTCGCCTGAACTCCATACACCATAATTTGGACCCGATGGCAATCACACACTAAAGCATCCATCGATCGTAGCTGGCTAAGTGGTGGTAAAGCTACCACCATTTTCACAGGCATTTTAAGAAGGCGCCTATGCATGCCAAACATTTACAATCAAACCGGCTTCCGTGACGGAGACGGCCGACGGGACATGTGGGAAGTGCGTGGTCATTAGCGGTGTCGGTGACCTCATGCGCCTTTTCTTTTCGCGCCCCTTCAAGTCGGACCGTCTGCTCTTTTCTCCGAGCGAAGGTGCACGTGTGGTGCCTCTGCTACGGCACAGCGGCTAATCCGCCTTTTTTTTTTCCACGCGGGGGGTTTCCTGCGTCCCCTCTTCGTGCAACCCACCTGCGTCCTTCGTTTCCGGTTATTGGCCGATACAGCAGCGTGTGCAATCTTCCTGCTCCTTGCGGTTGTCGCATAAACTGGGCTACACAACAACAGCAAGACCACTCCCTAACCTCAAACTAACTGACGCCTTTCGCGCACCACGCAAAACGCGCATTGTGCATGTGAAATCTGCTGATTGTGTATGACTGGCAGGTAGGACACGACGAGGTAGAGCGCGCTATTCATGGCATACTAGCAGGCGAAACGTACGGTCCCCCTATATGGACCAATCGAGAGCGTGTACCCTGGGTCCGTCACGTGCATGGTGTCGTTGGCGTGAAGGCATGTGAAGGAGGGACTGCAAAGCACCGAAGCGAAGCACACCATTTCTTTTTATCATCAGAGGCCCCTTGTTTAGAGGACATCTAGTGTTTCAACAATCTCCTGAAATGAAAGCGCAGTGCATTAGTGTTTGGAGCCCGTTGAATATTTGTGGGGAAGCGGAAGGACATTTGTATCGTATCTGTGTCGTATTGTAGCTGACGCGTATCGTGTGTAAATATCACAGAGAGCATGAGTATGTCTCACCCTCCATACAGAGGAGAACAGTGACGTATAGTTTACACTCGATTTAACAAAATGATCGCCGCGCTCGAGTTATTTCGTAAAACCGGGAAGTTCGGAAAATCGAGTAATGGATTTTTGGGTCCTTCTAAATCTACAATTTTAAACTAGCGACACGCAAAAAGGTACCGTGGTATTGTACTTGCCGCCAAACCATGCCTGCGCGTGTAAAAAGTCCGTGAGGGGGGCTGAATACCACCGCCCCTATCGCCATGTGGTACGTAAGAATGCTAGCGACTGCTTTGAGTCCATCGTTCCGTGCATGCGCCTGGCGTGCAGCGTCGACAAAGTAAAGCTAGGGCCGTGACTGCGGTGCCTACATTTTTTTACGCGACAGCGTTACAGCGTACGCTCGAAAAAAAATCAATCTGTGTCAATCACAGCTTTTTTTCACTCATTTATTTTTTAAAAAGGATTTATTCCAAGCTAGTTTCGTTAATTCGACATGATAACAACATTGAACCTTATCGGTATTTGCCGAGGAGTGAAAATTTCTTCGTTAGATCAGGAACTTGTAAAATCGGGTTTCGTTAGATCGAATTTTAACTGTATATTAACTTGCCCGAAATATAGGCTGCTGATATAATCGTTGAAAGGTTAAAGAAAATAAGGCAGAGAAAAGTAAAAGACGCAAGTCCAACGAAACTTGGGAATCTAAACGATGGGACGCTGGTGGGATTGAGCAATGGTGACACGCGTACTTCTCGCCAGTAGCTGTTAGCTGTGTGTGTCATGAGAACGAGCCATGCTTTTCGAAGAGAGATATGCGCACACAAAAGTAGTACGCATATCCAGCTACAGTAAACGAGTGCAATTGCAATCAGACTTGCCTGGAGCAGTTGAGCAGGCGGCTGATGGCTGCACGAACGCCGCCTCTTAGTACCTGCTGGGTTCGAGATATGTTGGATACGAGCGCCAAAAACCTGCATGCGGTATGGCTGCTCGCGGCTATTCGCGTTATCAGCCTGTGGATTTTGTTACGAGTGATGGGAAACGTAATTTGCGCTTTTTCTTGGCCTGCTTCGGCGCGTGCAGCGGCCGCCGCCGCTGATAAGAGAGCGAAAGTGAAACGCGGTTCCGTCTAACACATTCGTATCTGCTTGAAGCCGGAAGACTAGCAGTGTTTGAAATTGTACATTTGTGCATTAGACTATACTAAAAGAGCATAGCAGCTTGATGAAACACTTCAAGCAGCATAGAGAGTAAACGATGACACTCCGGAAACAGTAAGAGGAAGCTTTACCTTGGGGAACGCACATGAAAAAGCTGAAATTGTTTATCTGGTCTATACCATGCCGAATTTGACACGGTTTGATGAATTAAAATGAAGTGAAAATCTATAGCTGTCGGGAGCAGAGGTTGTCAACGAAAAATTTGTTTTTTTTAATTGTAGCATCTGGGGACACGTATAAAGCAAATGATACTGCATCATACGGAGCTGCAAATTACACGACTAACTTAGGAACATAATTTTTGTGTACTAAGCTTTGTAACCATTTCAGATTGGTTAATTATTCTATACATTAATTTATCCTTTTTCGATGCTCTTAACTTCGGCACTTTGCAAAGCAAAGAGATGTGTTGTGTTGCAGCGAGAAACTAAGCATTACGCATAATTTGATATTCTTCTGCACTTTCCAATGTTAACAAAATGATTTCAAAGATCTCATTGGAGTAAGTTACAATATTTTTGAAAGCACATGGGTGCTCAGTAGCCACTGAAAGTAAACGCCAAGATTCGCCCTTCGGTTAAGATTTGTTTAACTCAGCAATATTCCAAACGCGCTAAAATTTGTTAAAGTGTTAAAAATTTGTTCAACGGCAATTTCAACAAATGAAAGTGAATAGCTCGGCAGACATATATGAGGCCGTGTTTCAAGTGGGTATGACGCCCATCATTTATTAAGCCTCTCATGATAATAAAAACTAAAGATATAGTAACACGTTCACTGGATCTCATAAAGGGCAACTAAAGAAAGTATAAGTGCACCACCTGAATACATGTTTCTGTAAATCAAAATACGTCAAATGGACATTTTATGAGCTCGAGATGAGCATAAATTTCATCAATCTTATTTCTGAGGCTTTGTGCATTTAAATGAGACAAGGAAAAAACCTTTGAAATAGCTATTTTCATTTATTAACGTGTTAAGGGAGTCGCTAGTATAATACATCGTGAAGGTTAACAATAACAGCAGCAGTAAAAAAGAAACCAACTTAAGCAATTAGCTCAAGGTCTTGTTTACAGGCAATCCTTATTGCCCCTGCGCCAGCTTCTTTCCTTAGAAAGACCTTTCCATGGGAACACCACGAAAAGTGGTAGCCTTGTTCGCGTGCTCTTGATTTGGCAAGCCATAAGAGCCTTCTGTTCAGTGCCGTCAAATTATCGGAAAAGGACATGTCTTTACCACACTTCTTCACAACTTCACGCTTTGCAAGCCAATTTACAGCGCAGGAGGTCACCAATTTTATACTTCACCGTTTTCTCCTTCGTCATGGTGGTCCACGTGAACTTTTAAGCGACAGAGGCCACGCCTTCTTATCTGAAGTCATCGAACAACTGCTTGCTGAATGCGCTATTGTTCATCGTAAATGCACTGCTTATCACCCACAGACTAACGGTACCACCGAACGCTTTATTCGAACTCCCGATGACATGCTCGCCAAGTATGGTTCACCGGATCACTCTAATTGGGACTTAGTTCTTCCGTTTGTCACCTATGCCTACCACACCGCGACTCAGGCCACTACCGGATTCTCACCCTTTTACCTTCTTTACGGCCGTCATCCTTCGCACACAATCGACACCATTCTTCCCTACCGGCCGGACCCATCCAAATGCCTGCCGATCTCGGAAGCCGCCAGACACGCCGAGGAATGTCGCCAGCTGGCCCGTCGGTTTACCTCGGACGACCAGAACCGCCAAAAAGCCGTTCACGATGCCCACAACTCGACTCCCACTTCTCTCCCGGGCGCTCTCGTCTGGTTGTTAGTGCCCCACCGCACGCCTGGGCTAGCTTCCAAACTGCTTCCGAAGTACGACGGGCCATACCGCCGGGATGGGCATTGTAAAGGCTGGAGTTCACCGGCAGAGCCGTGCGGTGACGCTTTCCCGCGTTGGCACTCATGACAAGAGCGGACGAATGTTCGAACGAAATTATACATTCCCCGCCAGTAATAGCGGTGTCGAAGTCTTTCGTAGGTCTTGAAGATTCCCGCATGGCCACACTGAGGGTCGACGTGGAACGAGGAGCAGAGCTCTGCTCACAAGATTCTCGGAATGACGAGTAACCAGGTGCGTCCCTCTGGGGCTTAGTTGCGTCGATATAGTAGCTGGTCGCGAATCGCAAAATGAGGCACTTGTCGCCGAAGCGTACGTGACGCTGGAACTTTCGACGTATCCGAGAGAAGGTCGAGCAGAGATGCAGTCCAGGGATCATTACGCTGTGCAGCAGCGATAGTGTCAACGTCCAGAGAGGATAATGTGCACTCGCAGGGGGTGTCGGGACTGGCCTTCGGGGGAAGCGGTGAACAGGATAGCGCGTCAGCGTCGGAGTGCTTTCGCCCGGAACGGTACACCACGTGGATGTCGTATTCGTGGATTTGCAAGGCCCAGCGGGCAAGGCGGCCCGATGGATCTTTGAGCGTCGACAGCCAAAATAGTGCGTGGTGCGTGTAGTGCGTAGTATATATATATATATATATATATATATATATATATATATATATATAGCCACTGAGCAACCACGGCGGGTCACGTGGCACTATATATATATATATATATATATATATATATATATATATATATATATATATATATATATATATATATATATATATATATATATATATATAGTGACACGTGACCCGCCGACCCGCCGTGGTTGCTCAGTGGCTATGGTGTTGGGCTACTGAGCACGAGGTCGCGGGATCGAATCCTGGCCACGGCGGCCGCATTTCGATGGGGGCGAAATGCGAAAACACCCGTGTGCTTAGATTTAGGTGCACGTTAAAGAACCCCAGGTGGTCAAAATTTCCGGAGTCCTCAACTACGGCGTGCCTCATAATCAGAAAGTGGTTTTGGCACGTAAAACCCCAAATATTATTATTATTGACACGTGCACTTGCCTATCTATCGGGCGACCGCGTTCTCGCGTCGAAACTCGGTAAGGGCTCTGGCGGAGTGGTTCAGCGCACTCTCCGGTTATTATGCAATGCTTTGCAACTGGTGTTATCGAACCCCCGATGACGTAGAAAAGCAGTCTTTTTATCCTCGGAGAAGACTTCTCAGCTGTTGCTGCTTGCTCATGGGGAGACTTGGATTTACGTCGAAGTCTGGTTCGGGAACTATGGTCGGCGGTGTAGATGCGGAATATATGAGAGCACAGTCAATCGCCCAGTGTTCACAACACTGACCGGGAAGAGGTATAATAGCAAGTTCCTCAAAGGGACGGCATAAGACTTCTACTGCAACGTGCCACAAGCCCCGGCTTGACACAATGTGGTATCAGCGCGACGGGGCCCCAGCCCGACAGGTCACCCGCCTACGGAACAAGAACCAGCAGCGTACCGACAGCCGACATTCCAACCTCCGACGACGCTTCGTCGAGTACCAGCCCGGTGAGCGTGTTTGGGTTTGGACACCGATAAGCCGACGAGGACTTAGTGAGAAACAACTGCGACGCTATTTCAGACCGAACAAGGTTATTCGACGTATTGGCGCATGGACTATGAGGTCGTGCCAGACGGCATTTCGCATTCACAGCGGCGCCGCGCACGACCTGAAGTTGTCCATGTGGTGCGTCTTAAACCTTTTTATGCATGCTGATGAACTTCTTTTTTGTTGTTGTTGTTTCTTTGCTCATCATCATCATAATCAGCCTGGTTACGCCCACTGCAGTGCAAAAGCCTCTCCTAGACTTCTCCAACTGCCCCGGTTATGTACTAATTGTGGCCATGTCGTCCCTGCAAACATCTTAATCTCATCCGCCCACCTAACTTTCTGCCGCCCCCTGCTGTGCTTTCCTTCCCTTGGAATCCTGTCCATATCCCTTAATGGCCATCGGTTAGCTTCCCTCCTCATTGCATGTCCTGCCCATGCCCATTCTTAATTTCAACTAAGATGTCATTAACTGGCGTTTGTATCCTCACCAATTCCGCTATTTTCTTATCGCTTTACGTTACACGCATCATTCTTATTTCCATAGCTCGTTGCGTCGTCGTCAATTTAAGTAGAATGCTTTTCGTAAGCCTCCAGGTTGCTGCCCCGTACGTGAGTACTGGTATGCAGAGCTGTTATACACATTTCTCTTGAGAGATAATGACAACCTGCTGTTCATGATCTGAGAATGCCTGCCAAACGCACCCCAGCCCATTCTTATTCTTCTGATTATTTCAGTCTCATTATCCGGATCCGCGGTCACTACTTACCCTAAGTAGACGTATTCCCTTACCACTTCCACTGCCTCGCTACCTATCGTAAACTGCTGTTCTCTTCCGAGACTGTTAAACATTACTTCAGTTTTCTGCAGATTCATTTTTAGAGCCCCCCTTCGGCTTGGCCTCTCCAGGTCAGTTGAGCATGCATTGCAGTTGGTCCCCTGAGTTACTAAGCAAGGCAACATCATCAGCGAATCGCAAGTTACTAAGGTATTCTCCATTAACTTTTGTCCCCAATTCTTCCTATCCAGGTTTCTGAATACCTCCTGTAAACACGCTGTGAATAACATTGGAGAGATCGTATTTCCCTGCCCGACGCCTTTCTTTATTGGGATTTTGTTGCTTTCTTTATGGAGGACTAAGGTGGCTGTGGAGCCGCTATAGATATCTTTAAGTATTTTTACATACGGCTCGTCTACACCCTGATTCCGTAATGCCTACATGACTGCTGAGGTTTCGACAGTATCAAACGCTTTCTCGTAATCAATGAAAACTAAACTTAAGGGTTAGTTATATTCCGCACATTTCTCTATCACCTGATTGATAGTGTGAATAAGGTCTATTGTTGATTAACCTTTACGATATCATGCCCGGTCCTTTGGTTGAGAGAAGTCTAAGGTGTTCCTGATCCTATTTGCGATTACCTTAGTAAATACTTTGTAGGCAACTGATAGTAAGCTGATCGGTCTATAATTTTTCAAGTCTTTGGCGTCCCCTTTCGTATGCACTAAGATTATGTTGGCGCTCTTGCAAAATTCCGGTACGCTCGAGGTCATGAAACGTTGCGTATACTGGGTGGCCAGTTTTTCTAGAACAATCTGCCCACCATCCTTCAACAAATCCACTGTTACCTGATCCTCCCCAGCTGCCTTCCACCTTTGCATAGCTCCGAAGGGTTTCTTTTCTGCTTCCCTGGTTACTTGTGGGATTTCAAATTCCTCTAGACTATTCTCTCTTCCATTATCGTCGTGGGTGCCATCTCATTCATATTAGCTATGATATTGCCGACTGTGTCTCTTAACGCATACATCTGATTCTTGCCTATTCCTAGTTTCTTCTTCACTGCTTTTAGGCTTCCTCTGTTCCTGAGAGCCTGTTCAATTCTATGCATACTATACTTCCTTATGTCTGCTGTGCTACGCTTGTTGATTAACTTGGAAAGTTGTGCCAGTTCTATTCTAGCTGTAGGGTTAGAGGCTTTCATACATTGGCGTTTCTTGATCAGATCTTTTGTCTCCTGCGATAGCTTACTCGCATCCTGTCTAACGGAGTTACCACTGACGTTTATTGCACATCTCGTAATGATACCCATAAGATTGTCGTTCACATCTTCAACACTACAGTCCTCTTCATGAGTTAAAGCCGAATACCTGCTCTGTAGCTTAATCCGGAGTTCCTCTATTTTCCCTCTTACCGCTAACTCATTGATGGGCTTTTCATGTACCAGTTTCTTCCGTTCTCTCCTGAAGTCTAGGCTAATTCAAGTTCTTACCATCCTATGGTCACTGCCGCGCACCTTGCCGAGCACGTCCACATCTTGTATGATGTGAGGGTTAGCGCAGAGTATAAAGTCTTTCTAGTTTCATCATTCTGGCTCCTCCACGTCCAGTTTCGGCTATCCCGCTTGCGGAAGAAGGTATTCATTATCCGCATATTATTCTGTTCTGAAATGTCTACTAATAACTCTCCCCTGCTATTCCTAGTGCATATGCCATATTCCCCCACTGACTTGTCTCCAGCCTGCTTCTTGCCTACCTTGGCATTGAAGGCGCCCATCAGTATAGTGTATTTTGTTTTCACTCTACCCATCGCCGATGCCATGTCTTCATAGAAGCTTTCGACATCCTGGTAATCATGACTGGATGTAGGGGCGTAGATCTTTACGACCTTCAATTTGTGCCTCTTATTAAGTTTCACAACAACACCTGCCACCCTCTCGTGCAGGGTGCAGTGGTTGGGTAGAGGTAGAGCATCCGCCTCGCGTGCAAGGGGACTGTGGTTCAAATCCCGGTGACGCGCAATTTTCCACCGGATAAAAGAAAAAAAATCCGCGTGTTGATCAAATTTCATAAATAGACCTGGAGTGTGGCCTGATCCCGGTGACCAGAACCGGTAACGCACTTCCTCACCAGAGCAGGATTGGCCAGCCTGGTGCAGCAGTTGGCCACAACCTCCTATATGAATACAAAAACTAAACCCCGGCTCCTCACTCCGCAGCAGCTGCGAAGCAACTGACCACAGCGGTGGTCAGACCTGCGACGCAGCAGAGGGTGCTAGAATCCCTGGATCCGGACCGGCCGCCATTGGAATCAGAACCTGGCAACGTTTAATGCTAGGACGTTATCTAGTGAGGCGAGTCTGGCAGTGCTATTGGAGGAATTGGAGGACAGTAAATTGGACATAATAACGCTCAGTGAAGTTAGGAGAAGAAATGAAGCATATGCAGTGCTAAAAAGCGGGCACGTCCTGTGCTACCGGGGCTTAGCGGAGAGACGAGAACTAGGAGTCAGATTCCTGATTAATAAGGATATAGCTGGTAACATACAGAAATTCTACAGCATTCACAAAAGGGTGGCAGGTCTTGTGAAAATGTCTCTTTGCTACGGGTGTTTGTTTTTATTACTTTCGTTTGTTTGCAGGATCGAGTCGATGCTTTTCTTTAAGAGGGGGGCGGTATTGACACATGCACTTGCCTATCTTTATCGGGCGACCACGTTTCGCCGTCTAACAAACGTTATCGCACAGCGCGGGACGCGCGTGCATGTATCGGAAGTTTCTGGAATGTTATCGATGCTTCTATCCGCTGTCTGTTGTCGCCGAACCATGTGTTATCTGATTTCATCGCGTGACGCGAATGGTGTAAAACTTTGTGAAAGACACGCGGGTCTTGAACATTTCACGACAGCTGTATAAAAGCCGACGCGCTTGAGTGGCTCATCAAAGTTTCCACGATCGCCGAGTGTGATCGCCGATATGGTCGTACTTTTGAGTGTGGCCTGCTTTTGAGGGCACAAGTTCGCCCAATAAAACGCTAACTTCTATAATTACAGCTTTGCTGCCTTCTTAACCATTACTCCTATGTGACTATATATATATATATATATATATATATATATATATATATATATATATATAGTGTGTGTGTGTACGGCTCGGAGCATCGTTTTGGAATTTGGCAGGTATGAGGTGATTGTGTGTCACACTGACGAAAGCGAGCGCGCTTGTGTCCCATAATCAAAGAATTTTATATTTGGCTCAAAACGCGGAGCAAGGTTGTGGAAGGGGGGGAGGGGACTCGATGGTGCAACAGTAACCAACCCGTGTACCCTGACGTAACAGAAATTCGCGCAGAAAGAGTTATTTTGCTTGGATACAACATTGTATAACCTGAAAATGTATTTTATCGAATTATGCTAGCTTCTTTGAGTGAGAGAGTAATTTATTTCTTGTTTCTAGCTAGCGCATGTCCAAAAGTGCCGCCGCCTTGTGCAAATGAACGGAATCGCGTTGAGCGGAGTGGCGCATTGACACATTACATCCGATATAGCCATCGCGTCCAGTAAAGAGGTGTCGGCGTCCATAGAAAGTTTTAGAATCAGGCTACGCAAGTCTAAAAATTCAGTTTTAAAAATTTCTGCTCCCTTTTGAGAGACGCCACTCCACATTTACGCACTTGAAGGGGTAGGCATCATTCTGCTCTACAAAATAGAAGGTCCTTGAAAAACGGTAGACTGTCCCTTACAACACACCATTTGATGTTGACTAAAACTTCGCTTCACATACATTTAAACATGTGCGTTTCATCTGCATATTCTTTATGCTCCTGTATGACGGCCAAACAAGAGAAATTGCACAGTCGTTTTGTCTTTACTTCTGCCGGAAAGCTTTATGCAGAAGTAAAGTGAGCTGCACTGAAATATGAAGCAAAGAACCTTTTTGAAGTTATATTTCTCTTTCCTTGCGCTCACCTATGAAGTCCTTATGCCTTTTCTTTATAACCTTCGTTACTGTTCTCATTTCCAAACATCCTGCAAATTAATTACCATTCGTTTGTTCGAAGGAAGGGATCAGCGACGAAATTCTGAATTCATGGATCTCGTTGTCTTGTAATGACGGGTAGAAGCCGTCATGGAGAGGCTGGAAGCACATCATTGATCCTGCACCGTTATTACGATAATATGAGAAACTACATATTTTCCTTCGTACCAGCTTTGCTGCTGTTCGACCTAAATCGCCAGATGTGGTTGTCACATGCAAGCCACTCCACAGAACTCACTCCCGCGCGCTACTCTCAAACTGCCACTTTCCCGTCTCACTGTGTGGGCTTGGCGAACGCGCGCTGCGTCAGCGGATCTGTGGATGAACCAAGCACTGACAAGCCGCCGTCTTTTTTTTCAGCCTGCATCTATGGCAGCGATTGGCACGTGGCCAGCGCCGTGGTGTCTAGTCCGTACCGTGCTTTCTCGGCTGACCGCATTTCCGCCCGGGTCGGCGTCCACATAGGACTCAACAGTGTCAACATCACTCTTCGCGGTGAGTTGCAAAATGTGGCTTATAGTCCGTAAGTGCTAGTCCACTAAAATGGAAATGCATGACAGGTGAATGACAGCGCTTACAAGGCAATGCAGAAGAAAGAGGAAACACAGACTTTCAATTGATTCCGTGTATGTATTTTAGTACGACTCCTTAAACGCTTATTCAAAAGACATCCCCACCTGAAAAAAAAAGAATAACGCTCGAAATACCCTTATTCATGGTGACATTCGTACGCCACTAGAAAGCTCAAGCTCGCTCAGCGAGCAAACGTTCAGTGACCACCTTTAGAGCGCAAGGAATCCTATACTAGCCATGAAAGGTAGGTGACCGAAATTGTTCGAAAGCAGTAAGGCTGTAATTTCCTGTTCGGATACTCTTGCTTATTATTGCCTTCATTCTGTGGAGACGTGTATACGTGCTACGCAGGAGATGAGTTAAACCCGGATAGGAAACAGATTAAAAAACTCGCAGTAAAGTGCATGAAGTGCAGTGAAGGACATTCTCTAGTATTTTGCAAGAAGACAAAGTTAAGAAACTTTATTTAACTACCTGTATGATGTGTTTCTTTGTGAAGTGAAACAATGTAAACCAGAACTAGTGACACTACAGTGCTCGCGCATATGAAGAAGAGCGATAAATAACTGTAATAATGAAATACATACCAGCTCAGAGTTTTTTTTTTTTCAAAAGCATTCGGTATATTATCAAGACCGCCTGAGGAGTTCGTGTTAACTATCAAGACGCACGATAGCACACCTTCTTAGGGTAATGAAAAAAATTCCCTAAAGACCACATAAACAGACACCGCACCGGTTTAAACCGGCGAAAAGACCGAATGAAATAAAATTTATCGCAAGCCATCACTGCCAGGTTGATGACTGACGAAATTGCGCCTTCGTACGCTCCCAGCCCCTCGAGCCAAGTCGCCCGCTACATAGTGTCTCCGTAAAATCATGGTTCCCTTTTGACCGGTCACAGAAAAGCAACAAAATGAGAGAGAAATCTGAAATCTTCAACAAATAAAAGGTAAACTCTCCGTAGTGCAAGGGCGTGTGCACACAGGTGATGACGCAGCTGCACCACGAACTGCGCATCAGCCCACGCCAGTGTGGAAGGTACAGAAGAATGTTTAGTGTGTGTTGTGTGGCTTGCTAAATTGAAATCAGTGACCAAAGTACAACGTGAATTTGGAGAGTTTTTCTTTTACTTGGTGAATATTTCACATTTCTATCTTGTATCGTTGAATTCTTGTTGCCCCTCAAAAGTGCACCATGAATTTACGGACACACCCTAGTTTTCTGCAGTAATCGCACTAGATGGTGCTCTATACGGGAGCTGCAAGCATGGAAATCGCAGCATAACAATGGAGGTGGTTGGTATGCATGTATTTCCCTAAACTTCGTCTTTCTCTCTTCAAACAGTCCTGTCACTGTGCAAATTGCTCGTTTGCAAAACATATTGCGTCACCAATTCTCTGGGATTAGGCATGTGCATAGAGTGTTCTTGCGTACCGGATTTTAAGGCAAGGCGTTTCCTGAAAATTTGGCGCAATGTGTAATGGCTACTGGTGTATACTGCTATCCTGTCAAATGGCTTGCGCACAAAAAAAATTACCCGCCCGATGCTGTGATCGAACCTGGGCTGCCCAGCACAGGAGCCGGTTGCTCTAATCAAGAGAACACAATTGCACCTTACGCGCTAGGTTAGATGCCCCATTATTCAAAGTCGGCGAGATTATGTTTGCCTTTGGGAGGTAAGCGAGCGCCTGAGGAGGAAGGCTGAGCTTGAAGAGAGGGAGACAGTAAGATTTTATTGAGCGAAAAGGAAAGTGGTGCTAGGAGCCGGTCCCTATTCCAAGACTCCCCAGGAGGCACGAGCCACTCGCCGCACCTGGTGGAGGAGACCCCTCTGGGTCTTCAGGTCCGTGCCGGCGAGGATGGTCTCTCACTGCTCCCTATTTTTGATTTTGATCTCAACAGGGAGGAATTCCATTTTGGTGGCATGCTCGTGCATTCCTATGTTACGTGGACGAGAGTTGGCTTCCACCCGCACTACGGGCAGTGGCCGCGATAGACTCTAGGCCAGATGGATGTCACGTACAGCCCGAGGTGCGGGTAGGTCGTCCGCTCCGCTCTAACTCGGGTGGGGCAACGCGTATGCTATGCGTTCCAAGGTGCAAGGATGCCGCGGCAAAGGATCGGATCGGGGTGCCTCGGGCTGCGCTCTTGCTCGGCAAGCCGTAACAAGAGCCCTTTCGGCGCCCACAACCCCCGCGTGGTCCGGGCGCCAGATGACACTGTGCGTTTCCCGGAACGTGCGACCTAGTATGTGTAGGGCACACGATGGTACTCTGCCTTGCATCAACAGGCGACAAGCCACCTGTGAGTCCGTGATGATCACAGAAGGCTGGCTGGCTGAGTCTTTTGCCCCAATTGCCATTGCAACGGCGGTTGTCTCCACGTACCTATGGATTTGGTCCTAATTGTAGCACCAATTTGGGTTTTCGATTGGTGTGTCGGGCTTGCAGCCACTATTATAAGGCCACTTGGCCACGGAGTTCCATCTCTGTGCAATGCATCACCAGAATTCAGTTCCAAATCCTTTTTGAATTAGTGTGTCCCATCCTTGCGGGGACCTTGGTGGTGAACATAGCTCATGTATTGGGGAATCGGGGCCACTATGAGGTTTTCGCGCATCGTTCGATGTAAACGATTAAGTCTTCCTCGCAGTATTGCGGACATACGGGGTAGCACACTCTTTCTAGCAGGATTATACCGGTTGGGGATAAGCTTAGGTGTCCTCTTTACGATATGAATAGCGCTGCCTTTATTTATTCGAAGGTGCTGTATACTCCCAATGCGTTTAGTTTCGCCGTGGAGGCGCCCATAGGGAGTCCGTTGGTAGCTTTGTAGTCGGTTCTTACAAGGGCATGTATCTGCTTCAGTTCCATTTTACACCATTGCTGGTAAAGGAAGCTGTATGTAATGCGACTGATGATGAAGGCATGAACAAGTCTGAAAGTTGCGGGCTCACTAAAGCCGCTACGATGCTTCGTTATTCTTCGTATCAATTTAGAGAGTTCACTGTTGTTCGCAGAGCTGTGATTGTTTTATTTGCGCGTCTGTTACTTTGAACCCGAGTACCAAGTATACGCATTGTTTGTGCCTCTTTGAGCTCTTCTCCGTCGAGCCGGTGCGAGAATCGTGCTTTGCAGTGTCCTCTGCCGTGAATTCTGATGAATTCAGATTTCGCCGGCGCGCAAGCCATTACGCTCTTTACTGAAAAAATGGTGTGCCGTTTGTATAACCTCTTGTAGCACGCTTTCTTTGTGTCGCAGGGATCCTTGTGTTACCCAAATCGCGATATTATCTGCGTAAAGCGCGAATTGTACGTCCCGCATTTGTTCCGGTTCTTTAGTTAACCTGTTCATGCTCATATTGAAGAGCAAAGGGGAAAGTAGTGAGCCTTCAAGAGTTCCACGATTGGGCATCCTGAGAGTTTCAGATCGAACATCTCCTAGCCCTATTGTAGCTTTTCGGCCCGTTAAGAAGGAGCGAATGTAGTTGCAGGTTTTTTCTCCACACGCCGTATTGCTTAGTTCTTGCAAAATAAAGTCGTGTTCCATGGTGTAAAAGGCGCTTTTCAAATGTAGTGCCACCACTACGTGTTCTGCCCCTGTTGGCATGTAGTTGATCACCTCGCCATGTAGTCTTACAAATTTGTCTTGCGTGGATAAATGCTGCCTAAAACCGTACATGTTGTCAGACAGGTAGCCGTTTCCTTCTAGGTGGTTAGTTAATTTACTTAGTATGACTTTTTCAAATAGTTTTCCTAGACATGAGGTGAGAGATACGGAGCCCAGGCTTTGCAGGCCATGGGCTTTTCCGACCTTCGGCATAAGAATATGGACAATTCCTGCCGTTGCATCGGCAGTGTTACTGTGGCCTTTCCAGATTTTCTAGATGCTCTTCACTAAGGTTTTGTAGCATTGCATAAGCTAGTTTTTGTGGTCCGGGGGTGGTGTTCCGTCTTGCGGATTGCTGCGAAAAGTCCGGTCTTCGAAAGCGTCTAGCTTCCCATTTGCGGGGTGATTGTAATTCAGTTTGACTGGAGCCACGGTTTCCGAGCCGACGTAGTTCTCCCGAAGCAAGTTTTTGAGTCCTTTGTTCGAGCCCTTGAACTTCCCGGCAAGCGTAATTAGTTTCCTGTTGGTGACCGTTTTCGCAACCTCCGGCTCCAGCATGCTTGGAAATATTGGCCATGTTTTGACTGTTGTTGGATGTGCCTCTGACGGAGTCGCAAAACTGTACCCACGTTTCGGTTTCCAGTTTTCTAGCATAGTTTGCCTTTTCAGTTATTTCTGCTATTTTCATTCTGAGTTTCCGAGTTAGTATCTGCCTTTTGCACATCCTAGTAGGCCCCCGCATGCCATCTCATAGTTGCCGGAGAAGGGCTACAATTATGGAGTTTTACGTGCTAAGGCTGATTTGCTTAGAAGTGCTGCCGTGAGCCTCCAGAATGTGAGCAGCCCACTCTTCTGCGTTATCGAGCCAGCTGTCGCAGAAGGCAATGTTTCGCTAAATCGACCAGTCCGTGGTTGTTACTGCAATGCCAGTACCATATTTTGAGTCGGTCTGTTATGCATGTTAGGCTACCGGCCATTGTCCTCGCTTTCACTTGTGTTTAATTGACGACGCCGTCTGCTCGACCCGGGCTTACGCTCCTACTTTTACGTGCCGTTTGTTTAAATCTTACAATTGATTCGTTCGGTTAGCTTTTAATGTTTGGAATTCTAGGTAAAGCTGCTTTTCGAATTTCTGCATGCTTTGCGTTTGTTGCGAGATTTGCGCCAGTGCGTTTTCTATCGGTGTTTCTTCATGTCCTTGTTTTATTCATGCTGTTCAATGTCAGTTCAGAACTTTGCGAGCGTTGGCGTTCTTTTAAGAACGCCAACGCACGTTTGATTTTGTTCAGGTTCTCTCTTAGGAGTTCGTTCTCGGCTATTATTTTTTTACATTCTGGATTAATTTTATGGAAACAGCGGGGGTTACCACCTTCGGCCAGCTTATCTTTGCTTTGTCGAATGTTTTCGAGTCCTCCACCCTGTGTTCGGGAGTCTCGGGTTGCGGAGCCCTAAGGGAGGGGGATTGGGAGATGGGAGGGTCTGGGTGTTAATTTCTTCTTGATTTTTTTATTTATGGTACCCTCAAGGCGCGGAGGCATTACAGAGGGGAGTGGGAAAACGGGAAGTATAACAATAAAGTATGGAAAATGAACAATGCAGCGTGTTAGTATTTACTAATTATACAATACTATGTAATATCTTGCCCAATATTTGTATGTACGACAGACAATGTAAACAAAGAAGCATCTTGATAATTGCTGTTAGTACAATGTTAACCAGTGTCGTCCTTACTCGCTTGTAAGTGCGGAAAGTAAATGAAGTAACATGTTAGTAATTCCTAATTATACAATATTAGCTAATGCCTTACGAAACAGTTTGTGGTCGACAATAGATACAATTTGACAGGGAAGGTAGTTCCACTGCCGTGATGATCTGGGAAAAAAATATTGACTGAAAGTGCTGGTTTTGCATGTTTGAAGGCCGACCTCATGGCGGTGACCGATGCGGCTCGATAGGTAATGAGGCTGAGAAATGAAGTTACTGTGAAGGGAGGAATGATAATAAAATTTGTGAAACAGTGTCAAACGTGCTATTGTTCTACGAGATGCAAGTGCTGGAAGAGATAGATTGTCCTTCATTGATGTTATGCTAGCGGTGTGGTTATAATTTCAAAGTATGAATCGGACTGAGTTATTTTGGACAAGCTCGAGTGAAGAAATAAGGTTTTCATGGTATGGGTCCCACACAGCTGCAGCGTATTCTAATTAAGGACGCACTAATGATTGGTAATGTAGTAATTTTAGGGATGGTGGTGCTTTGGAAAACTTGCGGCGTAAGTAACGGAGCATGCAGTTAGCTTTAATTATTATGTAGTCAGTGTGAATGTTCCTGGTTAGTTTTGCTGTTATAAGAACTCCTACGTATTTGTATGAGGAACTTTATTTAGATAGTAAGTAGGAAGAGTACTGGTGTTCCTCTGAATGCGCATACCGTTACATTTATTAACATTAAGTTCCATAAGCCAAGTGTTACACCAATCAATCACATAGTCCAAGTAAGACTGAAGAGCGTTAGTGTCGCCGTTAGTAATTATTTCACGATATATCACGCAATCGTCAGCAAACAAGTGAATTTGAGATGTCAATGAAGAAGGTAGGTCATTGATATAAATCAGGAAAGTAGGGGCCCTAGTTCTGATTCCTGAGGCACACCAGAACGAACCTCAGTCAATGATGAATCATAATTATTTGCAGTAACAAATTGATGACGGTTAGTAAGAAAACACTCAATCCATTTCAGCAGGTTACTGTCAAGGTTTAAAAGACCCAGCTTGAATAGCAGCAGTTGGTGGCAAACCTTGAATGCTTTCATAAAGTTTAAAAATACACAGTCGGCACACGAGGCGTGGTCTAAAATACAGTTTAATATACGAGTGAAAGATATTAGTTGGGTTTCACATGAGAATGTTTTGCGAAAATCATGTTGAGCAGAGGTGAAAATGAGTTCGAGTCAAGAAAGTTAACGAGATTAGTAAATATAACATGTTCAAGAAGTTTGCAACAGGTGCTGGTAAGCGAAATCGGGCGGTAATTCAGGGGTGAGCTTTTGTTACCAGGCTTATGCAATGGAACCACCTTCCTTATTTTCCATTGAGCAGGCAGAGTACAGGTGTTTACTGATTGCTGGAAAATATTAGCAAGTATTACAGAACAGTATGAGTGAGTGTTTTTCAAAAATTTACTGTTAATGGTGGCATAACCGGGAGCTGAGTTTAAAGGCATATCATCAATCAGCCTAGCAATACCTGAAAAGTCAAGAGCTATGGGTTGCATAATGAGATAGTTGTAGTGTTCTGTGTTTAGTAGATCAATGTTCGATGATATGGAAAAATTATTTGCAAATGATTCACCGAGAATTTTTGCGCAAGCTTCACTTGGAATAACTTCACCTGACCCGTCTTTCAAAGTGATCGAGCTATCAGAAGACGGGTTGATGACGCGCCAAAACTTTCGGATATCTGTCGTAAGCATGTCAGGTAATGTATGGGATAAGTAATTGTCTTTAGCATTTTTAGTGCAGTTAAGTACAGATGATTGGCAACGTTATAGGTTTTCCAAGTTGTTTCACTTGCAGATGATTTAGCGAAGCGATAGAGACGTTTTTTTCTGTTAGATAGGCGCTTTATATAAGAGTTGTACCAAGGGGATTGAGGATTAGAAGTGATGATGCGATTAGGAATGAACTATTCAGCTAATAGGCGTATTCGGTCTACAAATATATACCAATTTGACTGGACCGTACAGTTCTCAAGATCAACAAAAAATGTTTGAATACATGACGATAGTTCATTGTTAACGGCTTCAAAGTTGGCTTTCTTGTTCTCGCGTATTACTTTCTTAACTTTTGTCCTTTTGGGATAGCAGATTTTTAAACCGAATGTCAGTAAGGTATGGTCGCTAATATCAGGTAGATATGTTATAGAGGAAGCAAGTTCTGGTCGATTAGTTAGGATTGAATCGAGCGTGTTAGCGGTTCTGATTGATGATCTGGTAGGCTGAGTCACAAGTTGGGAAATTGAAAACAGGGAACACATTTCACAGAAATCTTTAGCCTTAACGGAAAAAGGCTTTATGGTGGGTGGATGCGTATTCTATATTAATTTGGGAAAATTAAAATTGTCCAGTAGGAATAACGGTGTTGTAGGAAAACGGGAAAAAATTAGATTAATAGCAACGTGTACCTGTTCAGCGAAAGTGGTAGATGACGAGGGTGAGCGGTAGCAAACGCCGAGGATTATCTCTGTGTGACCGAGAATTAGGCAAGCCCACGTGGTTTCAAGTTCAGTGTTAATATCCGTAGTAAATGATGGAATATCTTTAGAAATTGCAAAAAAGACGCCTCCTTCTCGACGTGCAGATCGGTCAAAGCAGTAGACAGCGAAATTGCCGGCAACAGGAAGTATCATAATCACGCACATGTCCAGGAAGGGAAGCCAAGTTTCTGTCAAGGCAATCATTTTTGTATCGCACGTGTCGATTGCCGAAGATACAGAATGAAATTTATTCACAAGACTTCTTATATTTGTAAAACTAATAGGCAAGTAAGGTAAAGCATTTTGTGACGTTAGGCCACTAGCCCTTACGCTTCCCTATTGTAACGCACGTAGTGGAGCCGAAAGATTCTGTAATGGGCCAGATGCACTCTGCGCTCTTTCACGGATGCTATCGGTAGACGCGTCATAAATATAACATTTATTGTTCAGAAACAATTTATTGTAGCGGAGATTGAAGTTGGGGGAACCGGGGTGACTGGTACCGAACTCGATTAACTTTTTGCGAGCAACGCGGGTGGGAACCGAGAAGTCTTCGCTAATTGTAAGGTTATTTTGTTTGAACTGATCGCGCAGCGCGAACACTTGCTCCCCGGTTTTCGAATGGGAAAACTTTGCAACTATGGGGC
This sequence comes from Dermacentor albipictus, assembly GCF_038994185.2. Lineage (NCBI taxonomy): Eukaryota > Metazoa > Arthropoda > Arachnida > Ixodida > Ixodidae > Dermacentor > Dermacentor albipictus. Next base: position 516,112,818 of record NC_091821.1, read on the forward strand.
GACACTTGTTAGGATCGAAAGGGCCGAGGCGATGTGCGCGATGGAGGGCGTCATCTTGAAGTGTATCGCAGAATGATTTAATCGTTGATATTAACTCGGTCTCGGTTCCTTGCCATGATTCTTTTGTCGCGAAATATTAGGTTATCACGGCGCGATCTGTCTTCAAAGTCAACGAGGCGTAAGTCAAGCGATTCCAAGCGACAGGTCGTACTATTTACCTTCTCATTTACTTCTGAGATTTCTTTGGTTACGTGGTCGATGTTTTTAAATTTTTCTTCAAGTAAATCTAAGCGATTTTGCAGACCAGTAATTTTTGTTTCAATGTTTTTCTGGCCATATTTGATTGACTTTACGTCAGCAGCTAGTTCGGATTGTGTTTTGTAATTTTGAAGTGATCGAGTGAGAAGATTATTACGCAGAATAGAAAGTTTTTAAAGAATCTGAAAATTTGGGTGGAGTCAGTAAAAACAGACAGACGGGCAATGAGTTAAAAATTTTGCTGATGGCAGAGATGGTGGTAATTAGCGTAAAGCTAAGGCAATTGCCAACAATTCCACCTGAAGGCGTGAAGGCGTGAATTCAGATAGGCGAATCGAAAAAGACCAATTGCGATGCGGTGATACAATGCGCACACCTGCCTTTTCTTCACAGACTGAAGCATCGGTTGTTATAGCGGTCTTTGTATCCAGGTGTGCAATGTGTTCATCCAGAATACTATTGAGATATTGATAGAGAAGATGTTTACCATCATTTGGAAAAAAATATCATCAAAGTCAGTTTTAGCATCTGGAACCGAGGAATTTACTAAAGCCACCTCGCGTAGAAGAATGGCTTATTGAGTCCAATAGTTTTTGAGCGAGAACAATTTGTTGGCAACGTGAGTGATACTACAGTGAGTTAAAAAATGAGACCGGTTCATTAATGAAAACATATTGTGATCTCCTCTATGGTGATTCGTGTATCTTTAGAAAGGTTTGTACTGTTAGGATTTGAAATCACATGAGAAGAGAAGGCAGACGCGCTTCTTCATACAGGATATCGTTAACGACAAATTTAGGAAGCCCTAGACTTAAGCGTATAGCCTCTCGTTCTTATAGGATCAGAAGCCGAATTTCGTAGACACGTCCGCCAGAAAACAAAGCGCAGCCAAACTCCATTATCGGGCGACCATACATAAAATAGATCACAATGAAAATATGCTGATGCAGCCCTGATCTAATGCTGCTGAGTCTACGCTGTATTGTCCTTGTTACTCGTCGTCTGGTGTTCGTTCGTGCTTGGAACATATTAGACAGTGCAATACCAACTAGCCCAAACTTTCATCCTTCCAAGTTTCTTTGCAACTTCATCCAGTTTTAACAACAAGCAAGCAGACAAGTGCAAGTAAAAAAGTTGAAACGACAATAGGCGCAGCGGAAACTTCCAATTGTTTAATATATTTTACAAACTTCTCTGTGCATTAACTGCCCATAACGTAAGTGCAGTAACTGAGCATGTGTTGGTGGGCTAGTTGGTTAAGCATCATTACAAAGACGGCGCCGAACACAGATTGACAACGCGAATGACAGATTGAACGCGAATGACAGATTACATAGCATAGATATAAGATGGAAAATCAGCTCTCCTGTCATATAAGTGCGCATTGTAAGGCTCACAAGTGCATCCCAGATTTCGGTAGAACCAGTGTTCTGTACAGAGCTGACCATCAACTCACAAGGGAGATATTGGAAGCGCTTGAGAGAAAAAAGCACGGACTTGAATGTATCAGTGAAGCCTCAGTTTCGCTTTCGACAAAGGAACTGGCATATCTTGAGAGTGACTCTTGAAATGTTATTCTGTATCTTCGCTTCCTTGTGCGATGCAGATGACTGCCCTGTTTAGTTCTTGTTGTTTTTTGACAGCAGCTATATATTGCTATGTCAAGAAATAAAACACTCAGTTGTTAGTGCGCCTACGTGCTGTCTCGTGTTCCCCTTCTTCGTGTGTCGTTTTGTTCGGCTCCGTCTTTGTAATAAGTGCAGTGTTGGCCTCAAAACGATCTGCCTAATCTCCGCAACTGTTAAAGTGCGCTTTAGTTTACCTTGTAATATTCCAATGTGTTTTTTCATAACGTCTTGCCAACACAATTAATAAATATCAGAATATTCATCAAACCTGTAAGCACCGGCTCTGCATTCACTCTCAAAGACTAACCTACGAGGTGCCTAGGCTCCTCGTAGAGGGCATACCCCTCTACTTTTTTTTTCCTGTTTCATCTAGCTTCATTTCTGTCGTTTTGTTTTTTGCAGCTATGCCAAGGTACAGCAAGAAAGAAGAGATCAACTTCAATGAGAGGTTCACGTGGCTTGGACGTAAGTTTCACCATTTAATTTACCTCACAACGTCGGAAGTCTGCGCCAATGTTTGTGTGGTTTCAAACGAATGCCGTTTTCTTTTTCCTTATCTCACCAACGGCAGCGAATAAGGTATAAAAACGGCTAGCTGGTCATCCATATTCAAGCGACTACAGTACAGAAACAGGCGAAGGAACAGACACAGCGTTTGCGTCTGCTATGCGTGCATACATGCGTAAATGAACGAATGTATGAATGAAAGAATTTTACTTTTCTTTCGTGGGAATACATGAGACATGACCATAACAAAGAGCCATTAAACGTGGCTTGAATATGTTTGAGGCCCGACGACAGGCGCGGCAAACAGCAGTACAGCATCGTAGTACCTGCACTCTTAAGAAGGAAAAAAAAACAAACAAAAATGAAGATCTCTGCGCCCATCATACAAATGAGCTCACGATCGCCACACTATGCACAGACAAAACAAATGCACTAAAGACAGAAAGCTTATACACGCTAAGATTGTATTTAAATATTAGGACGCTGAACAATTCAACTAAAATGGTTCGTAGGCTCTTCCACATCTGTACCAACATGAACAATGTTTTTCTTTACATATATTTCATTTACATTTGCAGTACTGACACTTCCCATTCATACCAAAACAGGCGCGCATACTATGGGTGCACAATGCAAGTAACACATTAGATAAGCACATACGTGATGGAAAAAATCACTTGAACATTGCATACGCTTAGCAATAGCTGAATAAGAACAATGCATAGAAATAATAATAAATCACATCGCATCAAAAAATACCAGTCGTGCTGGTGTGTTACGTAGAACAATTCCAAGGGTTATGAGTTTTTGTTTAGAGCCTCCAATCTTATACAAAACCCAGACAAAGTTAGTTCTTGTTATAACGTGATCTTATCAATTCAAATCAAATGAAATGTTTATTGGACATTATGTGTACGATCTCAGGAGCATGGAAAAAAGCCATAAAAGATGGCTTGGCAGGGCATGTGCTCCCTACAAGGTATGTGCACATTTACAAAAGTATGCCTAAAACAAATCAAATAATTTATATACAATTTAAAACAATGTCGCATCACTAATCAAATATGCGCAAGGAACAACTGTCAATTAGTCTACGCATGATGAATGCAAATAAAAAATTCCTAACGGTTGGACAGCTTGACCAAACTAATGTACAACAAATATGCTTCCTTGCTTCCCATCCCACTACAGTGGCACCGCAAATATAAAAAAGGTAAAGGAAAGTTGTGCTCAATTTCACAGGTGCAAAGGATACCACACAAAAAGAAATATTACTGTTTTTTGAGTTCAGCAATGTTGGTAGCACAAAAGATAACTCCTGGTGTGCGTAGTTTATTCGTCTATGCGCAACATACCATCTCTTGGAGTTTGTGGGATATCTGGTAGATAAACTTAATTTTGATAGCTTCGGTATGAACTTATTACATTTCTTCATTTCTATGTTGCGTTGCTTAAGTAGCGTGACAGTGCGAATTGAATGAGTGTTGTGGACGCCAAGGCTCAGGAAAAGAGGTTCCGCACCGTAAGCAGAGCTGGAAGCATCACGAACGGCTTTCTTCTGCGGCAGATATAGTTTCCTGATATTAGTTTGTGGTGTATTTCCTTAGGCTTGAAAGGAGTCGTTAAGATGTGACAGGAAAGGAAAATTGTCAATCACTAATTTTACCTTCGTCGGTAAAAAAGAAACGTAGTTTATTTAGTACTCCAACAGTCCGTGCGAGTTTTTTTTTTAACCTAATATAAATGCTCTGTTCATTTTACATGCTCTTCAAATATGACACCGAGCAGTTTTAGCTGAGTTGACAATGTCAATGATGAAGCCACTGATTTGAAGATGCCTTGAGTGTTTCTCACCTGACTTTTCGGCCGGAAATGTACGGCCTTTGTTTTAGTGCTGTCTAGAACAAGGCAAATCACGGTACTCTTCTCGCTTAGCCGGCTAGAACACGGTTGGCGTAATCTGTCAGATTTTCAATGAGGTGTAAATATCACGTTCTCGTCATCTGTATACATGATAAGGTGAGTTGATTCCTCCATGCTTACAATTTCACTGATGTAAATATTAGATAACAGAGGTCCAAGGATGCTTCCTTACGGTACGCTAGGCTTGCTGCTTGGATGCGAAACGTTGCGTTATCTCTGACAATTTTCTGGAATCGACATTTGCGGGATATGTCAATTTAAGCAGAGGAGCAATGCCACTGAAACCGTAGTGACGTTATATATATATATATATATATATATATATATATATATATATATATATATATATATATATATATATATATATATATATATATATATATATATATATATATATAGTGCAGTGTGGATGATGCGAGCACATGCCTTAGACACGTCTACGATGACCCCAAGACGTCGTAATCTGTCTTCTATCGCCTGTCGAATTACTTCCTTATGTGGTAAAGGCACCGCCTCAGTTCGTAAGCCCTTCCTGAAACCAAATTGTGGCTTGGATAATATGTTGCACTTTTCGCAAAATGATGTCATTCGCTCAGCGATCAGTTTTTCTATATCCTTAGAAAACACACGAAGTATCGATAATGGACTGAAATTCGATAATATATTTTTGCCTCCGCCTTTAAATAATAGGCTAACTTTTACAAGTTTCATTCGTCTAGGAAAGGCGTCTTGCGAGAGAATATGGTTGTGCATTTGTTCAGGGAGGGCGCTGATTAAATTGACTCTGTAATTCATCGGCCGGATTTGTATGTTCTCAACGTCGCATAATTTACTATTTTTAGTTAAAATTGGCACACGCTAAACTTCAGCAGCATTTGTGGCGAATGAACAGGCGCTCTCGGAGTTTCGTCCAGGCCATAATAGTCGAGGACGTGTTGGTCATAGGGTTTGCTTCCGGGTAACACAGAAAGGCTGTTGAATACTGCGAGGAAATAAATGTACTGCGCGAAATTCAACTGAAGGACGTAGTAAGGAACACGGCCAATCGCCATCATCGTAGCTCTTGTCCCTTGCTGCGTCCTTGTCTTCCGCGCAGCCCATCTCTTTCCCCGCAGTATGACCCTCTCAAAAACAACTGCTGTTCAATAGTTTAGCTAATAGCGCCCCTGATACCGATATCTCATCATCATCATCATCATCATCATCATCATCATCATCATCATCAGCCTGGTTACGCCCACTGCAGGGCAAAGGCCTCTCCCATACTTCTCCAACAACCCCGGTCATGTACTAATTGTGGCCATGTCGTCCCTGCAAACTTCTTAATCTCATCCACCCACCTAACTTTCTGCCGCCCCCTGCTACGCTTCCCTTCCCTTGGAATCCAGTCCGCAACTCTTAATGACCATCGGTTATCTTCCCTCCTCATTACATGTCCTGCCCATGCCCATTTCTTTTTCTTGCTTTCAACTAAGATGTCATTTACTCGCGTTTGTTCCCTCACCCAATCTGCTCTTTTCGTATCCCTTAACGTTACACCTATCATTCTTCTTTCCATAGCTCGTTGCGTCGTCCTCAATTTGAGTAGAACCCTTTTCGTAAGCCTCCATGTTTCTGCCCCGTAGGTGAGTACTGGTAAGACACAGCTATCATACGCTTTTCTGTTGAGGGATAACGGCAACCTGCTGTTCATGATCTGAGAATGCCTGCCAAACGCACCCCAGCCCATGCTTATTCTTCTGATTATTTCCGTCTCGACCATTACCGATTTACGACCTGCCCTAAGTAGATGCATTCCATTACCACTTCCAGTGCCGCGCTACCTATTGTAAATTGCTGTTCTCCTCCAAGACTGTTAAAGGAGGAGGAGGAGGAATAAACTTTTATTGTTGAACCAGCACTTTATGATGGCCGGGCCTACGCCTCCCATGAAGGGACGTCGAGGGCTTGCCTCGCCGCCGCCTCGCGGGCGTGCTGGGTCGCCCAGGTTTGGTCGTCGAGGGCGGAGCTCCGCAGAGCCTCATGCAACCTCGACGAGAGAGTCGTGGTGTTAGTCTGTGCGTACTGTGCTGGGCACTCCCATAGCATATGCGAAAGCGTAGCCGGGTGAATTCCACAGCACCGGCAGTTGGGGGTAGTGTAGACGTCCGGAAATATAAGGTGGAGGCGGGCGGGTGAAGGGTACGTGTTTGTTTGTAGTAGACGCAGGGTGGTAGCCTGCGCCCGGCTGAACTTTGGGTGAGGCGGGGGGAAGATTCGGCGACTCAGGTAAAAGGCCTTAACAAGATCGTTATAAGTTGTCAGACTGTCCCTGGTGTCCAACTCATCTCCAGTGACTCCGGCGCGGTTGACTAGGCCTCGCGCAATGGAGTGGGTGACCTCGTTGAGATTGGGGAGGTGGGGGTGGACAGGGCCCGCATGGGCCGGGATCCATGTTAGGGAGATTATGCTGTCATTAGAGTGTGGTGCCTGGCAGAGGATGCGAAGAGCTTGGGGACAAATACGCCCTTTGCTGAAGTTAGTAACGGCTGAGCGAGAGTCACACACTATGGTGTGACAGGTGGGATCTAAAGTGGCCAGGGCGATGGCCACTTCTTCAGCCGTCTCTGCAGTGGGGGTAGTGACGCTGCAGGCATGGTGTAGGGCTCCATCGCGTGTGGCAACGGCCACAAATCGTGTGCCATGGGAGTATCGGGCTGCATCAACAAATGTGACGCCAGGTACGTTGGCAAGGGCTTTTATGATAGCTCCGGCCCGAGCTTGGCGCCGGGCCCTGTTATATTCAGGGTGCATATTTCTAGGGATAGGGTCTATGTAGATCCAGCTACGGATGTCGGTCGGGATCGGTTGTTTGGGGCCCTGTTGCTGATGGTAGGTGAAGCCAAGCGTGGACAGAATAAAGCGCCCCGTTTCAGTATGGGTGAGCCGTTCAAGCTGAGAGCGTTGTTGGGCTTCAATGAGTTCGGAAAGGTTGTTGTGAACTCCCAGTTGGTTGAAGAGTTCAGTGCTGGTGCAATGTGGGAGACCAAGTGCTTGCTTGTAGACCCCTCGTATGAGGGTGTCGAGCTTGTTCTGCTCAGCCCGGTACCAGTTGAGGTACGCAGCAACGTAGGTAATGTGGCATATGACAAAGGATTGGACGAGTCGGAGAAGGCTTTCTTCTTTGAGTCCTCCTCGACGGTTAGATATACGTTTAAGAAGTCGTAGGGTGTTTTGAGATTGGGCACAGATCTTGTTGAGAGCCAAGGCGTTGGAGCCGTTGGTAGAGATGGTGAGACCGAGAACGCGGATACTAGGGACGTTTGGGATAGGACTGCCATCTTGAACATTACTTTAATTTTCTGCAAGTTAATTTTTAGACCCACTCTTCTGCTTTGCCTCTCCAGGTCAGTGAGCATGCATTGCAATTGGTCCCCTGAGTTACTAAGCAAGGCAATATCATCAGCGAATCGCAAGTTACTAAGGTATTCTCCATTACCTTTTATCCCCAATTCTTCCCAATCCAGGTCTCTGAATACTTTCTGTAAACACGCTGTGAATAGCATTGGGGAGATCGTATCTCCCTACCTGATGCCTTTCTTTATTGGGATTTTGTTACTTTCTTTATGGAAAACTACTGTGGCTGTGGAGCCGCTATAGAAATCTTTCAGTATTTTTACATACGGCTCGTCTACACCCTGGTTCCGTAATGCCTCCATGACTGCTGGCATTACGGAACCAGGGTGTAATGCCAGCAGTCACGGAGGCATTACGGAACCTCCATGATGCCTCCATGAATGCTGGCATTACACCCTGGTTCCGTAATGTCAGCCGTAAAGCCGATGTGTAGTTTATAACTAATTTGAGTGGTTGTGCATGTTCCCATTTACGACCAAGAAGAATGTGTTACTGCGCACATATTGGTTCACTGGGTTATAACGTTTCCTGAATAAATAAATTTTCGAAGTAATTTCGCTTGGCATCAATTGGGGATTTATACAGTTTATTGCGAAACTTCCTAAAAGTACGCGGATCCCGTATGTGTCTAGTCTCGTGAAAACGATTCATCTTTCTGCCTTATCAAGCGCGGTGAGTCAGCTGTTATCCATGCTTTCGGAGCCTTTCTTACGCTGTGGGGTTTCCAAATGAATTTTTCTGATAATCGGCATTGAATTTGGATGAGAAAATATTATTGGCATATTCTGGGTTTGAAGCACTCAAATGTTGTTCCCAGATAATTGTCAGAACTTATTGAGAAATAATTCCAATGTTCCGATTCCAATGGCGGCCTGTCGATCCTCTCCCAGAGATTCTTAGCACCCTCTGCTGCGTCACAGGTCTGACCGCCGCCTTGGTCAGTTGCTTCGCAGTTGCTGGAGACTCAGGGGCCGGGGTTTGATTGTTGTATTCCTAAAGGAGGTTGTGGTCAAGTACTGCACCGAGATTCGCACGGCACCGAGATTCGAACCACGGTCCTCTCGACCGCGAGGCGGATGCTCTACCTCTACGATACCGCTGCACCTGGGCAGGGTTTAACGCTAGAACGTTATCTAGTGAGGCTAGTCTAGCAGTGCTATTGGAGGAATTAGCGGGCAGTAAATTGATTATAATATGGCTCAGTGTGGTTAGGAAGACAAAAGATGCATATACAGTGCTAAAACGCGCATGTCCTGTGCTACAGGGGCTTAGCGGAGAGACGAGGACTTGGAGTTGGATTCCTGATTAACAAGGATATAGCTGGTAACATACAGAAATTCTGTAGCATTAACGAGAGGGTGGCAGGTCTTGAAGTGCGCATGTCCTGTGCTACACGGGTTTAGTGGAGAGACGAGAACTAGGAGTTGGATTCCTGATTAACAAGGATATAGCTGGTAACATACAGAAACTCTATAGCATTAACGAGAGGGGGGCAGGTCTTGTTGTGAAACTTAGTAAGAGGTACAAATTGAACGCCGTACAGGTCTATGCCCCTGCATCCAGTCATAAAGACCAGGATGTCGAACGCTTCTATGAAAACGTGGAATCGGCGATGGGAGAAGTCAGAACAAAATACACTATACTTGTAGGCGACTTCAATGCCAGGGTAGGCAAGAAGCAGGCTGGAGACAAGTCAGTGGGGGATTATTGCATAGGCTCTAGGAATAGCAGGGGAGAGTTATTAGCAGAGTTTGCAGAAGAGAATAATATGCGGATATTGAATACCTTCTTCCGCAAGTGCGATAACCGAAAGTGGACGTGGAGGAGCCCGAACGGCGAGACTAGAAATGAAGTACACTTTCTACTCTGCGCTAACCCTGGCATCATACAAGATGTAGACATGCTCGGCAAGGTGCGCTGTAGTGACCATAGGGTGTTAAGAACTCGAATTAGCCAAGACTTGAGGAGGGAATGGAAGAAACTGGTACATAAGAAGCCGATCGATGAGTTAGCGGTAAGAGGGAAAATAGAGGAATTCCGGATCAAGCTACAGCAGAGGTGTTCGGCTTTAATTCAGGAAGCGGACCTTAGTGTTGAAGCAATGAACGACAATCCTAAGGGCATGTATAGGGAGTGTGCAATAGAAGTCGGTGGTAACTCCGTTAGACTGGATGCCAGTAAGCTATCGCCGGAGAATAAATATCTGATTAAGGGACGCCATTGTATGAAAACCTCTAACCCGACAGATAGAATAAAACTGGCAGAATTTACAAGTTATTTACCAACGGAAGACAGCTGACAAAAGGAAGTATGATGTGGATAGAATTGAACATACTCTCAGGAACGGAGGAAGCCTAAAAGCAGTGGAGAATCAAATCTATGCGTCAAGAGACAAAGCCGGTAATATCATTACCAATATGTATGAGCTTCTTCACGTGGCTGAGGAGTTTTATACGCGCGGTACGCGCCGATGGACGCACCACTGGTGGCGGCCTTGCCCACAGCACACGGGAGAGGAGCCAGGCGAGCGCCGTAGTTTGTTGTGTCGTTGACCGCGCTTCACCGTCTTATTCACGTTTTCAGAGCAAAATAGGCAACACCCTTCACATGTGTGGGGTGGCCAAAGCTTCAAGGAATGTGGAAGTATTTTTCCACGGTGGGGTGCTCAAATACCGGCGAAAACGTGCCGGCGAGATGGTCCCAATCATTGCCCGCAAAGCCTCATCAGCCCGAGCGACAGTAGCAAGAATGGATCGTCACTTCGGCGGGAAACTTTTTGTTCTGATCCTTTCCTTTGTCTCGTCAGTTTTTTTTTTACTCGGTCATAGTTAGGGCCAAACAATGAAATCTTCCTTACCTCAGTAAGGAAGCCTTCATTGCGGTTTGGCTATCTTATGCCACTCTGAAAGCTTCCTTACTGAGGGGCCTTCGGCGAAGGCTTCCTTAGTGCTTCCTCAGCATAAGGTAGCTCCAAAGCTACCTTCATGTGTCCTCACGGCGCTCCTGGCCCTGAACGAGTGCTTCACCTCACTGCTTAACCACGTGACGTTTGCTTGCGCATGCGCACTGTCGCCCACCTGCGGAGAAGCGCGAGCACGGTATGTCTTGCCAGGCATGTTTGTTTCCGTCACGCGTGCGGCATGGAAGCGTTGCTAGGCGTTGCACGACGCCGCCGTGCCAGTGTTGCTGGAGCACATCAAGTTTTGCACTGTTGTGCGCTACTTCTTTAAGTTTACTAAAGAAAACTCGAAGAAAGCGTCCACGCTTCTATATATTAGGTCTTCCATTTAAAGATTGTGTGACGATGCAACATTTTTCATTGAATAACGGTGCTCGGGTAAAGCTTTAAGAGATAATCTCGAACCCAGGCATGCGGCAACCGCTCCTTACATGAGGACGGGTGAAGGGAGCTTTCAGAGTACGCTATTAGGATTTGGAGCGGTCATAGTTGTCTGGAAGAACCTTGGCAGGAACTAGGCGAGCAGGCTTTTTACTGGCAGTATTTACATTTGAAACATGATATACATTGGCAGGCTAGCGCGACTCCCACATGGAGCCCGCAAAACAAACAAACAGCAAACAGTTTACGAGCACACAGCTCACTACTACATTTCGAGCATGACAACGATCACTCAGCTCCCGACGACGAGCACACTCTAGCAGCCCGCAAACCCTGCTTATATCCTCTCCGCTTGACGTCATAGTTCGACGTCATCGTTCGACGTCACCGTTCGACGGCCCCGTGGACGGATTCCCCGTGGACGGATTCCCAGTGGACGGAAATGTTCGTGTTGCACACACACACAGGTTTCAGTGCCGCACAGCTCTCGGCGTCGACGTCAGAGGGCTTCGTGGAACCCTGCTCCGTCCCGGGTGGCACTGCCGAGTACCACATTCCTGAGCTGACCGCGCGCCACGTGGCTGCCGGTCATCCGCAGTTCTATGAAGGGCGTCCCGTCTGGTGGGCTTGGAACACGTGGAGCGGGCTGAAAGCTGGCACGTTGCCACCCCGTACGGCCATTCCTAACAGCTCCTCCATGGCCCGGAAAATCTCGCCTGGCCAGTGCTGGCAACCGCTGGGCAGGAAGAGAATGGCTGGCGAGCAAGATGGTGGCTTTGCTCTCTGCAACCCCTACGTGCTTGGAATGCCTTCAACCATCTTACAACAACTGGCACAGAAGAGTCGACCTGGCAACACAATACCGCTCAGCGTTCAAATGCCCGGAATCAGCTGCTAACCCACCACGCCTCCTATCACAATTTTCATGCAAGTCGCTCAACTGGAAATCCCAAATTTCGCCCGAAAATTTTGTGCCGCCAGAGCGAGCGTTCACGCTCCTCCTCGCTCCTGCTGAGTTTAACCAAACCCGACCGTCGCGCTGCACAAGAGTAAAGGTTTACGCAGAATTAAACCGAAGGCTTTCAAAGAGCAATACCCAAACATAACTTAAGCAGCTTAACTTCACGAACAGCCTGTTCTTACCTTATCGCAGTGGCGTACTTATTTCATAAACTGCTGCCACTGAACCGTCTAGCCAACTCCACAGGTACGTCATCACAAACGCGCCAAGTTTGTGGCCCCTATTCCAAACACGTGCTTGCATCATACAAAGTTTTCATCACGCTGACTCACATTTGTTCCTTTAATCCACTCAGGCCACGTTCCTTAAACAAACCACACTTGCGTAACTTACGCAACACAGAGGAACCTTTGAACAAATGTGTCTTTACTAACTAGCTCTTCGCACGCGTACTAGAGAAGTCAGAATACGGCTGCCCTCGACACACACAAGCAACCCAGTCATCAACGTTCTGCTTCCTTCCGTCCGCGCAGGACATGCGCTAATGGACCTATAATCTCTTCTCAGTGCAAATCACGCAGTAACTGAAAATCTACGCGCTTAACCTTAAAACATAAAAAACACTTAAAAATAAAGAAGGTTAAATAACAAACACGCGCGTTACGATAGGGCTCTCAACGATAACCTTGACCTTCAGGTTGCTCACGCACACAAAAAAAGGAAGCCTATATACTTATTAATGAACACCTCGCGATACTATATGTTTAAAAATACCGTGTCTTTCAAATCTCGAGCTTCTCGAACGAAAACACAAAGCTCATACTTTTACATATTGAAAGAAACTTAAATCGCGAGAATTACTAAGTGCTCAAAAATAAAACAAAACACGTTTCACTTCTGCGGAAGCTCTCTTGGCTGCCCCCCCCCCCCCCGTTTCAAACAGTTACAACTGACTCACTTCTGAGCCGTACCCGAGGTGGTCGCGGTCCGAAAACTACTTTTGCTACCGAGGAAGAACAAAAGTGCTGACTCACTATCAGCTCCCCCAAGACGTTACAGTCCCCTGCCAATTTGCGTCCTGGCGCCCCGCTTTCAACATGACCTCGACTGACCGCGTCGCTACTCCCCACCTGGTCTCGTCTTGCCACTTTGCGCTTCTTTGTACTGCACGCTGAGCTTCGAAGAGAACGACGAGGAATTTAACTGCCCCGTGCCCTTTGTCCGCGTCCATGCAGAACATGCTTCTCGGTCCCCCTTTGACCGGTGGCTCGAACGTGTTTGATTCCTCAACGTCGTCCGTGACGACCGCACCTGTCTTTTCTCCGCGCCCTGCCCTTCTGGGTCTCTCGCCGTCATTGACGGCGCTACATTAGTCACCGCATTCTGATCTCCTCGGCGCCTCGTTCCGCGGCTCTCTCTCCTTGACCTCTCCTTCATGCCGTCATCTCGCGCCTCGTGCTGGCCGTTGCACATCTCGTTGGGCCGGATCGGTCTCTTACCCACACAGTCTGATTGATTTTCATTTAAATCAACATTCTCTCTGCCTCGACTGGCGGACAGCTCAACCGACTCTGGCACAATGCAGGAGGCTTTACTCGAGTTATGCAATTCGCACTCTTGCGAACTGCCCTCTACTGCATTGCCCAGCTCAAGCTGTGCATCGACACACAGCCCGTCGGTCTCGATCGCTGCCTCACGCGCACAGTCCGAATGATTCCTAATTAAATCATCCCTCTTTAGGCTACCTAGACTGGGGGAGAGCCGCACCGATCCCTGGACAATGCAGTTGTTCTCTCGTGAACTACGGAGCTCGCCATTCCGAGAAATACTCTCAACTGCATCGTGCAGCTGGCACATTACTTCTGCACGCAGATCTGACTCGACATGGGTGCTCGCGTCTGTCAAGTCGGTAGTATTCTGTACCTCGCTAACGACCTCGCTACCAGTTACGCACACGCGCGGTAACTGTGCCAATTTGCTCGCAGCTGGCCTAGCTGTCTCTATAGTCCTCTGCTGGCACAGCACCTCGTCGCTCTCACTCTGGCCTTTACCGGCCTCTGTTGCCACTAAGGCTTCGTTAGCTGCTAGCACTTCGAGTTCACCTATGAACGTGCTGCTACTCTCACAGGTACTACTACTTTCCTCGGCTTTTGACGAAAATCTGCAATATACTTCCTCACACTTTCGCTGCGTCCAGCCTACAGATTTCTCAAGCCGCTGTTGACTTCCTGCGTATAGCTGCTGCAAATCCTGTATCTGTTTCTTTACTGCTGCAATTTCTTTTTCAACCTCCTGCCGTTTCTGCTCGCGCTCTTGCCTAATTGATTCCCGTTCCTGTCTTTTGTTTAGAATTCGTTTACCCAGATGTTCAATTAAATTCAAATCATTGCCACTTTGCAGAATGGTCTTACGAATTTCTGGTTCCGTCAAGTCCTCATCTACGTTTACCTCGATCTCCTCACACAACCACAACAGGTCAGCCCTCGTCAAACACATTAGGACCATGGTCACTACTTTAAGCTTTGGCTCTGCTGTCACACAATACTTGCTGCGATACCCACGCAAATCAGAATACAAGTAAAAGATCCCAGCGAATCAAATCCAGAAACACAGTGAAATTGAAGCCTGGTAAATCTTACAGCCAAAACCAAACGCTTACCCACTCAAGCAGCACCATATCACCAATCCTTTCCAGCCGTATCCAGTCAGTTGCAAGAGGTGGTCAATCTCAAGTCGCCTCCAACTTGATCAGGATGCCGGTCGGTCAACATGTGCCAACGTCCGTCAGCTGCCGTTGCTGTCTCCGAGTCGTAGGCCGATTTACGAGCCGTAGGCCGATCTAGGAGCCGTAGGCTGATCTCACCGCTGCCAACCAGATATTAGGATTTGGAGCGCTCGTAGTTGTCTGGAAGGACCTTGACAGGAACTAGGCGAGCAGGCTTTTACTGGCAGTATTTACATTTGAAACATGATGTACATTGCAGTCTAGCGCGACTCCCATATGGAGCCCGCAAACCTAACATACAGCAAACAGTTTACGAGCACACAGCTCACTACTACATTTCGAGCATGACAACGAGCACTCAGCTCCCGACGACGAGCACACTCTAGCAGCCGGCAAACGCTGCTTATATCCTCTGCGCTTGACGTCACAGTTCGACGTCATCGTTCGAGGGCCCCGTGGACGGATTCCCCGTGGACGGATTCCCAGTGGACGGAATGTTCGTGTTGCACACACACACAGGTTTCAGTGCCGCCAGCTTTCAGTGCCGCACAGCTCTCGGTGTCGACGTCAGAGGGCTTCGTGGAACTCCTCTCCGTCCCGGGTGGCGCTGCCAAGTACCACATTCCTGAGCTGACCGCGCGCAACGTGGCTGCCGGTCATCCGCAGTTCTCTGAAGGGCGCCCCGTCTGGGGGGCTTGGAACACGTGCAGCGGGCTGAAAGCTGGCACGTTGCCACCCCGTACGGCCATTCCTAACAACGCTTGCTTCCTCCATCGGTCCTTCGCTGTAAGGAGGCCCCACGTAAGGTTAGAAAGCGCTCGGTGGAAAGGAACGTTTCATTGTTTGGGCCTTAGACTCGTAAGCGACGAAGTTCGTCAGTGGTGCAGACGGCATTTCGCTCAAGTTCGGAATGCCGTTTGCCGCATATGTTGTTTTCCGCTTCTTTACCGCGTTGCGCTAGCTAGGCAGCACCACTGTACGAACGCATTATGTTGTATATTAAAGCTACTGAAGTTTTCCAGTACTGAAATTGGTGTTTTTATGTGGCCCGGTAAATCCTTGCACCAGCTGTCGTGCACTTCATGTCTGTACATCTGTTTTATGCGTGGCTTCGCGCATGTTTAGCTGTTGCTAGTTGCTTTATGCATAACCTTGCTGCGAGGTTTTCACCCTGCCTCGTTTGGGAAGGGTATAAATCAAGCTGTGTCTTACCGGAATGATGCCAAGGAAGTGATTCTTTTAGCACCTTTATTCTTTTCGCCCGAAGGCATCTTAGATATTGTGTGTTTTTTAAATGTGTTTATAAGATAGGTAGCTAAGGGCGAGAATTGCTAATAGTTGCTGCATGTGGTATTTTTGTTCCATTTCTCGCTGAATAGTTCGCGTCGTGTTTGCGAAGTCATCACACCTCCTGCGGCCTGAGCGGACTTAACAAGTCGAGTGATTTGTTTGTTTCCCAACGTAGTCCCTCTTGCATGTGAATTTTGTGCTCAACTGAATTATTTCTCATTATACTTACGCTGCAGAGGGCTAGACCCGGCCTTGCCGCCAGCGCTCATCTACTTTTACTGGCGCTGCTCTGCTTTTAGATATATCGTGTAGCACCCCTCTCTAGTAACATAAAAAAGAAGTATCGAAAAGTTAGTTAGACTTTAGCTTTGTACGTTTCCAAGCAGCTCTATTCAGCACCTTAAAATCGCAAACACTGCAGCGGGAACGGCAGTTCATCGGCGTATGCAGCAGAATTGCATCGGCGGTACAGCACTAACACGCGCTTTTATTAAACCATGCGTTTAGTGACTTCATTGACTACTGTGCGCGTTTCCATCAATAAATTCGCAATTACTCTTCTTGAGGCGACTTGTACTGCACTTAGTGGGCGATGTCACATGTATTCATCGGCAGAAAAATCACAACGGCATATGCAGACATCGCACCGTGCGGATTTGTTTGATATGAGTCTGCACTAACGACGGGTACTAATTATTGAGGTACAGAAGCAGCATTACGGCAAGGGTAGAATTAAAAAGAAACGATCGAAAGACCGCCTTACTCAACAAAATTTATCGGCTAGTTAACATGAGCTCCACTTCATGTAAATGGGGTTCATGGCGTTTGGCTGCGGGACGCACCTGGCACGTATGTGTACCATGTTGTCCCAAACACCGATAACATCGTATTCATACCCGCTCCCACAGTGGTCAGCGTCATCTCTACCACTGTCACCGCAGAAGCAGCAGCCTGGCACCCGAACAAAGGAGAAATCGTAGCCACGAACTTCAGCCATCCTTGCTGCAAAGGGTTGTCGTCTGCTACTGCTCCCGCGCGTACTGTTGGAAGCGCCCGCTAGGTGGCTATCAGTGCCGCCTCTATAGGCGATGCACGAGGCGTATAGAGATTTATACAGTACCAGTGGCACCCATGACGGTAATGGAATACAGGATAGTCTAGAGGAATTTGACATCCCATAAGTAACGCCGGAAGAAGCAAAGAAAGACTTGGGAGCTATGCAGAGAGAGAAAGCAGCTGGGGAGGATCAGGTAACAGCAGATTTGTTGAAGGATGGTGGGCAGATTGTTCTAGAAAAACTGGCCACCCTGTATACGCAATCCCTCATCACCTCGAGCGTACCGGGTCTTGGAAGAACGCCAACATAATCTTTGTCCATAGGAAAGGGGACGCCAAAAACTTGAAAAATTATGTACCGATCAACTTACTGCCCGTGGCCTACAAAGTATTTACTAAGGCAATCGCAAATAGAATCAGGGACACCTTATACTACTGTCTATCAAATGACCCGGCAGGATTTCGTAAAAGCTACTCAACAATAGACCATATTCACGCTATCAGTCAGGTGATAGATAAATGTGCGGAATATAACCAACCCTTACTCAATGCAATTCAGCTTTATTCAGCATCTGTCAGATGTTAGGAGCATGGACAAAGAGCCTGAAAAGGCGTGACTTAGTCCGTGCACCATAGCATGGCATACAGTGGCATCAATTCCAAACTGAAAGCACAGGAGAAAATCAACTTGCACGAAATACAGAAACTACGGAAAATACAAGAACAATGCAAACAACAGGGAAATATGTGCATAAAGAAAATCCATGAATATACAGAAACATCGTGGGAAATTCACTGGATCAGAAACGAGGATAAAATGTAAAACGGGTTAAAATTATTTTTTTATGACCTTTTTGAAAAGACTGGTAGAATAGAGATTGGACGGTAGTTTCTAAGATCATTCCTATCACCTTTTTTGTACATTGCTGTAATTTTTGCTTTCATTGATTACGGGAAAGGGTTTAATTCAGTCGAAACCTCAGCAGTCATGCAGGCATTACGGAATTAGGCTGCAGACGAGCTGTATGTAAAAATACTGATACATATCTATAGTGGCTCCACAGCCGCCGTAGTCCACCATAAAGAAAGCTACAAAATCCCAATAAAGAAGGGCGTCCGGCAGGGAGTTACTATCTCGGCAATAATATTCACAGTTTGTTTGCAGGAGGTATTCAAGCACCTGCGATGGAAAGAATTAGGTATGAGAGTTGTGGGGATGCGCGACTCTCACGCGTCCCCTGAGATGTTGTTTTCCCGCATAGCTCTCGTCTCCTGCGATCCGGCGTCGCCGCGTGGCCTGCGTGATGCCGTGATGCCCGCGGCAGTTGGTCTGGTTGAAGCGCAGAACAAGAGATGGCGCGAGTGTTGCGCTGCTAACGGTGGCGTTACGTGGACACCACGGTGGACACTCAAAGGAGAAGGCTCTTGCTCCTTGGTCCAGGATCGGCAAGCTGCATGGCCGTTCTGTGAGTGTGCCGATCCATGCTTCTGCGATACCCTCTCGCGTGGCATCCTTCAAACGTGCCACCGTTCGCGTGACCGTATGCGCGAACGACCAGGCGTTGGTATCCAGCATGGAGCGAACATAATCGCTCGTTATCTGGTCGTGGTGAGACGTACTTCTAGATTTGTCGCGCGCCCACGGCATGTTTTGTGGATAGCAACTCGGCTAGCAGGCTATCTATGAAAGGGGCCATAAATGCCCTTGTGATTTTTTGCACTACTGTGTTGTCATTCAAAGAGTCAAAGAGTCAAAGAGTTTATTCAGACAACGTGGTACAGTTGCCTAGGGCGCAGACCAAAAAACAAGTGATTGCCTGACAAGGAGTCTGTGCCGTTGCTCCCATTCGAGAGCACAAGACATTCAGCGCATAAAATCAACACTAAACAAGATGGAAATACAGAGTGGTTGGTAACATTGAGACGAGAGTTATTTCATATTGGATATTTATGTACAATAGGGAAAAATTGATGTAAGAGATAACAGAAAAAAACTAAACAAAAGGAGTGGTTATGCCTGCAGTGACAATAGATACATAGTGATGTTATTTTTAAAAGCTTTGAATGATTTACTTTCTTGGATAATGTTTACAGCAGGATGGTGATCGTTTAAAAAACTGGAAATTCTGTAGCTAAGTTTCTGGGTGCCGTAGTTTGTACGTATTTTTTCCTTATTGTAACATATGTGCCGGGTGTTGTAGGTGTGTGTTTTCATTAGAGATTGTTGAAAAAAAGCCGTAGGATCGGAATGCATTTGTAGGTAACTAGCTAACGCTATGTTTTTGTTTATAACATTCCACAGTGTAAGCAGTTGATGTTTTCTAAACAGTGGGGCAGTGTGGCTAAGGTATGGTGCATTGTCTATTAGGCGCAAAAATTTCTTTTGTGATAGATATATGTTTTCTATGCTTGTTTTAGGTGCTGTGCCCCAGACAAGAAGACAATAGTGGAAACGCGAATGTGCCAGTGTGTAGTATAGTTGTTTCTTTAGCCAGATGGGCAAAAGGCTCTTTATTTTATACATGATACCAATGGACCTAGATATACCAGTGCGAACTTTTTCAATGTGAGGTGACCAGTCAAGATGCTCGTGAAAGATGACACCAAGAAATTTATGTGTTGGTACACGTTTGATAAATTCATCGCGAAATTGGATAACTATTTCTTGTTTTATACACTTGTTACGAGTGTGAAATAAAATGTACTTAGTTTTTTTAGTGTTTAACTCTAATGCATTACCGTAGAGCCACGTGGACAAATTTTCCAGCCATACATTGGTTTCAACTTGGAGGACTTTTAGGTCTTGTCCGCAGAAGAATACATTGATATCATCAGCGTACATTATTATTTCTGGTGTAGAGGGCACGTTAATTATATCATTTATATAGAGCAGAAATAACAGCGGCCCAAGGATTGATCCTTGTGGAACTCCATAATGTATCTGACCTAAGCTGGATTTAGCATTCGTAATATTCGTGTACTGGTGAAGATTTAGGAGGTAATTCTTTATTAATGTGAGAGCCGTTCCTTTAATGCCTTATTTATATAACTTGTACAGTAAAACAGGGTGCTTAATGGAGTCGAATGCCTTTTTAAAGTCTAGGAAAACACCTATTGTATATATTTTCTGCTCAAAGTGGTCTGTTATCTTATCCTTAATTTTTATTAGCGCCATTTCAGTAGATTCCTCTTTCTGGAATCCGTATTGCTGCTCGGTGATGATGTCGTTTCGCTTGCAGAAGTTTAGTATCCTGGTGTTTATAACTTGTTCAACTACTTTCGAGAGGATTGGTAGGACTGAAATTGGCCTATAATTATGTATGTCATTTCTATCACCTCCCTTGTGTATGACAGAGATTTTTGCAATTTTTAATTTATCTGGAAATATTCCGGTACTCAAAATCAGGTTGCATATATGCATAAGTGGCTGATTAATCATATGACTGATGAATTGATGAAGAGCACGAGTGAGAATCCCACAGAGTTAATGGAGAATACCTTAGTATCTTGCGATTCACTGATGATATTGCCTTGGATAGCAACTCAGGGGACCGATTTCAATTCATGCTCACTGACCTGGAGACGCAAAGCAGAAGGGTGGATCTGAAAACTAATCTGCAGAAAACTAAAGTAATGTTTAACAGCCTCGGAAGGGAACAGCAGTATACGATAGGTAGCGAGGCAGTGGAAGTGGTAAGGGAATACGTCTACTTAGGGCAGGTAGTGATCGTGGATCCGGATCATGAGACAGAAATATTCAGAATAAGAATGGGCTGGGGTGCGTTTGGCAGACCTTCTTAGATCATGAACAGCAGGTTGCCATTATCCCTCAAAAGACAAGTGTATAACAGGTGTGTCTTACCAGTACTCACCTAAGGGGCAGAAACGTGGAGGCTTATGAAAAGTGCTCTACTTAAATTGAGGACTACGCAACGAGCTATGGAAAGAAGAATGATGGGTATAACGTTAAGGGATAAGAAAAGAGCAGATTGGATGAGCGAACAAACGCGAGTTAATGAATTCTTAGTTGAAAACAAGAAAAAGAAATGCGAATGAGCAGGAGATGTAATGAGGAGGGAAGATAACCGATGGTCATTAAGGGTTACGGACTGGAGTCCAAGAGAAGGGAAGTGCAGCCGGGGGCGGCTGACAGTGAGGTGGGCGGATGACATTAAGAAGTGTGAAGGGACGGCATGGCCACAATTGGTACATGACCGGGGTTGTTGGAGAAGTACGGGAGAGGCCTTTGCCCTGCAGTGGGCGTAGCCAGACCTATTATTATTATTATTATTATTATTATTATTATTATTATTATTATTATTATGAAGAAGAAGAAGAATCATAATGTACGTACGTTCGCTTGGATTGGAACACCTTTCCACTTGGGAAGTGGTAAATTACAGAAAACACATTTTGGTGGGACCTACCTGTCGTTATTTCAATATAATCTGTATTTTGGTTCAATTCTTCTATTACGTCACGATACAAGTCATTTATTGTCATTAACAACATGCCTTTCCTCCCCTAACATGGGCGGTTTAGGATCCATTTACCTTGAAAAGGAAAGACGAGAGGTAAAGAGCGCTTAGCTACAATAATTCTTTTAAGGCAATGTCTTCCTCAGCGTGTGGCTTCTACTTTTCTGTACCGCTTACCTGGGTTTCTAGGTATTTTCTTGAGTCGATGCCGAAGATAGCGCAATCTAATACTGTGCTGTGATCATGAAAGTAACGTAGTCTAAAAAAGAAGGTCATTTATGTGGGTATGTGCCGGTGAAAAGTGTGCGCTTATCCTGAACATAGTGCAGTCCAAAAATTATTCAAGCCAACGCTCCTCCTACTTCCCTAGAGGGCAACGCAACAGAATGCCGTGCGCCGTGATTCCGCTGGTTCCTTAACTTGCTCGGGTTGACATTCTCTTTCATAGATTGCAACTGGTCAAATGCCAGAACGTAAAAAAACCTAGTGACAAACGTGCAAGAGACCTACACAGAGCTGACTGCTTTTCTTCTCCAAAGCGAAAAATCAAAGGGGTGCTCACACATTGCTCACCAAGTGTGTCAATCACATGAGCGTCAATTATTTCTCTCATCATGTGTTCTGTTGCTTTATTAATATGAAATGATTTTAGCTTCCGTGGTCGACGACATTCAATGAGAACCTTGAGCCAAAAGCCACAGCCTATATCTGGGCACTCAAGACGACAATGGAGGGAGAACGAAACGGCAACATCCTGACAACGTTGCAAAACAAAAAAGAGATCATCCAGAAAACCTGTCAAAAGTTAGAAAATGCAGTATTTGGCCACCACCCTTTGCACGGGACGGCGTTACATTACTGTCCAAACAAGTTCCAAAAAATATTTATTCCCATTTCTTCCTAATGTTTGTTCACAATAACAATCAAGCTTTACCTTCTGGTAAAATGAAGTTCAATCTGTCATTTCCAATAGCGATGTTCAAATAGCATATTCCATGCACTTCAATACCGTGGCGGCTTGTGCTAGATGGTACATACTCTACAGGGAAACAGAGTGCGTCTCGCACCAGCATTCCGTCTTTAGCCTTTACTGAGGCAGAACTAATTTAATGACCGCTGTAGTTCTAGGAAAACCTAATCGGTGTCTCATTCTTGTCGTCACGCGCAGTGATGTACTGTGTTTTCTTTGGGTATATAGGTGTGTTCCTTTCTTAACATAAATTTCAGCCATCAGTTAGCGCTGGTGTGTGTTCCCCTTCTAGCCATTTGTCTTTTCGCTCTGTTCCCCTGTAGAGTACACCTTACACTTTATTGTCATCTTCTGGCGCGTCCACTGCGTCTGTGTTGCTTGTGCTTTATTCAACGCCAGTGGTACGTGAGTTTGCGGCGGGGATTTCGTGCCGCCTTGGGAGATGGCGCCAGGTTGCGCGACCAAGCCGGCCGCGTCCGCCATGCTGCGGATGTTTGTCCGAGACGTGACTTGCAACGAGGCTCAGTTGAAAACAAGTTCATGGCGGCTGAGGAAGCTTTCAAGCCTGTGTCGCCACCTGGACGCAGACGCTTCTGCATCATTCTTCATCTTCCATGAAGTCGCTGTTACAAGTGCTGATGCCGAGCATTGCAGCGCAATGGAAGGAGAGGTGGGAAGCGTTTTCCGTTAACCGATTGCTTAGCGAGTTACGCACCAGCGCAGCAAACTGCTCGACTGGGCCGACAACGCCAGGATTATGCGGCCAGTCACGAAGGTGACAGCAGCGCCACGTACCGCGTCCACCTACCTAAGACCGCACATTCATTGGCGACCACTTTGACGCGACAAGAAATAAATCGCGCACTTGCGCCCGAAAGGCAAAGCACCGATTGCGATAGCAAATGTATAGATAGAGGGACGAAGTAAGCATAGTAGTTTTATCGGCCATATAAAGTTGTAAACACTCGCTTACTAACTAAATTAACAATCACAGAAAATGTAAGCGTGAGTCAACGAGGACGTAGAAAGAAACACACAGACAGAGACAGCTCCGTCTTGTTTCAGCTTCTTTCTACGTCCTTGTTGAGTCGCGCTTACTCTTTCTCTAATGAATTCGAACCGACTAGCCCGGCAACGTGCTTTAACCCAATTAACCAGCGCGATGTCACGCGCGCACAGGTAAACATGAACACATCTCGCTCGATGACAGCGTAAACTGTCTGTGATAATGCTGGAGTTATGAATCGCGGCCGCTGCGAGTTAATTCAGCTCCGTGGATCTGTCCCTTTAGCGCGAACGAAACCGCGAAAGCACAGCGAAGACGAAGCTACCAGCACTACGCGCGCTCTACAAACATCGCAGATCGCTTTGAATATGAGGCCCGCGAGGGCACGAACTTTGGCCACGTCGCAGATCGCTTTCAACACACACGAGGGCTGGCAACGCGTCCCTACGGCGTCCACCAAAGGCGTCTACTACGCCGTCCACGATTCTCGTGGCCAACGGCACATCGCGGTTGTCTCCACTCTGTACAGAGTGGTGGGCGAGGAGGACATCGAGGCACCACCGTATCAGCCGCCGGAGAAGCATGCCCCAGCTGCCACCCTCCTGCCTCGCGCGCCACAGCAGAGGGCCGCGTTCCTCACTCGAGATGGAACCGCGTTTGGCGGCTCACCCTCGCAAGCTTTCATTCATACTCACGGCGACGCCGATGGCAGAAGTGCACCTGCAGTGTCCATACAATTGTTACCGCAATAAAAGTAGCGACACACGCTGAGCACCTTGGAAAAAGAGAAGCGGTTGAAGGCGGCTGCGCCACATGTCTGCAAAACAAGCCATATGTACGCGATTGTTTCCTGCCAGTGTCTGCGAAAGGAAACAATCGCGTCCTCATGAACCAGTGAACAGTACACTTTTGAACAAATGTACACTTTTTGGGTCATATCTTGCCACACAACAAAAATCGTCAACTGTCTTACTTGAGCTTCCTTTCTTGAAAACGCTGCTCTCGCTACTTTCCTGTCGAGAATACTCTGTCATGATAAGGAGCATGCCCTTCGTGACTTGGAAGTACTGGGCTCGAACCGTGAAATAAAGGAAATGCGGACAAGACAAATGGGGATTGTTGTTATGTGGGAAGATACGACCAAAAATGTGTAATTTTGCATAAAAGCTTATGGCGTGGTGCGGTGTGGTGGAGTGGGGTGTGCCACGCACTACACTCATTTTAAGTTCGAGGCTAGTATTATCTCCAACCAATTGGCTTTGTCGGTAGTCATTTCATGCTTACATATACTCTCGTTTGTGGGAGGGGCAGAAATGTTTATTTCATGACACAGCATTTCTAAAACATCGGCGCGCACCCGAGCCGAATGGGCCAGATTACCATGGTTGTAATTTTCTACATTTTACTTGCGCGCTGATAATCGACAGTTCATAGATCCCCAGTCTGACCGATATACACTTTTGCGCAGGATAACGGCACGCAATTCGCGACAACCTGCTTCGTCGGCCCGACGGGCACCAGTGGTTATTAGGAGTATCTCGCAGTCCGAGATATGCGCTTCTTCATCGCGATATCTTCATCCCGCCTCTCGCCAGCCATTTCGCAACCTTTACCTTGCGCTACGCTGCCGTTTTGGCGCGTCGGCATCTATTTCTGTGGGTCCCTGCCCCTGACATCGGCCGGAAAGCTCTGGGCCATTCTGGCAGTTGACCACGTCACGCAATACGCCGAAACTGCTGCCCTTCCGGCAGCTACAGCGCGCGGTGTTGGCTCCCTTCCTGCTTCTTCGATTCATCCTGCGTCATGGGCCACCTCAGGAACTGCTCAGTGATGGCGGACGTGTCTTCCTGTCCGAAGTGGTTGAAGCCATTCTTAGAGTGCCGCATTCTTCATCGTGCAACTGCGGCGTACCATCCTCCCACGAATGGCTTTACGAAACGCTGCAACCGCATGCTCCGCGACATGCTTGCCATGTACTACGTCGCCTCCAACCACACAGATTGGGACGTCATTCTGCCCTTCGTGACCTACGAGTACAATATCGCTGAGAGCACCGCTGGTTATTGCCCCTTTTTCTTACTGTACGTGCACTACTCGTAAACGATCGACACAAGTGTACCAAACCGGCCGGATACATCTGAATGGGCGCCCATTTCTGCCACGCAAGACGTGCTTGTGTAGCTCTCGGTTCCTTCCGCTGCACCTTGTGCGTCTTCAAAGCTACTAAAGTACGAAGCGCCCTACTGCGTCGTAGAACGCGCATTCCCCGTCAACTACGTAATCGAGCCTGTTGAACTGTCTTCGGACATGCGCCGTAAAGGACGAGACCTTGTGAACATCGAGTGCCTCAGGCCGTACTATTATCCACTCATAGTGAAGAGCTGATAGGTTGCCGGACGGCTCCCTTTTCGTTCCCGGGGTAAATGTAGCGAAGAAGAGGGACGCTATAGTGGGCCATCCTCTCCAGCGCTTTCTAGTGGGGCAATCTTTCCAGTGCTTTTGCTCGGGGAACGTCCCTCATGCTGGGACTCCGTACCTTGCTCTACCGGTCGATCACAAACGCCGGGGACTAATAAACGCCTTTATAATTTATTTATTCATTCAGCTGCCTCACGGGCTCCAACCGGAGTATTATGTGAGAGGGGGTTAGAAATTCGGGTGCGAACTGACGCACTTCGAACATTCTTATTTGAACATCGTTACACAATAGTAAGTAAATAAAGAAACTGGAAAATTGATAGAAAAGGAAACACTTCAAAAGAAAATGCTGGATAATTTTTCTTTGAATTATTTTATTTAATAATAGAGTTTCACGCGCCAAAAAGCATGGTCCGATTATAAGGCACGCTGTAGGGGGGGGGGGGGGAGGTCTCCGGAAATTTGGATCACCTGGGTTTAAATTGCACCTCAATTTAAGTACACAGGTGTTTTCCCATTTCGTCCCTATCGAAATGCGGCCACCGTGGCCAGGATTCCCTCCAGCCACCTTCTGATTAACAGCCTAGCACTATAGCCACGTAGGAACCATATCGCGCTCTTTTTTTTTAGATAATGGCGTCAGTCATGTGAACAACGTTGTCCGGGGGACCATTCCAATAGATTGTTGCACGTGGCAAGACTGATGAGTTCAATGCAGTAGTTTTCCACGAAAGTTGTTTGAAATGGAGGTGATTATGCAATCGTTACCATGCGCGATTTGTCTCTGTAGAGGTAGGGCGAATGGATGATTTCTATGAACAAGTTTCTGGAAGAAACAAGTAAGTGAGATTGTTCTGCGAGATTCTATCGAAGGAATGAACCACAATGTCTTAATGTTACTTATGCTGGAATTCCAGTTGCAGTCTCGCGCAGTAAAACGAGTGGCGCGATTTCGTACGCCTTCAAGGGAAGGAATGAGGCATTCTTGATGAGGTGACTAAATGGAAGATGCGTGTTCAAGCTGAGCGCGAACAAATGTTTGATAGGCGAGTTGCCGAGTCGAAGTGGGCATGGGTCTGAGGTTGCGCTTTGGATAACCTAATGTGCGGGTAACTTCAGCAGCGATTTGTTTTTCAATGTTGGTTCTCCATGAAAGATGATTAGGAAAATAATGAACGCTGTGATACTAATATGATGACGCGAGGGTGACTGGACTGTTATTAGGTAAAGAAGAGTATAGGGAATTGGATTGTTTTCGCATAAATGTCATTAATCGGCATTGATCAGTCTTATAAGACATTTGCCATGATGAGCACCACGTAATAATGTGGTCGAGATTTTCCTAGAGACCTATATGTTAGCTGACAGAGCGGATTTTGCTGTAAATAAAGGCATCGTCCGTGATAGATTTGATTGTCGCGGTGATGTTTAATGGTAAGTCGCTAATATAGATTAGAAATAATAATGGACCGATTACACAGCCTTACACGTACCACGAAGCACAAATGAGACATCCCTTAGATGTACTTAAGACGTCGTTTATCGTCTTGCACATTTCGACCTTACCAGCACGTCTTGTGCACATTCGTGGCTTACTGCAAAAAGAGCCTTATGTCACTGATTAAAAAAAAATTATGGGGTTTCACGTGCCAAAACCACTTTGTGATTATGAGGCATGCCGTAGTGGAGGACTCCGGAGATTTTTACCACCTGGGGTTCTTTAACGTATTCCTAAACCTAAGCACACGGGTGTTTTCGCATTTCGCCCCCATCGAAATGCCGCCGCCGTGGCCGGGATTCAATCCCGCGACCTTGTCGCCCAACACCATAGCCACTTAGCAACCACGGTGGGTAGGCCATTGATCAAACGCAGTTGGTTTCATCCACTGGGGAGCCAGCCTTCTTAACACTTGTTACGGCCACTACACCGTTTGAGCTGTCCACTTGATAGCCAACTTGCAAACTATGTCCTTAATGAGTAGTGCAGTCCAGTACCTGAACTACGTAGTAGCCGTCACGTTGCCAACGAAAAAACAGAGCCACCACGGGCAACGCGGCGATTAGCCACAGTGTGTCTGGTGTAGAATCTAAAAACGTTTGCACCCTTTAGGGTGTATATTTGCGTCACAACAATACTCGACATCTATGCTGCCCTGATTTCTTTCTAATGCTGCGAGCCCGGTACTTCTAAGTCACGAACCGCATGCGCCTGGCAGAGCGTGTCATAACGTTCTCGACTGGAAAGCCGCGAGCCCAGCGTTTTCAATAGAAGAAGCACAAGCAAGACAGGCGATGGTTATCGTTGAGAGGCGAGCATAGACCACGAATGGTGCAACCGTTTTTAAAGCGTAGCAGCCGTATGAAGGACTATCACGGACAATCTCCGATTGTCGAGAGCTGTGATCTATGCAAGCCAATCAGGTTCTTGGTCTTTACCGGAATGAGATTACCCGAATGAGACACTTTGAGGGCTGATTGAGTTTAGAACTTTAATATATCGCGCCGCCAGCCCGCTTCTGTTCTTCTCTTTCTTACGGCGTTCTCGCGGCAAATGCGACTGCAAAACTAAATCTCAAACCTACAAATGATGACAGCAATTTAAATGATAATCTAAAAGAATGAACAAGTTGTAGACTTGCCTAATGTTTCCTCTTTAGAACACAAAGAAAGTTCTAATGTTCGTTGGCTAGTGTTTTCTTGCGAATATTCAGTAGTGTGGTGTTCATCAGCGACGCAGGTCAAGCAGGACTACCGAGAGGCGCTCGCCAAAGGCCTTCCGTTCCCCATCTTGACTATTGGCGAGTACTTGAGCCAGGACCTGGAAGGGTTCTGCTGGGGCCGGCGCTACCGCCTCGCCGGCCACTACGCTTTCATCCTGCTCTGGTATGTCTCTTTCTTATCCTTCCAAGACGTGTTTGTAAGGCCAGCATCAGGCATCTCGAGCCTCGCCTTTGATGCATCTTTAGCGGTTAACACAAAAATGACTTAAAGAAAGCAAGGACATGTAACCTAGTGTTGCACTGCAACGGCTCTGAGTCTCAGTTTGAAGAGGCAAACGTGCTGGGTCGCCATCACAATCGCGAAACGCGGGACATTTATCAAACCTATTAATTATACCAATAAATATGGGGCCAGGTGGGTGAATCAATTTTCAGCGCCCTTACACGACAAGGAGTTCGCGCTTTTGGCCCTATGTCATCCCTAATTTAAACCGGATGTTACTTTAGCAAACACTCTTACCATAGATGGGTTCTTACAAGTTATATTGCTGATTCAATAACATACCAATATGACGATATGACCACTGTATCTTGTGCATTGCTTACCTTATGTATATATTTGTGTGGTCTCCATCAATAAATCTAGTTGCTAGTTAGCGCTCATGTTTATCCTTGTTTCGTTAGCACTTCGTTCTTCTTCTTTTATAGCCGCACTTCACTACTTCGCGCTAAAAAAAATACAGCATGAGCCCCCCCTGCACTCGTCTGTTCTCGTGGTGGGAACACATCGGTTATCATCCTGCCTCCAATATACATGTCCACTGCGCCCAGAACGTTGAGACAGGACAATGCAATGTATACACCAGGGCTCTTTCTACTGACAGCAAGCACAGCTCAAGCTGCAGTCTCTCTAGTGGTGTCTTGACGCCTACATCCTCCGTATCAGGGTCGCGCAGACGCAGCGTTCGTCAAACTCGGAGGACGAGCACGCAATCCGAACATGTTACTCGCCCTCGGAGGAGAAAATGACAGTGGTGCAAAAACCATGTTACCATAGCTACCGTTCGATTTCGCCTTGTCAAAGCTCGTGGCGCTTGCGGGACGAACGGCGGATGCTCCGGTTCTACATGCGCCCGTTGAGATTATGGCTGCCAACAGCGGCGCGCTGTGTTATAAACACATGGCTGGAAACGCTCTGGCCATGACTGCTCTGACGGCCGGGTGTCTGAGAACGCTCGACGCCAGCGGAGAGCGAGGGAACCTGCGGAACAAAAGGCACGCACTCTCTTTCAACGAAGAGAGCGTTGCTCGCGAAGGCACCAGCCGAAGATGCCTTAAGTGGGTAGTTTTGCTCGGTGTGCGGGCGCGTCCGGTGGGGTCGAGCTTTTCTCACGAGGTGCCACTCGGCGCTGACATCCAGCGCAAAAGTATCCGAGTGCGCCAATTAAAATACATACTTCTATGTGTGGCCTAAGGTGAACATCACCGCGAGTTGTCATAAATTCATGTTTAAGGTGATGTTTCGGGAATTGAAAGTGTGCAAAAGGTGACATGAACTTGCCCTATACTTACAGCAGAATTCCTACACCTCTTAAGGAGGCCCTGAACCGCTTTTTATCCTACACTCTAAGAAGTATTCCGGGGAAAACGGGAGTAACTGGGCAGTTAGTCCTAAAAAGGGCGCTTTCGTCCCTCAAGGGAGTAACTGCATGGATGTGCGTGCCGTGTGCAAATTTTGGAGAGTAAGTGTTTAGTCCCTGCTCGGAAAGAGAGCAACGGGAGGACGAACGGCAACAGTTACTCCCCATGTGCTCCGCTGTTTCCGTCCGCGTCGCGGAGTGATGCGGCAAAAACTGTATTGTCTATAAATCGTGAATAGTTCGAAGTTCGTGCACTGTTTATTGAACTACATACAAAGCAGCACTTTGCCTCTTCGTGAAAAAATTGCGTGAAATATAAAATGGGATTGTGAAGAGCCATGCCCTTAATGCGCGCACCATGAGTGAGCGATACACATTAAACGCGCAAGTCATTGATAGACTGCCAGATTTTGCTGGTCAATAGTACCTAAGTTCATTCCGTTCCAAGGAGATTACGAACTCGACTGAAGCGATGTGTAGCTCAAACGGGACGCACTAAGCGACAGAGCAATCGTCCGTCTCTGTCGTCTTATGTGCCCCTTTTGAGCTCGCTACACGTTTACATCGCGTAGTGCCTCAGTTTTAGGCCCCCTAAGAATACTCGGGCTTTGTAGACGCGTAGGATACAGCTGGACTTATTATTTCGCACCATAATTTGTGTGAAGCGTCTCATACTAAGAAAGCTAAAAACGATTGCAAGTTACCCTCCTCCATAGTCATGCATTTTCTCCTAAACTCGTTCGCCGAGGGATCGGGGCTAAGCTCCGCCTTCGCTGGCTCTGCGTCATGATTGCACGTCCTGTCGTCGAGTTCCGGTTCGCTGGGAGCGAGCGCGCGAGGCCTTTCCATGCTCTCCGCCAGCTGCTTGGCAGTCGACCCCAAGCAAGCAGCGTGCGTTGCGAGCATTCTGTCGCTGCGCCAAGCGTGTCTGGTATTCTGGTAACCACAGGCGAGCTGGGTGTTTCGACAGATGGCTGGAGGCATAAGCTCAAGCTGATGAAGGAACTTTAGCGCAGACGTACGTGAGTGGCCTGATTGGTATGCACGGTCCAGCCAACCTGTAGGTGCAGAGCTTAAGCAGCCAAACAAAGCGCTTATATCGTTGTAACCAAGTGTAAAACATTTTAAACATTTACAAAAACAACGTGTTAACGATTACACTTCTGCCACAAATTTACACCAGCAGTAAAGAAGAATACATTTCGCTACTGCTACTTTGTGTGGTTGAGCTTTGTGCCAGCAGGTGGCTGCACCATGCAGACCATTTACGTTGTGTTTCTGCTTATCTTGTGAAACGGCGCGGTCAAACAGCGGGGTCCTATTCCCTTGCGCTTGCGTTTATCCGAATACCGGCCTCGCGAAACGCAATTGTGTTAGTAATCCTCCAGTGTAAATTGACGGCCGCAAACGCGCAAATCCGGGCGCCGATCGAATAGCGGCAGTCCGATGCGCTGCAGCCAGTCCGCTCGTCTACTGCCTTGCACAGGGACTCGATGTCGCAGTTTGACATATTGCCAGTCGCTACGTTGGCAGTCCGAAACGCAACAAATTCGATTCATGGGGCTCGCCAAAAGACTGAGACCTACTCTCACCGCGGAGCTCGTGTTAAAATGGAGCACGTTGTAACACAGACAACGCTTGCTGTGAGCCGGAAGTATTTAAGTATAGTGAGGAATTGTTCTTGTGCATTCCCTTTCTGTTGCTTTCTTTTTATAGGAAGTTATTCACTAATATTCCAACTATTACGAAAAACATTTATTCACCATAAAGTTGGAAAAGTTATTGATGAAGTGCCCTGGGCAGCCAATAAGGTAGTTCGCCCTACTAACGTCATTGGGGAAAATGACATCAAATGGGTAGGCGCGGCTTAACGTTCAGCCGAGTGATGAGCCGTGATCGGCAGTGATGTACATCTTTTAAACCTTATAATGAATTGCCCGATTTACGCGGAGCACTTAGATGTATCAATTAATGATCAGAACGACCCACTCTAACGACTCCCTACGTTTGTACAAAACCGTCAAAATCGTTTCAGGGTACTTTTAAATAAAATTCCCTACGAAGATTTTAATGGCCTACAAGTAAAGCCAATCAAGTTTGTTGCTGATCTCTTAGCTTCTTGTTTCGTTTATCTATGTATCAACGTATTGTATCTGCGTAATTCCTTAAAGGGAAGCTGAAGAGTCTGTCGAATTCAATAAGACGCTCATATACGAATGCGGGTACCTTATAAAGCATGTAGGTAAAATTTGGTAATCGTCGGTTGAAAGGTAATCGTGAAATGTAGGTAATCGTCGGTTGAAACTGCCCTGTAGCTCCACCCCCCGTCGAATGCCGCGCGCTGCTGCTGACGCTAACGATGCGAGCGGAGACCGGAAACCGCGGTGTTGTGACGTCAACTCTAGTGTTTCGTTCCTTCGCGGCGTCCGCGACCGTGCCTGACCGCGCTTGTTTCTGCGTGCGTGCCATCGTAATCTGCTTCGATCGACCCTGCACTGCTTTGTTGGTGCGTCTGCGTGTATGTAGAGTGGTAGTCAACGTGCGTGGTAGTCAACGTGAGTGGTAATCAACGTGAGTGGTAGTCAACGTGGTAGTCAACAGGTGAAGGTCACTACACGTACTGCATGAACCGGGAAGCTTTTCACGCGTTTAAACCGTCTTTGTAGATTGCCGACAGCTTTGGACAGCGCACAAATGCCGACGATCGCATCCCCGCTTAGTTTCCACGAGGAGGCATGCAGGAACAAAACACTACAGTTGTTCGATAGGAAACGAGCTCAATAGATCGGCGTTAGAACGGCGTTAAAACGTTAGAAAATGAAACAAAAAATTCTAGCCCAACGAAATATCAATCATATTTAAGTGACGTGCTCTGAAATCTCAAAGCCATCTCAACTGGGCCACAATGACTTTCCAGTGCTGTGGCAGTAACGGCTAAGTAAGAGTTCAACAGAACTACCACAACATCATTTCCATGCAGCATCACTGGTAACCCAACAACAATTCAACAAAACAAACACAACTGTCTACGGACAATGGACTTTCAATGATAACATAACAATTATTCAACATTGAGACACCCGCTGGCGTTTCATCAAAATTTCAGTGGCCAATATTCAAACGCCCTCAACACTGGACCCAATGATATCCCCAAAACTCTCAAAGACTTCGTGATATGATGCTCAACATTGACCAATGATATTTCAATGCCTTCTGAATACATTTTTTGTAAGGGATAACCTATTCCACGTCCGTCATGCTTCCAAGCTTTGCAGCGTCGTCTGCTAAGTCCACTTTCCGTGCGCCATCTATTTTCACTCCACTATGGACCGAATGTTTTCAAGTCCTAAAAAAAATTGAGCAAGTTCGTATGGGACAATGATTCTACGGAGAAAAGAAAAAAGACCTTTAGGTAAAAGCTCCTGATTCAGCGCCTTCACTTGCTGGAAGCGGATTTGAACAGCTCTGGCGCTGCAGTACATTTAGAAAACGTGCGATCTTAAGAGGAAATGGCGACACTGTCATGATAAAGCATCTCGTTCGTTGTTCGCGGGTGGCAATTTGTTGAGAACAGTGGATAAAGAAGAGCATTCACTACGCGTACGAGCCAGGGCACACGGCGTTGTAAGCAGCCGCACCTGTACGAGCAGAAAACTTTCAGTGGCAATGAAGGGAAAGCTACGTAGGCAAAGCGCGCACAAGTGAGAGTGGTTGTAGAAAGAGTTCGGGGTTTCAATCCACGTTAGCTTAGTCTGGGAAAGAGAGTATATAAACACCTTATTGGTGACAGTTAAATAAGACAGAACACACCTCCACGTGCAAAAACTTACTGATTTTGCGGCTTTTCCCTTCCGCGTCTGGGCAAACGCTAAACAGTGGCACGTGGAAGCTGCGGCCATTCAGCGTCCGCTTCGAGCAACTAAAGGTCGAGCGCTAAAGGCACTGTCAACGATGTCGGACTACTTGGCACCCTAGCACATCTGCTGCAGCTCCGTGCCCGTACCTTTCCCTTCATTACCACAGAAGGTTGTCAGGGAGTATAGTAGTCATAACCGATGGATGCGCAGTTGCTTCTTTCCTTACAGTGCAAGCGTGTCCATGTCAGTAAGCTCCTATGCCGCCGAATGGCCGCCAACATTTCCACCCCTTTTTCCAGCCATGTGTGATCAAAGTACATCTCCACGCAAGCTTCTCGACGGTGGGCATCTTCTGCTGGCGGGGATCTTCTGTCACCGAACTCACGTATTCAGACTTATTCATCGGCACAGGTGCCTTGCTAGCCCTGGCGCGAGGAAAATGTTTTGCCCAATAGCCCTTTGCACACGTCCCTCACTTCGCTTTGCACACGTCCTGTAACGTCGCGCTGTTAACGAAAGAGGTTCATTAGAATCTTCTGCCTCGGCACAAGAGGCATTTTTGTGTATCGTAAGTTTATATTGTCACGTGTTAGTGACGGTTAAGAAGGCAGCAAAGCTGTGATTAACGAAACAAGCGTTTTATTGGGCGAACTTGTACCCTCAAAAACAGGCTACACTCAAAGAACAACGGTATCGGCGAACACACTCGGCAATCGTCA